>NW_006299307.1:71139-83923 GCF_000327345.1 Myotis davidii | reverse complement strand
TTGACTTCAGCACTGCGCCTCCTCTGAGTCTCGGTATGTTATTTTCTTTCCTCCTAGTTGTAGAGCTTCCACTCAGCCAGCCTTCCTGTGGTTCTGGATGATGTCCGTTCTATCTTTTAGTTGTATTTTTGAAGTGGTTGTACGAGGCAGCAAACTCTGGCGTTAACCTATGCCGCCATCTTGGTTCTCCATTTGTGAGTATTTTATTTTGTTCATGCTATTTTAAATTTGACTACCTTCTTCGTTTTTCTATCAAAGAATTTATTGTTAGTGTGTAGAAATGGAACTAATGTTTGTATGTTTACTTTGCATCCTGTAACTTTTCTGAATTTAATTTTTTAAAATATATTTTATTGGTTTTTTATAGAGAGGAAGGGAGAGGGATAGAGAGTTAGAAACATCGATGAGAGAGAAACATCAATCAGCTGCCTCCTGCACGCCCCCGACTGGGGATGTACCCACAACCAAAGTGCATGCCCTTGACCGGAATCGAACCCGGGACCCTTCAGTCCGCAGGCCGAGGCTCTATCCACTTGAGCCAAACCGGTTCGGCTGAATTTAATTCTTTATCCTTATTTTATCTTCATCTATGTAGTGTGAATATTTTTTTCATTGATTTTCTTTAAGAGAGAGAGAGAGAAACATCAATTGGTCGCCTTCCACATGTGCTCCTACTGGTAGCAATATCAGACCTGCAACCCAGGTCCTGGGAATCTAACCCATGACCCTCCAGTGCATAGTCCTGCACTCTCATCGCTGAGCACATGGCCCAGGGCTATTTATTCATACTTTAAAATATTTTTAAAACATTTTTTTTGTTGATTTTAGAGAGGAAGAGGAGGAGAGAGATTGAAACATCAGTGATGAGAGATAGTCTTTAATGGGCTGCCTCCTGCATGATGCACACTGGTGATTGAGCCCACAACCTGTGCATGTGCCCGGACAAGAAATTGAATTGTGGCCTCCTAGTTCATGGGTTAATATTCAATCACTGAGCCGTATTAGCCATCCTTCATTTATTGATTTTAGAGACAAGAAGGGAGACAGAGAAAGAGAGAGACGGAAACATTGATCTGCTGTTCTACCCATCTAAGTGTTCATTGGCTGTCCCCTGCATGTCCTCTGATGGGGGATCAAACCCATAACCGTGGTTCACACACTCACCAACTGAGCTGTCTGGCCGGGTCTCTGAATTTGTTTATTAATTTCAGATGCTCATCTGGGATCTTGACGAATTTCTTTATGGAGGGTCATGTTATCCGCTAACATCAACATCTCTTATGATGCTTTGTGGTTCATAGTGTCAGGTGTGATGTCTTATCTGTCATTTCTTTTCAATTTATTTGAGGCTTGGTTTTTGTTTTGTTTTGTTTCTCCAGTTGTATAGCTAAAGTTTTTCCAATTTTGTATCTTTTAAAAAAAAATACCTGTTAGGTATTCTTGTATTTTGTCTTGTCTCCCTTTTATTTATGTTTATTCTAATTTTTATTGTTTCTTTCCTGTGCAACCTTTGGGTTTGCTTTCTAGTTGTGTTTCTAGTTTTCTGAGGAGCCAGTATTTTTAGAGATCATTTTTCCTAATGTAGGCATTTACCCTATAAAATTGCCTCTTGGAATTGCATTTTCTGAATTCTATACATGAGCTTTGGTAGGTAGTCTTTTCATTTACTTTGTCTCTAGATTTTTTGAGTTCTCCTTTTTGTTTGGCTACCCTGGACTTTTTATTTATTTATTTATTTATTATAGGTTTCAGATAGAGAGGAAGAGAGATGGAGATGGAGAGAGAGAGGGAGGGAGGGAGGAGAGACTGAGAGAAACATCATTGTGATGGAGAAACATCAGTCGGTTGTCTACACACATGTCTTACCTGGAAATGGAACCTACATGCTGATATGTGCCCTGACTTGGAATTGAATCCAAAATCCCTAGGGTCATGGGGTCACAGGACGATGCTCCAACCAACTGAGCCACACTGGCCAGGGTATTCTGTGGGTATTTTAAAAAACATTTTTATTGATTTCAGAGAGGAAAGGAGAGGGTGAGATAGAAACTTTAATGATGGGAGAGAATCATTGATCGGCTGCCTCCTGCACTCCCCCTACTGGGGATCGAGCCCAAAACCCAGGCATGTGCCCTTAACCGCAATTGTACCTGGGACCCTTCAGTCTGCAGGCCTATGCTCTATCCACTGAGCCAAACTGGCTAGGGCCATTCTGTGGTTCTTAAACAAAATTTCCAGTATTTTTCAAATAACAGGCCACTATTGTCAATGATAGCAGAAGCACAATAGTTGATGGAGGTAAACTGACCCTTGTTTTTGACTGTAGCTATCTGCAAATACGTTTGTTCACCCAGCCTTTTCCAGTCATCCTTTCTGTACAGTTCTCCTTTATTTGTGTCTGTAATACTGTTTGTCTTCATGGTACTCTTATTCCCATTTCCTGTGGGTTTTTGTTCATGGATAGCTGTCTGTCTTACACTGGGATGGGGAGAGATTCTCATATCTCTGATTCTGCCCTCTTGATGATGTCACTCCCATAGCTCTTTTGCCTGTGATCTCATCTGTGCTTTGCTGTTGTACTACAGTGTTGACCGGCCATCTTTTCAATGTTTCTTTTACGATTTCTATCATTTATCCTGTGCAATGGCTCAACTGGGAATTAAGCAGAAGAATCATTTCTGCATCACAGAAACATGACTTTATGAATGACACAATTGATCAACAGGCTGTGTTGCCTGAGTAAAGGGCTGTTGGGGAGGTTTTTACACCCTGGGCTTTGTTACATTCATAACTAGGAACCCATTTGGTTCAACAGTGTTTTGTTACCATTGCCCGTTCCTCAACCAATTCTACTTGTCCTTGCTTTTTGTTGACACTGTGCCAACGACCCAGTTTTAATAGTGATCAGTGCTCATTCTCCTTGGATTCCCAGTCCATGGATAACCTAACCTCTCTAAACTTTTCACCTCTCCTTCTTTCACAGGTCTCTCTATACCCTCCACCGTTGGTCCATGCCTGCAGAGTCTCAGAGTGCACACCTATTACTGTATTGAGGTAGAACATCATGTGCTCTAATACAATTGATTTTTATGGGTTTGAGCAGATTCAAGTTATTCTACATAGACTCACGTCACCAGCATGAAAGTTCCTAACAGAAGCCATTTCTGGAGGAACAACTAGCAGACCCTTCCTCTCCTCTTTGTGTCTCATCCTGTGTTTCTTTCCCTTTCTTGGTAAGATTTTCATCATCCACTGACCTTTGGGGCCAAGAAAAGTATAACAGCTGTTTCCTCAGAGTATAACTCACTTGTCTTGAAAATCTTTCTATGGAATCATGTCCAGTCATGACAGGTAAACATCTCTGGTTAAGATACTGTTTTCATAAGGTCAACATGTACCTCACCAGCGTTTCATTTTGTTCAGGTTGCTGCTGTGGAGCAGAGAATGTGGAAGCAGCGACCGAGAAGAACATTTCTGTAAGAATGTCACAGGCAAGGAATCCCAAGTTAGCCTTGTCTTCCCAGAAGAACCACCCCTGTGAGAATTGTGGACTAGTCTTGGGAAACATTTTCCACATGTTGGAGGGACAGGGAACACAACACGGACAGATACTGTTGAGGTGTGGGGCATGTGCAAATCGGTTTTACTTCAGTGTAAAATTTCACCAGCAGCATGTGAGAGAAAAGACTCTCATTAGAGGTGTGGACAGGATCTCACTTGCAAACAGCTGCAATTTCAATGTGTCCCAGAATCGTTTCACATGCGGGGAGGTTGGGCAGGGTGTCCTTACCGAATCAAGACATCTCCACCTAAAGGCTCCTCAGACCAGGGACAGTCCAAATGCTATTTCAGCGCCAGGGATGACGTTTCAAAGGAGAAAAAATTATTTCAGCAGAAAAGAATATAAGAAAGACATTAATTGCACCTACACCTTTATTCAGGAAAAGGGTGTACATGCTGGAAGTCAGTGTTTTGTGTGCTCTGAATGTGGGAAAGCTTTTACCAGTAGAAATGGCCTCCATTATCACCTGAGTGTTCATAGTGGAGAAAGGCCTTATGAATGCAATGAATGTGGGAAATCTTTTCCCAGAAGCACTGACCTTCGTCGTCATCAGAGAGTTCACACTGGAGAAAGGCCTTATAAATGCAGTGAGTGTGGGAAATCTTTTACCACTAGCAGTGACCTTCATTGTCATCAGAGAATTCACACTGGAGAAAAGCCTTATAAATGCAGTGAATGTGGAAAATCTTTTAGCAGCAGCACTGCCCTTCATTGTCATCAGAGAATTCACACTGGAGAAAAGCCTTATAAATGCAGTGAATGTGAGAAACATTTTACCTGGAGCATTACCCTGCGTCGTCATCAGAGAGTTCATACAGGAGAAAAGCCTTGTAAATGAAGTGAATGTGAGAAATCTTTTTCAAGGAGCAATGGTCTCCGATATCATCAGAGAGTTCACATTGGAGAAAGCCATTATAATTAATGTGAGTTCTCTCACAGCCAAATTTCTAAATATGCTCTGCACAAAAGAGCCTAAATGTGAGAAATTTCTTAGATGTATAGGAAATGTAGTTTCTTAGTTACGACTTAACAATAGAATTTGTGAAGCCTCATTTGTCTGAATTATATCTCATACATTTAATCACCTACATTATGTAACATCCCCCCAACTGTTTTTGTTGTTGTGTTTGTTAGTATTTGTGTTGGTATCATATGTATCTATGTTGCACTTTCTAACATGCAGAGAGGTGTTCCCAGGTCTACGTCACTGCATATTTCTGTTGCTGAAGGTATTTCACCTGAACCACCTATCCTTAATGGTCCTCCAACCAGTGACCATCACCCATGACCTCTTTTAATCTCTCCCTGTTCTTTTTTTTTTTTTTTTTAATATATTTTTATTGAGTTCAGAGAGGAAGGGAGAGGGAGAGAGAGAGAGAAACTTCAGTGATGAGAGAGAATCATGGATCAGCTGCCTCCTGCACAGCCCCTACCAGGGATCGAGCCAGCCACCCAGGCATGTGCCCTTGACTGGAATCGAACCCGGGACCCTTCAGTCCGCAGGCCAACACTCAATCCACTGAGCCAAACCAGCACGCGCTCTCCCTGTTCTTAATGGTCCTCCAACCAGTGACCATCACCCATGACCTCTTTTAATCTCTCCCTGTTCTTTTTTTTTTTTTTTTAATATATTTTTATTGAGTTCAGAGAGGAAGGGAGAGGGAGAGAGAGAGAGAAACTTCAGTGATGAGAGAGAATCATGGATCAGCTGCCTCCTGCACAGCCCCTACCAGGGATCGAGCCAGCCACCCAGGCATGTGCCCTTGACTGGAATCGAACCCGGGACCCTTCAGTCCGCAGGCCAACACTCAATCCACTGAGCCAAACCAGCTAGAGCTCTCCCTGTTCTTAATGGTCCTCCATTAATGGTTTTGCAGAGGGCCATGTGCCCTGATGCCTTCAATTCCATGGGTGATGGTCACTGGTTGGAGGACCTATAAGGTCCCTACAGATGGCATCAATCACCATCCTCATGTGCCCAGGGAAGCTAACTCTTTGTCTAATTTGTTGAAGAAAATGAGGAATACCTGAGCCCTTAGTTCTTACTTGTTTCTTGTTATGAGTTGCCACATAGGATTCATTACTGTTGGCCCCAAGAAACATAATGTTGCAGAGGAACTGCCATTTTCAGGGACATGCTTTCCCTGAATGCCAGTGATTAATTTATTGAGTGCCTAAGTCATCAGTGGAAGAACTGCCAGTCTCATGTCTCTTTGGTTTTTGAAATAATGAAGGCTTTTCCGTAAGATTGCTTTAATGTTGGGTGTTCTATTGACTCTATGGGTTAATTTATAAGGAGGTCTGGGCTCTCCAAGCATGATGAGGTGAAAAACTTATATGAAGTCTCAAACATTTTTTCTCTTTGGGGAGACTATGATGCAGAAATTAGCTCAGTAGTTTTTTCTAAATTTACATTCTTGCCCATATTTTCCTAGGAAACACTGTATTCTAGGACTGTGGAGTCTAGTCCTCGTTTGAAGATGGATGCTTTGAGACTCAGAGATCACTCCAAAGAGGGGGTAGCTGTGACAATCTCAAGTATGTTTGGGAGCAGTGTGAATTTTTTTCTTTTGTTCAAGGGATACTAAGACAATAGAAGGTTTTGCAGAGGGCCATGTGCCCTGATGCCTTCAATTCCATGGGTGATGGTCACTGGTTGGAGGACCATTGCAGTGAGAGGAAACCCTTTCACTGCAGAAACACTCACCTAGTTGTTGTTGGACGAGACTGCAGCCCATCAAGTGGAATGGTCCTCATCTAACTGTGCATCCAGGAATGTTTCTGAGGAAAAGACTATAGGAGTGGTGTGTACACAGATCTGAGGGACTCCAGGCATGTTTATCTTCTGTAGAGCAATGAATGTCATTGAATATAATCGAGGTTCTGTGGCTTCCTGTCACCTCCTATATGTTCCCATCAGAGCCATTGGTGTGCTGGCAGCAAAACCAAGACAAAGACAAAGGGTGTCTTTAGTCCAGGGATGTCGCTTTTGTGAAGTATAGTGTCTCATAAATCTTAACATGTGCGTGAAACTGAAACCATCATTTATACACATAATCCTGACCATATCTGTCACTGTGAACTTGCTTCATGACCTCTTTTAATCTCTCCCTGTTCTTTACAGCTTTCCTAGTAACCATGGATTTACATTCCTTTTTAATAGATTATATTTTCTAAATATATTTCTGCTTTAATTTATGTTTCATCCACACTTGGAGTTTTATTAAAGATATATTAGTAACTCACCTTTTTTTTGTTCTGAGAAACAATCGTATATTTGAATTTATCACCAACAGTTTATCCATTTTTTATAAATATTTATTTAATAAAGCTGATACAAACATTTCTGTATAAATCTTTATAGCATACAGATTCCTAGTGCACGTATTCATGCACCAGTGGGGTGCCTCAGCCTGGCCTGTGGGATCATGCTGAAACCAGCTCACCGATATCCCCCAGGGGTCCTGGATTGCTACAGGGCTCATGCCAGGCCACAGGACCCCACCAGTGCATGATCGGAGCCGGGGAGGGATACAGAAGGTTGGCTAGCCAGCGAGGGACCTGGGGAGGGCTTCAGGGCTTGTCTGGCCTGTCTTGCTCAGTCCGGATCAACTGGACCAGCTGAAAGCTTACCTAACTGTAGGAGTGTCTGCCCCCTGGTGGTCAGTGCACATCATAGCGAGCAATTGAGCCGCCTTAGCATATCATTAGCATATTACACTTTGATTGGTTGAATGGCTGACTAGACACTTAGCATTTTAGGCTTTTATTATATAGGATAAGTGTTATTGACTTTTGTCAGATATTTGTATAATCTGAGTTGTTGGGTGAATGTTTATATTTACAGAGATTAGCAAATTGTCTAAACTGCATATACTACCCAGGCTGGTGTGGCTCAGTGCTTGGGCATCTTCCCATACACCACAGGGTTATGGATTTGATTGTCGGTGGGGATATGTGCCTGGGTTATGGGTTAGATCCATGGAAGTGGGTGTGCAGGAGGTGGCTGGCCAATATGGCACTCTTCCATCACTGTTTCTCTTCCTCTCCCTTCTCTCCCTAAAAATTAGTAAACTCTTCTTTAAGAATAAAAAATAAGCATTAACTGATTGTACGTTTTTGCATTTCTACAACAGTCTGTGAGGGATATACATTCACATTCTAGAGAACCTTTTGTTTGGTCAATCATTCTTTAGGTAAACAATTTTTTTTGGTAACTTTGTCCTGCTACCTCACTGTTTGGTTGTATTTTTTTCTAGAAATTTATGGTGAGTCTTTTGTCTGATGTGTATTTGATGTGTCTGTATCTTTATTAAAACTGCTGATCATATGTTCTGCCTAATGTGCTTTTTTGGCAATTTTCTTTAACAAAAACACATTGGAACGACAAAGGTGGATGTTGGAATTTCACTCATTTTGTTCTATTTTTGATTTAGGAAATAATTTTTTTATATTGGAATGATATAATATTTTTTACCTTTTAAAAAATATAGCTGTAGACATTTTGGATCAGTGAATAGAGCATTGGCCTGCAGACTGAAGGGCCCTAGTTTGATACTGGTCAAGGGCACATGCCCGAATTGTGGGCTTCGTCCCCAGTAGGGTGCATACAGGAGTGATCTGATCAATGATTCTCTCTCGTCTTTGATGTTTCTATCTCTCTCTCCCGCTCCCTTCTGTGAAGTCATTAAAAACATATTTTAGCCCTAGCTGGTTTGGCTCAGTGGATAGAGTATCAGCCTGTGGACTGAAGGGCCCCAAGTTTGATTCCAGTCACAAGCATACACCTGGTTTGCCGGCTTGGTCCCCAGTAGGGGGTGTTCAGAAGGCAGCCAATCAATGATTCTCTTCGTTGATATTTCTGTCTCTCCCTCTCCCCTTCTCTCTGAAATAAATAAAAAGATATTTTTAAAAATAAGAACATATTTTAAAAGAAAATGTTTTTTATTGATTTTACAGAAAGAGTGAGAGAGAGAGAGACATAGAAACATGAGTGCATTAACATCAATTGGCTGCCTCCTGCACGCCACTCCTGGGGATGGAGCCCTCAACCCAGGCATGTGCCCTCACTCCAAATCAAACGGGGGAGCTCTTTGTGCATGGTTCGATACTCAACCACCTAGCCTCACCATGGGAACATTTTTTGTTTGTTTTTAAATGCTATGCACAATGCAGTGAATATTTTACATTTTAATGCACAGTACTAACGTTCTCTATCACTTTCACAAGACCAGTCATCTGATAATGCAATTTGCCCTTGCTTTGTAGTGTTGGGTATCTTCCTTGTCTGTTGTCATGAGGGTTCTTTGGTTAAAAGAGGAGCCTCAGCGGGATCATGGCATGCTGATAGGCAGAAGTTTAACACGTTAAGGGCCCAGCCTGTTTTGTCTTCCGGACAGAAAGTAATAGTGTCAGTCACCGACGACTGACTGGGTGCTTAACGTGTTAAAGTCCCACAGCCCAGTGAGGTGGAAATGGTATGGCAGTAATACTGTTTGTCAGGAGCCCTAGATTTGAATCCCAAATTTCTGAATATTATTGACTGACAGGGAAATGACCACGCTTTCCGCTCTGAGCCTCCACTTTCTTTTCTGTAAAATGGGTAGAAGGTATGTCTTCATCCCTAAGCTGTGAGAAGAGGTCAAGAGTTACGGTGCCCATTTGCAGTGCAGCAGGTGTGTCTGCAGCCCGTCTGGGCTTCCGGAACACCAGCCTTTGCCTTAAGAGACATTTCCCAGGAAGGGAACCTTTCAGCTCCCCAATGCAAACAAGCACTTCAGTTTTTAAGGGCTTTTGACAAAGAAAGGGCGCTTCTCAGTACACGTTTACTTACCCGCAGGGAGGCAGGTACTGTGGGCATTTAAGTTCTCAGTGTAGGATCTCCAACGAGAAATCTGCACACTTGCTAAAGCTCCCTGCATCTCAGTTAGTTACAAGTGACAGGAAGGACTCTGAGGACCAATTACAGTAATAAACTGAGTACTTTCCTGTACCAAAATTCCAGTGTTCCCTTTTTGAGTATTTCCTCTTTTCATTCTCACAACCTGGGAAGTCGAAATGACTATGGAATTGCTGGGAAGATCCACGATTACAGAACTGAAGTAGGTTCTCCAAGTTTACTTAGCAAACAAGTGTCAGGTATAAGAGGCTGGGTTGCAACCCAAGATTCTGGCTCCAGAGCCACAGACAACGACCACCAGTGCTGGTCAAGCCCTCTGGGTTGGGATGCTGGTGACCGAGGTGGCTCAGGTATAGCTGCTGTTTCCATTGTTGAAATGATTCCTCCCCAATTTTTGTAAAATGTCAGCTCTTCTGCCCCGTCCCTCGGTCCTCACTGGGATACCTGCTGGAGTGGGTTTTTAGGGGAATCTTTATTGAGTTTGACCTGCATTTTGTCTCCCTTTGATGTCACCTTGGAGAATGACCCTCCCGGAGCCCCCGTGATTCAGGCTGGATCTCTGCACCTTCACCCACCTTTTGGCTGACAGGCTGTGGCCCCATCCACTGAGGTAACTTCCATACCTCAGTTTGTCTCTTACAGTGTTGGTACATGGCTCTGACTTTCTCGGTGAAAGAGAGCGGAAGTCAGGATGTGAATTTTGGAACCTCATATGCAGAAGTGATCCTGGAGACCTGCAGCATCCTGATCTGATTGTGTGAGCGCTCAAGTCTCCTATTTGCACAGGCCCCACTACTCGCACTATTCTGCCCTCTCTGTCCAGAATGGCTGTTGAGACCACTGTGCTCACCATGTCTTCCCTGCAGTATATTCTGAACATACACCTTGAGAGATAGAAACATCAATTATTTTGGGGCTAGTTTTTAATTTTTTTTTAGTCCTCGCCCAAGGATATTTTTTCCATTTTTTAAAAAATTTATTTATTTATTTATTATCAATTTCAGAGATTAAGGGAGAGATAGAAACATCAATGAGAGAATCATTGGTCAGCTTCTTCCTGCCATCCATATCTTTTCTTAAAAAAGAAGTGACTCCCTCATCAGTTTGGCTCAGTGGATAGAGTGTCGGCCTGCAGACTGAAAGGTCCCAGGTTTGATTCCGGTCAAGGGCATGTACCTTGGTTGCAGGCACATCCCCAGTTAAGGGGTGTGCAGGGGGCACATCCCCAGTGGGGGGTGTGCAGGAGGCAGCTGATCGATGTTTCTCTCTCATCGATGTTTCTAACTCTCTATCCCTCTCCCTTCCTCTGTGTAAAAAAATCAATAAAATATATTTTTTTAAAAAAAGAAGTCACTCATATAATTTCTCATAAGGTTTTAAAGTTTTTTCAACACTTCTGCTTCATTACTTGTCTTTATGACATGTTCACATTTAGGTTTATGCTTCACTGTCCTTTTTGCTCTGAATTTTCAAAAATAGATTTTCATTGATTTCAGAGAGGTAGGGAGAGGGAGAGCGAGATAGAAACATCAGTGATAATAGAGAATCAGCGATAGGCCACCTCCTGCATACTCTCAGTGGGGATCTAACGCATAACCCAGACTTGTGCCTCAACCTGGAATCAAAACCTTACCCCCTTTTATAGGGTGATGCTCATACAACCGGGCTAGGTCCTAATTTTTAAGTAGGACAAGCTTTTTTTTAATAAATATATTTTATTGATTTTTTACAGAGAGGAAGGGAGAGGGACAGAGAGTTAGGCACATTGATGAGAGAGAAACATCAATCAGCTGCCTCTTGCTCACCCCCTACCGAGGATGTCCCCGCAACCAAGGTACATGCCCTCGACCAGAATCGAACCTGGGACCCTTCAGTCCGCAGACTGACGCTCTATCCACTGAGCCAAACCGGTTAGGGCAGGACAAGCTTCTTACAGAATTATGAAATTTAAGATTCACTACACATATGCATGCCCGTAATTGTTATATTTCATGTGATTTTAATGTTTTTGAGCTATATATAGGTCAGCTTTTAGTATGAATATGTATTTCATTTATCCTAAATGTAATTTGTGAATATTTGTGTTATCACATTGAGAATGCCTGAAACAATTCAGCTGACACCTTTGATATGTCTGTAGGGACAAAATATCTTTCACTATGATAATTACAGTGGCATCTTCACATTAACAAAAACCCATAACTTTGTCAGATTAAGTAATTCCATTTAAAGTTTATATTATGCTTTTTAGTTCAAAGATATGTCCTGCATTTCTTAACTTTTTTTTTTTAGAGAGAGAATGGAGAGTTAGAGACAGAACAAACAAAGGTATGAGAGAGACACATCGATTGTTAGCCCCTGCACTAACTCAGACCACATCTGAACAGAGTCTGCATCCTAGGTACAAGCACTGGCTGAAATCAAACACACGGCCCTTCAGTCTGCAGGTCCACGTTCTAACCAGTGAGCTAAACTAGATAGGGCTGTCCCACATTCTTGTGTTATATGTGTCATATACCTTTATGATGGTGTAAGTAGGTCGTTTATGGGATCAAACTTTCAGACTCACCCTGGTTCATTTGGCTCAGAGGATAGAGCATCTGCCTACGGGGTGAAGGATTGAAGGATCCCAGGCTCATTCCTGTCAAGGGCACCTACCTGGATGGCAGGCTCCTCCCAGGCCCTGGATGGGGCGTGTGCAGGGGGCAACCAATCAATGTGTCTCTTTTTTTTTTTTTTTTACAGTTTTCATAAAGGTCTATTTCATTACTGATGGGTAGCGCATTTAACAGTTAAATACATTAAATAATGTATAGGTGACTGCAGGACTGCCGCATTGGTAACTAGATAACCAATTCAACTAGAAACCAGCTACCAAGTAACTGTCTACATACACATTTAAAACACAGCTCTTGTTTAGCTCATCCTGTTTTGATCACCTTCTTGGAGGGAAAGCCTGCTGCTGGTCACACTGGAAATATATTAAGGCCAAATCTTCTGATATCCATTCCAGAGGTTGCTTCAGCTGGATTAAGCCTCCAACTCCAGGGCAAGCCCCAGTTTGTGGCCACCAGCATTGATGCTCTTCCCATCTACCAGAGCAGACAGCGTAAGCTTCATACCAGGCCGCAGAGTCTGAGTGTAGCCCACTCCAATTAAACTAGAGTTGTTGACTTTTGCAGAAATGGAAGCAGTGGGATCCAACTGATATTTAGCTGCAATACCAAAGCGAGTGCAGTTGGTACCTGAAGTCCACGCAAGGTTTACTGAAGTGTCAAGATCTTCACATACTTTCTGATAAATTGAGCCTCCAAATTCTTTCC
>NW_006299307.1:69995-70777 GCF_000327345.1 Myotis davidii | reverse complement strand
GGGGGCCCCCCCCGCCGCTCCGCTCGCAGCTGAGGCCGCTTGGCTCCCTCGGCGTCGGGCTGCGGCTGCCGCGGTGGAGGGCTAAGTGAAGGAGACCAATGTGTCTCTTTAAAATCAATGTTTCTGTCTCTCCCTCTCTCTATAAAAATGGGAAATATCCTTGAGGTAGGAATAAAAAAATAAATTTCAAGACTATAATGCAGGCATACTTCTAACGAGTCGCTGTTTTGGACTCACAGATATTGTGTTTTCATAAACATGGACTCCAGTGTCTTTACCAAGAAAAATGACTCTTTTTTTAACCATTTTCAAGATGTCTTTCCTGAGGAAGGTCATTTCTCAGCGTCCCTAACAGCAGGTGTCGCTGTTGTCCTTGGAGCGAGATGGGAAAACTTTCCACCACCATCTTGGACGCTGGAACCCACATTACCCAGAAGGCCTTGTGAGGACTACCGCCAGCTAAGCCAATCAAGGGTCAGAAACGGCCTTTCTCTTACGTCACCGGTGGGAAGAGGCGGGACTTCCGGTGCTCTCTAGGCGGCTATTGGTCTTCACCCAGAATCTGCTCCAGGCCGGGGCGGAAGGCTCCAGGTGGGCGGCGGCAGTGGCGGATAAACGGAGGGTGAAGGCCCGAGTCCTTCCCGCTCAGCCCGCACGTGGGAGTGAAACTCGCTGACGCCACCGGGTTACCCACGTCCGTGACGGAACAGAGGCCCCTTTATCCCCTTCCGCTGCCCCTGCTTCTTACCCGCCTCACCGGCCTGGGTCTGCGCACGGCGTCC
>NW_006299307.1:66015-68389 GCF_000327345.1 Myotis davidii | reverse complement strand
CAAAGTTAGTATTTTCACCTAAGACAGACGTCAGCCTGGGTTTATGCTTCACCCTATAGTTCAGACATGATCTGGGAAACTGCCTTGGTGTTGCTTGGCAGGAAGGCTGGGGCCCTGCAGGCATGGCTCAGAGCTTAGCTGCTGTCCCCCTTCCAAACCCATCTGTTGTGCTGAGGGCAATAACAGTGATTAATGGGACTGTGATGAGTGAGCAGCCAGCCCTGGCATTAGAGCCTGGTGTCCACACTAAACTGGGGAGACCTGGAGGAGCTTGTGGGTGGGGGGATGTGTAAGGAGAAGGAGTGTGGGTTCTCAGAGAGACAGCTCTGGTTTCAATTGTCTTAATTCACAGGTTGGTGTGACCTTTGAGGACATTGCCCTGTACTTCATATGTCTTTCCTACTTTTCTGAATCGCCCCCTAAAAAAAGAATAAAAAATAAATAAATAAGTGTGTGTATGTATATATATATGTATATTTCAGAGAGGAAGGGAGAGGGGGAGAAAGAGACAACAGTAATGAAAGAGAATCATCCATAGGCTGCCTCCTGCACGCCCCCTACAGGGTATCCAGTTTGCAACCCCGGCCTGTGCCCTTCATTAGAATCGAACCCGGGATCCTTCAGTCCACAGGCCAGTGCTCTATCCACTGAGCCAAACCAGCTAGGACTGGTGTTGGGACTATAGGGTGAAGCATAAACCCAGGTTTGTCTTTTTCTTGGAGACATGATCTGGGAAACTGCCTTGGTATTGCTTGGCAGGAAGGCTGGGGCCCTGCAGGCATGGCTCAGAGCTTAGCTGCTGTCCCCCTTCCAAACCCATTTGTTGTGCTGAGGGCAATAACAGTGATTAATGGGACTGTGATGAGAGAGCATCCAGCCCTGGCATTAGAGCCTGGTGTCCACACTAAACTGGGGAGACCTGGAGGAGCTTGAGGGTGGGGGGATGTGTAAGGAGAAGGAGTGTGGGTTCTCAGAGAGACAGCTCTGGTTTCAATTGTCTTAATTCTAACAGGTTGGCGTGACCTTTGAGGACATTGCCCTGTACTTCTCCAGGGAGGAATGGAGCCTCCTTGATGAGGGTCAGAGACAGCTGTACCTGAATGTGATGCTGGAGAACTTTGAACTTATATCCTCTCTGGGTAAGACCCTCACTCTGGCTGGTTCCGGGGACCTGCCTTTGTATTTCCCCATGCCCCCTCATCTCTGGGGGTGCTCTGTCCTCACCTGTGGACTATATACATTGCTAGATTTTTCCAGTTTTGTGGGTTCTTGCTGTGGCTGGCAGGGTTTGTTGTTTGCACTGCTCCCTTCTACACCTTTAGTCACAACACCTGCTGTACCGAACTCTTAAGGGTTTGTGGTTAGTTGTGTGATAGAAAGCCTAATGTATTCCAGTTGAGTAGTGAGCAAAAGCACATTCTTTATTCCTGTTGGTCATTTGTACATATATTTTTTGAAAGTATCTATACATCCTTAGTCCTATTTTATGTGTAAATATTTTTTTATTGATTTCGGAGAGGGAGGGAGAGGGAGAGGGGGAGAGAGAGAGAGCGAGAGAGAGAGAGAGAAACATCAATGATGAGAGAGAATCGTTGATTGGGTATCTCCTGCATGCCCCCTACTGGGGATGAGCCCACAACTTGGGCATGAATTCTGACCAGGAAGCGACGCATGACCTCCTCGGTTCATGAATGGATGGATGCTCAACCACAGGCAAACCAGCCAGGGCTTTAGTCCTAATTTTAACTATATTTATTGGCTAATGATTGTTTTGAATATTTTTCTAGTTTATAATAAGCTACATCTCCTTGCTCTGTCCAGTTTGGCTCAGTGGATAGAGCATCGGCCTGTGGACTGAAGTGTCCTGGGTTCGATTCCAGTCAAGGGCATGTACCTTGGTTGCGAGCACATCCCTAGTGGGGGATTGCAGGAGGAGGCTGGTCGATGTTTTGCCGTCATCCATGTTTCTAACTATCCCTCTCCCTTCCTGTCTGTAAAAAAATCAATAAAATATATTTAAAAAAATACATCTCCTTTTGCATTTGCTAAATTGTGCTCCCCAAATATTGCATTCTTGTTTTATGCACAAATTTCATGTTTTTGGCAACTCTGCATTCAGGAAGTGTAGTGTGGCTATTTTTTCAGCAGGCTCAGATGCAGGTTAACAGTGTTTACCTACAAAGTGTTTTTAATGAATTTATGTAGAATTTTTTCAGCAACACTATTGTCTTCTTCATGTCTTGCCATAACATGACTTTCTCTCTGTATCACAATATTTCCTTTATTTGTTTGACCTGAACCGAATCCATAGTATCTTCAAAATGTTCATGTGATTTGCAAGTATCGTTTCCCATCCTCCTATTTTACAAAACAT
>NW_006299307.1:60425-65817 GCF_000327345.1 Myotis davidii | reverse complement strand
GATGTGCCCGCAACCAAGGTACATGCCCTTGACTGGAATTAAACGTGGGACCCCCCACTCCCCAGGCCAACGCTCTATCCACTGAACCAAATGGTTTAGGGCAGGATTTTAAAGTTTTAATCTGGACTTTTAATTCTTTCATGCAATCTGAGTAAATGTTTATCAGTGGCTTTGTTGTTTTCCATGTGAATATCTATTTTTTCAATACCCCTCGTTGAAGAAACTGTCCTTTCTTAACATTTCTTGTGGTTTTGTCATAGAGGTTACCTGAACTTATGTACCTTTGTGCATCAGAACCACACTCTCACAAACTGAGCCACCCAGCTAGGGCTCTCCATTTTTTAAATTAATTTTAGGAGTTTATAGTGAGTTCTTTATAATTTCCTCCATGTAAGTTCATGTCATTTGGCAACATCTCTTGTGGGTTGTGCTTCAATGTCGGGTGTAATATCTCTCATCTTTCATTTATTTTTTAAATTCATTTTATTGTTGTTTCTTTTGTTTTAGTTTGAATAAAGATTTGCCAGTTTTGTGCATCTTTTATCAAAATAGCTCTTAGCCATGTCAGGCATGGTGGTTAGAGTGTAGGCCCAAGCAACAAAGGGTCACGGGTTGGATTCCTGATTAAGTGCATGAACCTGGATTGCAGTTTTGATCCTCCTACCTTGTTGGGCACCTGTGGAAGGCACCCAATCAGTGTGTCTCCATCACGTATATGCTTCTGTGTGTTTTTCTCTCTCTTTCTCCCTTCCACTGTCTGTAAAAGTAAGTGAAAAATATAGTTTGGGGTGAGGATTAACAAGAACAAATAGGTTAGCTCTTAGTTAGGATATACTTTTGTCTCTAGTTTATTAATAGTTGTTCTAATATTCATTGTTTGATTTTTTTTGCAACCTTTGAGTATACTGTCCTTTTTTGTTTTCTTCTAAAATATATTTTTATTGATTTTAGCGAGGGGAAGGGGGAGGGATAGAGAGACAGAAACTTCAATTATGAGAGAGTATCATTGTTTATCTGCCTGCTGCATTCCCCTACTGGAGATCGTGCCCACAATCCAGCATATGACCTGACTGGGTATTGAACTGTGACATCCTGGTTCATAGGTTGATACTCAGGTTTACTTCCTTGTTGTGTTTCCAGTTTTCTGAGGTGCAAGGTTAGGTTGTTTATTTGAGACCTTTTTTCTTAATGTAGAAATTTATTGCTCTAAACCAACGGTTCTCAACTTCTGGATCGCAACCCCTTTGGGGGTTGAACGACCCTTTCACAGGGGTCGCCTAACACCATTGGAAAGCACGTATATAATTACATATTGTTTTTGTGATTAATCACTATGCTTTAATTATGTTCAATTTGTAACAATGAAAATACATCCTGCATATCAGATATTTATATTATGATTCATAACGGTAGCAAAATTACAGTCACCACAACATGAAGAACTGTATTAAAGGGTCATGGCATTAGGAAGGTTGAAAACCACTGCTCTAAACTTTCCTCGTGGAATTGCATTTCCTGCATTGTATACATAAGTGTTGGTAAATTGTGTTTGAATTCACTTTGTCTATTTATTTCAGATCTCTTTTCTGGGTTTTCTTTCACCCGCTGATCCTTCAGAAGTGTGTTGTTTAATTTTTACATATTTGTGTATTTTCCAGCTTTCTTGAAACTATAACTGATTTCTAGTTTTATACATTGTTACTATATAAGCTCCTTGATGTGATTTCTTCTCAAACTTTGAGACTAGTATGTATTTATTCTGTTTTCTCTATAGTCTAGTCAGACTTCAATTATTCCTTATTGCTTTTGGATGGGATGTCTACCTGTTGTTGAAGGGGCAATGTTGAAGTTGCCTACTAATATTGTGTGTGTTTTTCCTGCCTTCAGATCTGATATTAGTTGCTTAATATAATTCCTTACTCTGTTTTTTAGTGAATAATACTTCAAATTGTTATCCTTTTGATGAATTGACTGATACATCATTTGATTCACACATCATATGAAAGCTCATTTTATGATGAACTTTCTTGTAACAAATTTTTTTGGGAGACCTGTTTTGTGCGATAGAATTTTCCCCATCCCTGCTCTGTTTTGGTTTTATTTGTATGGGGTATTTTTTGCATCTTTTTTCCCTTCCTATTTGGGTCCATAAAGATTGAATGTCTTTGTAGGCAGCGTATATTGAGTCCAGTTTCCGTTTCTTTTATCTCTTCAGTGACTCTCTATATTCTGAATGAAGAATTTGTTTATGGGGCAACTATTGCCACTTCTTCATGGTTTCTGGCACTTCTATAGTTCCTTTGTCTCCTGTTTTATTGTGATTTGATGATTTTGTACAGTGATTTGGTCCCTCTCTCTTTTGTATATCTATTATATTGTGTTTGTGATTTTCAAGACACTAACATAAAACAAGTCATACTCTTTGCAGTCCATTTCATCTTAACGCCTTCAATTGCATATAAAACTTCTCCCCTTGGACTCTCCACAACACACTTTTTCATAGATTACTGATGTCTCAAGTAAATTTTTTTCATGTTGTGTAGCTATTAAGGTACATGATGTCAAGTTCATCTTTTTTACTAGTTTAAATTTATTAACTTCTTTTTTTAATGTATTTTATTGATTTTTACAGAGAGGAAGGAAGAGAAGTAGAGAGTTAGAAACTTCGATGAGAGAGAAACATCCATCAGCTGCCTCCTGCACACTCCCCACTGGGGATGTGCCCACAACCACGGTACATGCCCTTGACCGGAATCGAACCTGGGACCTTTGAGTCCACAGACCGACACTCTATCCACTGAGCCAAACCGGCCAGGGCGCAAATTTATTAACTTTTATAACAGAGTTACATATTGTTCATTCCACAAATGCAGTGTTACAGTATTGTGAATTTGATTCTGCTCTCAACCTTTATCAGTGATATTTATAGTTTCCTATGCATTCATGATTCTACTTTGTTTTTTTATCTTGAACTTTTGTCAGCATGTCTAAAAAGTCAGGTTGAGTGGCGATGAACTTCCCTAGCTTTTGTGTTTCTTGGAAAATACTTATTTCTGAAGATCAGGTTTTCTGAATAAAGTGTTGATGGTTTTCATTGAGTGTTTTCAATACATCATTTTATTTTCTAGTTTGCAAGGTTTCTTCACAGGAATCTACTGATACCCTTCCTCTGTTGTTCCCCTGTGTGAGAGGTGTTCCTATTTTCTTTGTGTTTTCACAATTCTCTGTGCCTTTTGATTTTTTTACTGTTCTATTATAACATATCTTGATGAAGTATGGTTGGTGTCTTGAATCTGTACAGAAACCTCTGAGAATGCATGCATTTGATTGTTCACATCTGTTTTTTTCAGATTATGGAAGTTGGTTTCAGTTTATTTCTGAAAAATCAATGTTCTACCCTTCTTCTTCCTTTCTCCCTTTTGTCTTTCTTTCTGTTTCGTTCCATGACCAGCACACTTAGTGTTTCCTGGGATTCCCATAATGCAAATATAGGAAAACTTTATGGTGTTACTTAATTTTACTTGCTGTATTCTTTAAATTTATTTTTTTTTCTCCATCTGGATGATGTCAAGTGACCTGTTGTGGACATCACATATACTTTATGTCTGCTTTTGATACTCTTTATGGCATTATTTCATTTTATTCATTGTAATCGGGCAACTCCAACACTTCTCTTTCATTCTTTTTTATGATTTCTGTCTATCTGATATTCTTTTGTTCTCTGTTGATGTCTTCATTATGTTGTTTCTATTTGTGTTCTCTTGGAGCTCGCAAACATTTTTAAATGTAAATATTTTGGATTTTTTATCAGGCTGTATGTAGATCTTCATTTATTTGGTATCGATTAGTAGAAAATTATTATGTTGTCTTGATGGTGTCTTTCTTTTTAGTCCCATGTTGATGTCTACACATTTGATGAAGCAGTTACTCCTTTCCACTCTAGGACCAATTCTAGCTCAAGAAATACGTTCATCAGCATATGGAATCAAGGGTTTTGACTGGGTGGAGTGTTGTTTCAGGTTTGTTTCAGTAGCCTAGTCTCCTTGAAGCTCCATGAGCTAAGGTTAGAATAACAAAAAGTCTATGGGTCCACAATGGCTTTGGCAGCAAATATTTTTTTTTTTTAATGACAAGTGATGATTTTAGAGTCTTTGGTGGCAAATATTCTTTGGCACATGTTGATTTTTATTTTATTCCTGGGATAGGTTGTTGCCAAAGGGATTTCTTTCGGGATGGATGCTGATAAATATTATGGGTCCGCTGATTGAGTAGACTGTGGGGAGTTCACAGATGTTGCATGGACTTCTGTGATTCCTATATACAAAAATTTACATTATTTTCCACAGAGCAGGCCACTAAGGTCAACATTAGTACAAGTGCAGTGGTTGATAGAGGAAACACTGACACTTTTTTTTATATTTTTTTTACTGTGAGAGTACAGGTCCTTTTCTGCCAGGAACTGGACCTTTATGGATGCCACATATTAGATGGAGAAGATATGAGAAGTCATATGTATATAAGAGAGTCTTTATTGAAATCCAAGTAGCCATTGTTATCGAGGAGCCATTAGACAAAACAGTTCTTCAAAGTAAAGTTCTACAAGTAGTCTGTAAAATAGACAGCTGCATGCTGGCTGGTTAACACTGTATCTTCCCTACAAAGCAGCCCCCAACATAGGAGCCATACTAAATAGCTACTGCTAACATAGCAAGCATTGCAAACACAGTAATCCAAACGAGTAGCTGTGTATTGGCTGGTCAGAAACGTACTTCACATCAACTTAGACAAAACGGGATTCTTGCAAAATAGTGACATTATATAGGGTTTCCCAAAATTCGCGAAGATTTTAATTTTGTGTGAGCATTAACAACAACAACAAAAAAAAATAAAAGCCTAATTTTACTTGGTTTATTGAATCAGATTCTAATATCTGTTGCCCTTTGATTTCAATGCCTTCAATTTGATAAGCATTACCAAGTACCAGTTAGGCCCAGGAGCAGGGACAATGAAGACCAATGAAGACCACGGCTTTGCATATGTGCCAGCAAAGCCATGGAGGCCGTTTACCCGATGTGCTATTCCATACATAACCCTATACTGTATACTTTATGAATCAATAAAAAATTTACAATTTTTAATTATAAACCTGTGTTTTCTATCAAAATTACTTCTTGCATAAATTTTGGGACACCCTATAGAAGGGCACACCTGCACAGTGTATAGCTTGCTGTGCCCATGCTTTTGTGCCTGTGTATATCAAATTAGCCTTGAACACTCTGATAAGGATTCCCACGCTCAGATTGGCCTTGAACATCCCGTGTACTTTGGACATGGCCCCCACCTTGACCCTAGCCAAATATGTTTGGTAACCCACTCTGGTCAGCTCTTTGTA
>NW_006299307.1:58573-60397 GCF_000327345.1 Myotis davidii | reverse complement strand
TTTTTTTTTTTTTTTTTTTTTTTTTTTTCTCTATTGAATTCCTGTTAGTGTTAATTGCACTCTTTTTAATCCTCACTCTTTTGTCCTCAGCTGCTTTTCAGGGAGAGTGAAAAGGAGTGAACAGGGAAAGATTGGGGAACATTGATATGAGGGAGACATAATGACTAGTTGCCTCTCGCACCCACTTGATGGGGCAGGAGCTAACCTCCACCGATGTGTGTGACCTTGACAAGGAATCAATCCTCTACCCTTCCGTCTGCGCTCCAAGCATTGAGCAAAACCGGCCAGGGTTTCATTGTACTGTTAACCCCTTGTAGTGGTTTTTATTCCTGGATAGCTGTCTACTTGTTCTGTGAGTGGAAAGGATTATCATGTATCTGCCATCTTGCTGATGTCACTAACATAGATTTCCTTTCCTGTGATTACTGTTGCACTTTGTAGTTCTTCCACAATGCTCACCATGCATCTCTTTGTTTTTTTCTTTTGGATTTATATCATCTGAATCCCATATGCTGAAACAATTGGGATTCATGGGAGAGAATCATTTGTGCATCACAGAAGAAACACGACCTGATGAATGACAGGGTGGACCCAGAGGTGGTCTTGCCTTGGTGAAGGCCTGTTGGAAGAGTTTTGACAACAGAGCTTTGTGAAAGTCATAACTAGGAACCCATTTTGTTCAAATGTATTTTGTTGCCATGACCCATTCCTCACCCAATTCTACTTGTACTTGCTTATTGTTGACACTTTGCCAACTCCTCTGTTGTAATAGTGTTCATTTCTACCCGATTCCAAGTGCACAGATAACTTTAACTTCTCTAAACATTGCCCCTCTACCTCTTTCACAGTTCTCTCTTTATGGCGAACCCACCTTAGTCTATGCCTGCAGAGCTTTAGAGTACACATATATTATTGTGTTGACCTTGAACATCTTGTGCTCCAATACAATAGTTCTTTGTGAGTTTGAGCACATTCAAATTCTCCTACCCAGACTCAGTTTCCCAGAATGAACGGTCCTAAAAGAAGCCGTCTGTAGAGGATCAGTGAGCAGAGCCTTCTTCTCTTCTATGTTTCCCATTCTCTGTTTCTGTCCCTGCCTTGATGAGATTTTCACCATTGACTAATCTTTGGGGCCAAGTAATGTATAACAGCTATTTCTTAGAGTCCAACTCACTTGTCTGAAAATTATTCTATGAAATCATGCCTAGTCATGACAGATAAACATTTGTAGTAAAGATATTCTGTTTTCATAAGGTCAACATGTATTTCACCAGCGTTTCCTTTTGTTAAGGTTGTTGCTGTGGAACAGAGAATGTGGAGGAACCCACTGAACAGAACGATTCTGTAAGAGTGTCACAGGCAAGGAATCCCAAGTTAGCCTTGTCTTCCAAGAAGAGCCACCCCTGTGAGAGTTGTGGACTAGTTTGGGGAAACATTTTCCACTTGACTGAGCTGCAGGGACAGATAGTGTTGAGGTGTGGGGCATGTGCAAAACAATTTTATTTCAGTGCAAAATCTCAGCAGCAGCATGTGAGAGAGAACATGTTGATTAGAGGTGTGGGCAAGATGTCACTTTCAAACATCTGCAATTTCAATGTTTACCAGAATTATTTCACCTGTAGGGAGGTTGGGCAGGGCACACTTACCTGGTCAGGACATCTTCATCTTAAGGCTTCTCAGACCAGGGACAGGCCAAATGATATTTCAAAGGGTGGATTAGCATTTCAAAGGAGAAAAAGGTTTTACACCAGAAAGGAATTTGAGGAAGACATTGGCAGTAGTAATCTTCATCGTCATCATCAGACAGTTCACACTGGAGAAAAC
>NW_006299307.1:56587-57779 GCF_000327345.1 Myotis davidii | reverse complement strand
GAGAGTACACACTGGAGAAAAGCCTTATCAATGCAGTGAATGTGGAAAATCTTTTACAAGTTGCAATGGTCTCCAATATCATCGGAGTGTTCACAGTGGTGAAAAGCCTTATCAATGTAGTGAATGTGGGAAATCTTTTACCCAGAGCACTGCCCTTCATTATCATCAGAGACTTCATACAGGAGAAAAGCCTTATAAATGCAGTGAATGTGGAAAATCTTTTACAAGGAGCAGTGGTCTTCACTATCATCAGAGAGTTCACACTGGAGAAAAACATGAGTGCAATTAATATGAGGTATCTCTCAGCCAAATTTCTAAATTTGCTCTGCACATATGAGTCCAAATGAGAATAATTACTTAGATGTGTACAAAATGTAGTTTTTTAGTTAGGTCTTAACAATAGTATAAGAAAATTCGTGAAGTCTTATTTGCCTGAATTGTATCTAATACATGTAATCACCTACATTATATAAAGTCCCCATAAGTGTTTTTGTTGTTTTTATTTTTATATTTGAACTATACGTATCTATGTTTCACTTTCTAACATACAAAGATGTGTTGCCAGATCTATGTCACTACATATTTCTGGGTAAAGTCCCCATAAGTGTTTTTGTTGTTTTTATGTTTGAACTATATGTATCTATGTTCCACTTTCTAACATACAGAGATGTGTTGCCAGATCTATGTCACTGCGTATTTCTGTTGCTGAAGGTATTTCACCTGAAGTACCAATAAGGCCCCTACAGATGGCATCGATCACCATCCTCTTGTTCCCAGGGAAGGTAACTCTGTTGTGTCGTTTGTTGAAGAAAATTAGGAATACCTGAGCCCTTCTGAATTGTTTTCACTCTAACCAGTTGGCACATAGGACTTATTAGTGTTGGCCCCATAAAACATAATATTACATAGCTACTGCCATTCTCAAGAACACACTTTCCCTAGATGCCAATGATGAATTTATCGAGAGCCTAAGTCATCAGTGCAAGAACTGCTAGTCTCATGTCTCTTTGGTTTGTAAAATTTTAAAGGCTTTTTCCTAAGACTTCTCATCTTGGGTTTGCTGTTTACTCTATGAGTTATAAGGAGATCTGGGCTTTCCTAGCATGATCAGGTGAAAAACATATGGGGTCTCAAACATTTTTGCCTTTGAGGGAATAGTATGGTGCAGAAATTTCCAGAGCAGTTTTTGCTA
>NW_006299307.1:52807-56015 GCF_000327345.1 Myotis davidii | reverse complement strand
GGGCCTTGAGACGTAAAGCCTACAATTCTATGGGCGACTGTCACTGTTGGGAGTACAATAGTAGTTAGAGGAAACCACTACACTACAGAAACAGTGACCTAGTGAGTTTTGCTGAGGATTCTAGCCCATTAGATGGAATGTTCCTCATCTAACCTTGCATCCAGGAATGTTTCTGAGGAAAAAAACAACTGGAGTGGTGTGTACCAGTACACACATCTGAGGATCTCCCGGCAAGTTTATCTTCTGTCAATCGAGTCATTGTCATTCAGTATAATTAAGAGGTTTTGTGGCTTCCTGTATCTTTTCAGATGTTCCCATCAGAGCCATTTGTGCACCGGCAGAAATACAAAGACGAAGGCAGCGTCTGTAGTCCAGTGATGTGGCTTTTGTGACCCAGCCAGCATTCTTGTTGGTTTGGGCGAAAGTTCTTTATTGTTGGTTACATTTCTGTCATTGAGGCTAGACTTGCGCCCAGAGGGCATAAGGTGTATTGAATATAGACTTGCCAAACCTGTTTTTCTAATATAGTTAAACATACACGTTTTTAAATTTTGAATCAATTTTTAAAAAGATATAATGAGTAACGTACAGGTTAGGTGTACTGTTTCATAAATCATGATGTGTTCATGAAACTAAAGCCATCATTATACTCATAACTAGAGTCCTGGTGCACAGATTCATACACTGGTGAGGTCACTCGGCGTGGCCTGCGGGGATTGATCTGAAACTGGCATCCATCTCCCAAGTACCAACTGGCAAGGCTGCCAGAGAGGAGCCTGAGCCAAGCTCAGGTGCCGTGATGCTCCCGCTCATCCTGGTCTTGCTGCTGCTGCCACCGGTGCTCAGTTGGTTCGGTGCTGCACCGCTGTGGTCTCTGCGCACCCATTCTAAGGCAATACTGGCACGCCCATGTCTGAGAAGCAGCAGTGAGCTCGTGCTCAGTCAGTTTCAATGCTGGTCTTGATCCTGGTCCTGGTCAGGATGGGGTAGGGGTGTGCAGGGGGAGTGAACACGGGAGAGGCTCGTGCCTTCGCAGCTGCGCTTGCCAGTTGGAAGCCTGGCATCTAGCCCTATAGGTGAGCTGAGCGGCGCTTCTGCTTTGGGAACACACTGACCACCAGGGGGCAGCTCCTGCATTGAGCGTCTACTCCCTGGTGGTCAGTGCGCATCATAGCGACTGGTCTCTTAGGCTTTTCTATACGTAGATATTGTCCATATCTGCCACTGTAATCTTGGTTCATGACTTTTTTAAATGTGTACATGTGCTTCGCAGACTAACAAGTAACCAGTGATTTACATTCCATTTCAATAGATCACTTTGCATTTTCTAAGTATTTTTCTCCTTTTCATAAATTTTTGGATATTTATTAAAGATATATTAGTAACTCATCTTTTTTTCTGATATTTTTACTTTGAATATATCACCAATAGTTTATCCAGATGAGTATTTGGTCATTTCTAATAAAGCTGGTACAAAGTATCCTATATAATAAAAGGCTAATATGCAAATAAACTGCACTGCAGAAAGACCGGTTGCTATGAGGCGCACTGACCACCAAGGGGAAGACGCTTAATGCAGAGCTGCCCCTGGTGGTCAGTGCGCTCCCATGGGGAGCGCCACTCAGCCAGAAGCCTGCTCACAGCTGGTGAGAACAGAGTCAGTGATGGGAGCCTCTCCTGCCTCTGTGGCAGCGCTAAGGATGTCCATCAGTGGGACATCCCCCAAGGGCTCCCAGAGTGCAAGAGGATGCAGGCCAGGCTGAGGAACCCCCCTCCACATGCACTGGGCTGCTAGTCTATCTTACCTAATAATAGACAAACATGTAAATTGACAATACCTTTGCTATGCCAATCAGGAGAGTATGCAAATTAACCCAACAAAGATGGTGGTTAATTTGCATACATAAGCACAAGCGGCCTGGGTCCCGGGAACATCCTTGGGACCCAGGTCACTCCTAGTCTGTAGGCCCGCGCATAGGTCCTGAGCAGCTAGGGTCAAAGAACGCCCCGGCCGCTCCGGGCCTATGGGCGCAGGTGCCAAGTGGATGTTCCCACCCTATGGCCACTTGCGCCTGTGCAGGTGCCAAGCAGCAGCCTGGATCCACGCCCCCCAGCCTAGCACCCATCACAGAGGTGAACAGGCCAGGCCAGGCCTCCCCGAGATCAATCATGGGGCGAACAGAACAGGCCTTCCTGCAATCACTGGTGGGGTGAACAGGCCAGGACTCCCTGCAATTGATCACGGGGCGAACAGAACAGGCCTCCCCGCAAACGGTCGCAGGGCAAACAGAACAGGCCTCCCTGCGAACGATCGCAGGGTGAACAGAACAGGCCTCTCTGCAATTGCTGGTGGGGTGAACAGGCCAGGCCTCCCCCAGTCGCTTTCAGGGCGAACAGAACAGGCCTCCCTCTGAGGCAAACAGAACAGGCCACGCCTCCCTGCGATTCCAGGCGAAGAAGCCGTTCTGCTGACCAGCCTGCGCTATGGACCTGTTCGGGTGGGTGGCGCAGAGTCCGGGGCCTCTAGCCTGCAGCCACAGGAAGTCTCCCTCTTTCCAGAGTTAGGAGTACTAGCCCAGGTTCACCCAGCTCCGGGTCCTGACTGCCGGGGTGAGTTCCTGCAGGCTGGGGTTTGATCCCTAGGCATTAGCAGTAGGAGACCAGTGCCTTTGTTATTGCTGTGTGTCCAGGTTTTAATTGAACAAATGCCTGGTGATCCCGGGCGCCAGCTTAGCAAAATCTTTTAGGAGAAGAATTCTGTCTGGATTTCCTCAAATTCCCTCAGCCACTACTCACCCCTCTGTACAGGCGCAGAGCAAGTGAGACCCCTTAAATAAAAATCAGAGATCTCCAGCAATGGTGGGCCTCTCTCATCACAATCATTTGGACTGGATGGCATTTGAGTAGTTATCTAGGCACCATGATGGAACACACAAGCTCAAGTCATGATCTCTGCCCTTAAATAATTCACAATCTTATTAGAGCGAGTGGGTGATAAAAGCGCAGTAATGACATCAGAATGTAAGGCAACAATATAGAGA
Source organism: Myotis davidii (assembly GCF_000327345.1). Taxonomy (NCBI): domain Eukaryota; kingdom Metazoa; phylum Chordata; class Mammalia; order Chiroptera; family Vespertilionidae; genus Myotis; species Myotis davidii. Next base: position 52,974 of record NW_006299307.1, on the reverse strand, counting down.
AGAACCGAAGCAATTGCTAGGATGATTTTCCAACAATTAGTACAAAGAGTATGTGCTTTGAATTAAATAAAAAAAATATGTGTGGAATTAGCTGCTTCATGAGTATGGGATCCCTTCCAATTTTAAAGGAAACAGAGTTCCATGTGAACTGTGTAATATGCTATCAT
>NW_006299307.1:45171-52377 GCF_000327345.1 Myotis davidii | reverse complement strand
TATAAGCCCTTGAAGGGCAAAAGTAAATTGGATAAGCTTTGCTATTACAAGAGCAAGAAGAAAAAATTCAGATGCAAGAATAAGAAGCACACTGCATCCACTCTAAGTTCCTGTTAAAAAGAATGATATACTATGAAAATACTTAATACAGATTGTAAAGAGATTTGTTCAGAGGATTACCTTGAGTAGGTGGTATTTCAGTTAATTATTTTAAATGTGAAGAGGTTAGTTAGATAAGAAAAAGGTGTTCCTTATATTTGCTTTTTCCTTTTCAGATTTAACCCATTGGAATTAATAATAATTCAAAGTGTGTATACATTTTTTTGAGATACCCTGTATTATTATTGATTTTGGAGACAGAGGAAGGAAAAAGGGGAGAGAAAGAGAGAGAGAGAGAGAGAGAGAGAGAGAGATAATATGCAAATTGGCTAGGATGCCATAACACAAACAGCTCAGGAGGAGGTTGCACACAGATGGGCGGGAGGGGACTGCTTGCACTGTGATGCAAGCCACATATGGCACAGCCCCGGAGTGGAGGCAGGGGGGCGTGCCCAAGCCTCAGCCGCTACCCAGTCCCAGCAGGCCTGCTTCTGTGCATGAGCTGCAGAGGAAACACCTTTTCTGACCCCTCACTGGCTAAGCTCCCTGTACTCCACTGGCAGTGTTCTTAATAACTTGGATAATAAGACTCCAAGAAGGTGATCAAGAGTTTTTCCATCTCACTCCTGGAGGAAAAAATGAAGGTCCGCTGCTCGAAGGGCTAAGAAATGTCATATCCTGCCCAAGCCGGTTTGACTCAGTGGATATAGAATGGGCCTAGGTTTGATTCTGATCTAGAGCATGTACCTAGGTTGCAGACTCTTCCCTGGCCAGGGCCCAGGTCAGGCCTCATGCAGGAGGCAACCAATCGAAGTGTCCATCTCACACTGATGTTTCTCTGACTTTTCCTCTCTCTTCCACACTCTCTAAAAATGGAAAAATATCCTCAGATGAGGATAAAAAAAGAAAGAAAGAAATGTCATATCCTATGAAAGAGACATCTTGAAAATGCCTAAAGAAAGTTGTCATTTTTTTGTGGTGAATGGACTGGAGTCCATATTGATGAAAACACCTTAGCAGCTGGCAGTGGCAGTAGCAGCGGGGTGATGGGGGTGGCGCCTTCCCCTCATAAGCCCGCAGAGGGAGGCCAGACTGTGTATTAGGCCTAAGCCCTCAGTAGGACATCCCCTGAGGGCTCCCGGACTGTGAGAGGAATCAGTCTGGGCTGAGGGATCCCCCTCCCCCACAACTGCATGAATTTCATGCACCAGGCCTCTAGCATGTATCTAAAAGCCTAATATGCTAAGTGTCTGACCAAGAGGTCGACCAATCGACCAGTTGCTATGATGCAAACTGACCACCAGGGGTAGACACTCTGGCCAGTAGGTTAGCTTGATGCTGGGGTCTGGCTGATTGGGACATTAGTGAGACAGGGCCAACATGCCCTGGAGCCCTCCTGTAGTTCCTTACCAGTGGCCAACCTCTCGCAGGGACTGGGCGAGGCCACCTGGATGGTCCCGATCGCCAGCCAGGCAGAAGGACCTCAACTGTGCATGAATTTGTGCACCAGGCCTCTACTTAATGTATAGTTCTTTTTTTAAAAAAAGTATATTGATTTTTACAGAGAGGAAGGGAGAGGGATAGAGAGTTAGAAACATCGACCAGCTGCCTCCTGCACACCCCCTACTGGGGATGTGCACGCAACCTAGGTACATGCCCTTGACTAGAATCGAACCTGGGACCTTTCAGTCCACAGGCCGATGCTCTATCCACTGAGCCAAACCGGTTAAGGCTGTATAATTCTTTATATGACTAGAAGTTTCATTTACCTTTACCAAAAATTCAGTGCCTAATCTGAGTTGGTTTGTATTTGAATGTTTAAATTTACAAAAATTAACATTTTGTGATCTAAACTGAATATACCATCATGGATTCTGTAGTTCACTTGCTGGGGTGTGATCCCATGCATAGTAGGATTACTAGTTCAATTATTGGGCTTGTGCCTGGGTTATATGCTAGCTCCCCAGAATGGGGTGTGGAGGAGTCAGCTGGTCAATGTTTCACTCTCAAATCGTGTTTCTCTTCCTCTCCCTTTTTCTCTCTCCAAATATTAATAAAATTGCCTGTCTGGTGTAGCTCATTCATTGAGCTTTGACCTATGAACCACATAGTCATGGTTCCAAGTCAGAGCACATTTCCAAGTTGCCAGCTCAAATCCCAGTTAAGGCAGCCAATTAATGATTCTCTCTCATCACTGGTACTTCTTTCTATTTCTCTAAAAAGTCAATAAATATATATTTTTAAAAATTAATAAAATGTTCTTTAGAAATAAACTGATTGTACATTTTTCCACCAGTGTGTAAGGTGTTCACATTCTACACAGTCTAGAAATTAAACATATTCTGTAATTTTGTCATTCTACCTCACTGTTGTTTGATTGTATTTTTTCTAAGAATAAGTCAGAAGTTTGTTGTTCTTGTTTGTTTGTTTTTATAAATCCTCAACTGAGGATACTTTTTCTATTGATTTTTAAATTTTTTATGTATTTATTTATTTTTAATTGATATCAGAGGAAGTGAGAGATACGCACATCAATGATGAGAGAGAATCATGCATGGGCGGTCTCTTGTACTCTCCCTACTGGGAATGCAGCCCAGAACCCAGGCATGTGCCCTTTGCCTGAATCAAACCCAGGATCCTTCAGTCCCCAAGCAGATACTCTATTCACTGAGCCAAACCAGGTAGGGCCCGGTGTCAGAACTTTCCCGAGAATGTCAGACCATTGCTGTGATCATTCTTCCAGTTTCAGTGTGCTGGAGGTTAGTTTCATTTAGACGTTATTTCTAGCCCTAGCCCATTTTAGATTTTTTTCAACTCCTCTGCTACATTACTTAGTTTTAATGCTTTATGACATGTTCCAATAGGGCTTATACTTCACTGTGTTTTTTGCTCTGAATTTTTAAAAGTAGATTTTTTTTAAAATATATTTTATTGATTTTTTACAGAGAGGAAGGGAGAGAGATAGAGAGTTAGAAACATCGATCAGCTGCCTCCTGCACATCCCCCACTGGGGAAGTGCCCGCAACCCAGGTACATGCCCTTGACCGGAATCGACCCCGGGACCCTTCAGTCCGCAGGCCGATGCTCTATCCACTGAGCCAAACCGGTCCCGGCTTTTAAAAGTAGATTTTTATTGATTTCAGAGAGGAAGGGAGAGGGAGAGAGTGATAGAGACATCGATGAGGAGAGGGAATCATTGATCAGCGGCCTCCTGCACTTGGACCTCCCCTCCCCCGCCCCACTTCGGATCAAACCTATACCTCAGGCTTTTGCCCAAAACAGGAATCAAACCCTGATCTCCTCTTTCATAAGTTGATGCTCGTACAGTAAGCCACACCAGGCAGACTTGGCTCTAAATTTTAAGTAGTACAAGCTTCTTACCCTTCTTAAGAATTATGAATTTTTAAGATTCACTGCATTTATGCAAACCCATCATTATTTGTTTATAATATTTAATGTGGTTTTAGAGTTTTGGAGCTATATATACATAGGTCAGCGTTCAGTATGAATATGTATTTCATTTACTCTAAGTATAATTTGTGAGTATTTGTGTAATCTTATCATATTGAGAATGCCTGAAACATCAACTCCACTGACATCTTCAATATGTCCATAAGGGACGAATTATCTTTCACTATGATCATTACAGTGGCATCTTCACATTAACAAAAACGCCAGTTACTTTGCCAGAATTCAAGTCTCCCAAAAGTGTATTTATCTCTATTGATGTTCAAGTAAAAGTTAAACAAGAGTTCGATTTAAAGTTTATATTATGCATGCTAGTTCTTCTTTACTTCAAAGGTATGGCCCTAACCGGTTTGGCTCAGTGGATAGAGCGTTGGCCTGTGGACTGAGGGGTCCCAGGTTCGATTCTGGTCAAGGGCATGTACCTTGGTTGCGGGTACATTTTTAAAAAAATAAATAAAAAATAAAGGTATGTCCTACATTCTATTCCCCCACCACCACCACACCCCCCGGCCTTGCTCAATTGAGCTCAGCACAGGTGCATTCACATCGCTATACATGGTCTCTCCGCCTCATAACCCTGAACCCTACAGCCTGGGTTCAGGGCGCCTGTCACTTCCCGCAACTCAGGTCCCTGTCAAGGACCCTGAGGAAGGTGGAGGGGAGAGAGGAGTGTTGTGGCTTCTGAGGACAAAGGAAATGCAGGGAAGAGTAGAGTAGACAGGGGTTACCTGTATCTGAAATTCCGCTGAGGATGTGGATGGTGAGTATTGAAACCAAGATCAGAGACAGGCATGGAAGATTTCAGAGCTGCATGCCCTGCCTTCCCCAGGCTGTGGGGTCCACCAGGAATTGGGTTATGGTAGATCCATCTGAACCCTCACAAGCTCTCTCTGGGTGCCATGTGCCAAGTTCATGGGAGAGTCCAAAGAGGTCCTGTGCTGTGGAGCAGGAAGGTGGCAGAGCTGAGGCAGTGAACCTGGAGTCTGAAGTTGGGATGGGGTAGACATTACACAGTGGTGTGCACATCTGGAGGAAGTGAGCTGATGGTCCTGGAGACCTTGTATCGGGACTTTTAAAAAATATATTTTTTTATTCATTTAAGAGAGGAAGAGTGAGAGAGAGAGACACAACAAGGATGAGAGAGAATCATCCATAAGCTGCCTTCTGCACACCCCCTACTGGGTATGGAGTCTGCAACCAGGGCTTGGGCCCTTGATTAGAATCCAACCGGGATCCTTCAGTCCACAGGCCAATGCTCTATCCACTGAGCCAAACCAGCTAGAACTGGTGTTGGGACTATAGGGTGAAGCATAAACCCAGGTTTGTCTTTGTCTGGGAGGCATGATCTGGGAGACTGCAGTGGTATTGCTTGGCAGGAAGGCTGACGCCCTACAGGCATTGCCCAGAGCTTAGATGGTGTTTCTCTGCTGTCCTTTCTATCCCATCTGTTGTTGCCAAGGGCAATAACAGTGATTAATGGGACTGTGATGAGAGAGCAGCCTGCACTGGCATTAGGGTGTGGTGTCCACACTAAACTGGGGAGATCTGGAGGGGGTTGAGGGTGGGGAAGATACCTAATTGTTGTTTGAATTTTCATCTCTCTGATGATCAGTCACTTAGAGCATTTTGTCACCTGTCTCTTGGCCATCTTATCCACACTGCAGCCCCGGCAGAGCTGCACTTCGGATGGCATCAGAAGCAGATGCCTTTAAAGTATGAGTGTCTGTTCTGTGACATTAACTTTGTATAATGGAGTCAATAGAGGCAGGTAGAAGCAGTTAGAGACTTGAGCCACCTCCCCCAGCTACATATGGCCTGATGGAGACACATGCCAAAAGTCCTGAATGAAGAAACAGTGCCTGCCATTCAGAAAAGAGCTGGTCCTGAAGAAAGATATGCAAAACCCGCAACTAAAGGAAGCCACGCAGGCGCCTCAGAAACAAACTTTCCCTGATAATCCCCTCCCCTGACGGCGCTGGAGGGCCCTGAGTATACTTGGTGTGTTCTTCTGCTATTTGCACTCAAAACCAGTCCTGGAGTCAGTTGAGGAAATACAAGATCCTGGCCAGGGAGCGTAGGAACTACATTACCCAGAAGGCCGGGCGTGGAATGCCACCAGGCTGAGCCAATGGAAGCTCAGAAAAGGCGTTTCCGTTTTTCCAGTTCTGGAGGGCGGGACCGGTAGTCCTGGTCGGATTTTGTCTTCTGTCTGTTTCGTCTGGCGGCTGGGGTCAGGAGTTCCTGGTCGCAGAGTGCCGTGGAGAAGGCGGGAGAGTGGTGTTCTCTGCCTCACAGCCCGTGGTGGGAGCCTGCAGGGGTGCGCACAGCTCACACGCGAGATTTAAGCGCCAGGCCTCGGACGGGACCGCCATTCCTGAGCGGCTGCTCCCTCTGCTCCCGCCCGGCTCAGCCCACAGAGGACAATGGCGGCGCCCCCGCTGAGGAGACGGGCTGAGGTGAGTTCGAGTCCCCCAGGCCCGCACCGCTTCCTCACACAGACACGACAGCCTGGGGACTGTATTTTTCTATCAAATGTGTTTGTGTCCCGTCATGAGATTGAGCGCCTGTCCCGTCCTGCACTTCAGTCCCGCGTGGAGGACCGTGAGGAAGGCGGAGGGGGGAGAGGAGTGTTGTGGCTTCTGAGGACACAACAAGTGCAGGGCAGAGAGGACGGGGGTGACTCGCATCTGAGAGTCCCTGAGGAGGTGTGGGGACTTAAAGTGAAGCATAAACGGACCCTTGTCTTTGTCTTGGAGGCAGGATCTAGGAGACTGCAGTGGTGTTGCTTGGCAGGAACGCTGGGCCCTGCAGGCATCGCCCAGACCTTAAATGGCATTGCTCTCTACCCTACCCTCCCCCAATGCTTCCCACCCAACCCAGCTGCTCTGCTGAGGGCCATCACAGTGAGTAATGGGACTGTGATGAGAGAGCAGCCTGCACTGGCATTAGGGCCTGGTGTCCACACTAACCAGGGGCCTTGGAGGAGGTTGAGGGGGGGAAGTTGTGTAAGGAGTAGGAATGCAGCTTATCAGAGAGACAGCTCTGGTTTCAATTGTCTCCATTCTAACAGGTTGGCGTGACATTTGAGGACATTGCCCTGTACTTCTCCAGGGAGGAATGGAGCCTCCTTGATGAGGGTCAGAGACAGCTGTACCTGAATGTGATGCTGGAGAACTTTGAACTTACATCCTCCCTGGGTAAGACCCTCACTCTCAACAGTGACCTGGACTTGGCTTTGCCATTTCCCAGGCCCCATCGCCCAAGGTGTGCTCGGTCCTCCCATGTAGACTGTGGTACTGCTTGATTTTTCCACTTTTCTGTGTAGTTGCTGTCCTGGGAAGGGTTGGTCTGTTTCTCCTGCTCCCTTCTATTCCTGAAGTCCCAATACTTCCCGCTCCACTAAATTACCAGGGAAGGACTTGTGGTTGGTAATGTTACAGGAAGGTAAGGGATTCCACCTAGATCAGTGAGGAAAGCATTTTCTATATTCCTGTTGGTCATTTGTACATATTTTTTGAAGAATTGTCTCTACATCCTTATCGTGTTTATTAACTATTTTTGGTTAAAGAGTGTTCTAACTACCCTGTATATTTTATATATTAATTGCTTATTACATACAGGAGCACATATTTTTGCATG
>NW_006299307.1:43927-45061 GCF_000327345.1 Myotis davidii | reverse complement strand
TCAGATGTTTGTTACTAGTGCTTTGCAATAAAGTATTTTTAATGAAGTTTTATAGAGTTTGTTTTGAGACAGAGTTATTGTATTGTTATTAGCCTGCAGTATAGTGTTAACACACCTTTATTATTCCTGGGGAACTTCAACTATTTGTGTGAATTTCTATCTGTGTCTTAATATTCTCTTTATTGTGCTGATCAGAACTGCATCCACAACCTGTGCAAATGATTCCTTCATATGATTTGCTAGTATTTTCTCCAACCCTCTACATTGCCTTTCATTTCATTTTGTTTATTGCTGTTGTGCAATAAAGAAGCTTTTTCTTTATTTTTTGCAGTCTGGAATGTTTGTTTTCTCTATGTTTTCTGGTGAGTTGGTGTCACATTCAGGAAATCCTGTCTAAAACAAATCTCCAAAACTTTTTCTCTAGGTTCTCTTGAAGGACTTAAGTTGTAGCTCTGACTTTTTATTTTAAGAAAATATATTTTATTGATTTTTTACAGAGAGGAAGGTAGAGGGACAGAGAGTTAGAAACATCAATGAGAGAGAAACATTGGTCAGCTGCCTCCTGCACACGTCTTACTGGGGATGTGCCCGCAACCAAGGTACATGCCCTTGACCACAATCGAACCTGGGACCCTTCTGTCCACAGGCTGACGCTCTATCCACTGAGTCAAACCGGTTAGGGCTGTAGCACTGACATTTAATTCTGTCTTGCAGGTTGAGTTAAATTTTATCAGTGGTGTCCAGTTTTGTTGTTTGCATGTGAATGTTGATTTTTAACAGCACCATTCATTGAAGAAACTATCTTTCCCTTCTGTGTCTTGCAACTTTGTCACAGATTACTTGAAAGTATGTGCTGGGTGTTATTTCTGTGTTTTTTGTACTGTTCTATTGATCTATGGGTCTGTGTTTCTCCAATAACACACTGTTTGCTTGTTTTCTCTTTATAATAAATTGTAGTCAGGAAGTGTGATGCCACCAGCTTTGTTCTCACTCAAGATTTCAATTGTTAGTGGACGTCTTCATTCTATACATTTCAAGATTCTCTCTCTCTCTCTCTCTCTCTCTCTTTTTTTAGCCTGTTGGTATTTGCAGAGGTTCTCTGAGTCGAAGATATCATGAAAAGCTTGTCGATAT
>NW_006299307.1:38095-43731 GCF_000327345.1 Myotis davidii | reverse complement strand
CCGCTGGCCTGATTGCCTCCAACTGCTCCCCCTGCCAGTTTGATCTCCTCCAACTGCCTCCCCTTCGTGTCCTTCCCCAGTGTTTAGTGTCTGAGTCGTTACAGCACGAGGGTGTGATGACCATTTTCATATTAGCTCTTTATTATATAGGATTATTGGGTTCGTTGTATAGATGTTCCACCTTTTGGTCACATTTATTTATATTTTATCTTATTTTTTTTCATGCTATTTTAAATTTGACTATCTTCATTTTTCTTTTTTTTCTTTTTCTTTTTTTTAAATATATTTTATTGATTTTTTTATAGAGAAGAAGGGAGAGGGATAGAGTTAGAAACATCGATGAGAGAGAAACATCGATCAGCCGCCCCCTGCTCGACCCCCACTGGGAATGTGCCCACAACCAAGGTACATGCCCTTGACCAGATTCGAACCCGGGACCTTTCAGTTCGCAGGCCGACGCTCCATCCACTGAGCCAAACCGCTTAAGGCTATCTTCATTTTTCTATCAAAGAATTTATTACTAATGTGTAGAAATGGAACTAATGTTTGTATGTTTATTTTGCATCCTGTAACTTTTCTGAATTCTTTATTCTTTTTTTATCTTCACTCAGGTAGTGTGAATATTTTTTCCATTGATTTTCTTTCCGAGAGAGAAAATTGAGAGAGACAGAGAGAGAGAAACATCACTTGGTTGCCTTCCACATTTTCCCATAATGGTAGCGGTATCAGACTTGCAGCCAGGGTACCTGCCCTTGACTGGGAATCTAGCCCATGATCTTCCAGTGCACAGGCTGTCATTCTCACCAATGAGCAACATGGGCCAGGGCTATTTATTTGTTGTATAAAATATATATATATATAGATTTTATAGAGGAAGAGGAAGACAGAGATTGGAACAGGAGTGATGACAGAGAGTCATTGATGGATTGCCTCCTTCACTACCCGTACTGGTGATTGAGCTCACAACCTGTGCATCTGCCTGAACAATGAATTGAATTGTGACCTCCTACCAGTGGTTCATGGGTTGATGCTTAATCACTGAGCCATACTAGTCATCCTTTATTTATTTACTAGAAGCCTGGTGCGTCAATTTGTACACTGGGGGGGTGTGGGGGGGTGTCCCTTAACCTGGCCTGTATCCTCTTGCATTCCAGGACCTCTCAGGGGATGTCAGAGAGGTGGTTTCGGCCCAAACCCTGGAGGCCAGGCCGAGGAATTCTCCTGGTGCATGAATCTATGCACTGGACCTCTAATATGCATATAATATCCTTGGTAATCTCTTCCTTCCCTCTCCTGTTTCCTTTCCCTCTGTGATTCATCAGTCTGTTCCATGTTTTAATGCCTGGGGTTTCTGCTCTTGTGTTGAGCATATGCCCTCTGGTGGTCAGTGCACATCATAGGTATCAGCTGGTCAGCCTGTCAGCTGGTCACTTAGGCTTTTATATATATAGATTTTAAAGACAGGAAGCGAGACAGTGAAAGAGAGAGTGGCAAACATTAATCTGCTATTCTACCCATCTATGCATTACTGGCTCTCCCCTGCATGTGCCCTGATGGGGGATCAAACCTACAACATTGGTGCATAGGGACTACACACTCACCAAGTGAGCTACCTGCCCAGGCCTCTGAATTTGTTTATTAATTTCAGAAGCTCATAGATCTTGACAAATTTCTCTATGGAAGGTCATGTCATCTGCTAATATCAACATCTCTTATTATGCATTGTGGTTCATAGTGTCAGGTGAAATGTCTTTACTTTCATTTCTTTACAGTTTATTTGAGGCTTGGTTTTTGTTTCAGGGTTTTTTTTCCTGTTAGTGTAGTTAAAGTTTTTCCAATATTGTATCTTTCAAAAAATACCTGTTAGGTATTCTTGCATTTTGTCTTGTGTTCTTTTTATTTATGTTTTCTAATATTTATTGTTTCTTTTGTCTTTGGGTTTACTTTCTTGTTGTGTTTCTAGTTTTCTGAGGTACAAGTATTTTTTTTTAGGTCTTTTTTCATATTGTAGGCATTTATCCCTATAAAATTTCCTCTTAGAATTGCATTTTCTGAATTTTATACATGAGCTTTGGTAGGAGTCTTTTTATTTACTTTGTCCCTAGACCTTTTTGAGTTCTCTTTTTTATTTGACTACCTTGGAATTCTTATTTATTTATTTAATATATTCCGTTCTTGATTTCAGAGAGGGGAGAGGGAGAGGGAGAGAGAAACATCAATGATGAGAGAGAATCATTGATCGGCTGCCTCCAACATGTCCCCTACTGGGGATTGAGCCCGCAACCCAGGCATGTGCCCTTGGTTGGAATCAAACCTGGGACCCTTCAGTCCGCAAGCCAATGCTCTAATCTGAGCCACAAACCTGCTAGGGCTCTTATTTGTTTTTTATATTCAGTTTCAGATAGAGAGGAAGAGAGGTGGGGGCGGGGGGCAGAGAGTGAGAGAGAAACATACATCAGTATGAGGAAGAAATATCAATCGATTGTGTACACACATATCCTAAGTGGAAATGGAACCTGCATACTGATATGTGCTCTGACTGGGAATCAAATCCGAGACCGAGATAGAGAGAGAGAGAGAGAGAGAGAGAGAGGGAGAGAGAGAGAGAGAAACCTCGATGTGAGAAACACCAAATGACTACCTCCCTCATGTACTCCAACTAGGGATGAATCTGCAACCTGGGTATGTGCCCTGACCTAGAATCAAACCTGCAACCTTTTGGTGTGTGGGATGATACTCCAACCAACTGAGCCACACTGGCCAGGGTATTCTGTGGTTGTTGGTTTTTTATTATATTTTTTATTGATTTCAGACAGGAAGGAAGAAGGAGAGAGAAATATCAATGATGAGAGAGAATCATAATTGGCTGCCTCCTGCACGCCCCCTACTGGGGATCAAGTCCAAATCCTGGGCATGTGCTCTTGACCGGACTTGAATTTGGAACCCTAGTGTTGGAATCCAACCTGGGACTTTTCAGTCTGCAGGCCTATGATCTACCCACTGTGCCAAACTGGCTAGAGCCATTCTTTGATTTTTAAAAAGAAAATTTCCAGTATTTTTTGAATAATAGACCACTATGGTGAATGATAACAGAAGCACAGTGGTTGATAGAGATAAGTCTGGACGTTGTTTCTCTGGACTTTAGCTGTTTTCAAATACGTTTGTTCACCTAGTCTTTCCAGTCATTTGTTCTATGCAGTTGTCCTTATTTGGTGTTCTGTAATACTGTTTGTCTTCATTGTACTCTTATTCCCATTTTCTGTGGGTTTTTGTTCATGAATAGCTGTCTACTTACTCTGGGATGGAGAAAGATTCTCATATCTACGATTCTGCCCTCTTGATGATGTCACTCCCATAGCTCTTTTGCCTGTGATCTCATCTGTGTTTCCCTGTTGTACCACAGTGTTAACCATCGATCTTTTCAATGTTTCTTTTACAATTTCTATCATTTATCCTGTGCAATAACTCTACTGGGAATTAAGTGGAATAATCATTTCTGCATCACAGTAGAAACATGACTTTATGAATGACACAATGGATCAACAGGCTATCTTGCCTGAGTAAAGGGCTGTTGGGGAGGTTTTTACACCTGGGCTTTGTTACATTCATAACTAGGAACCCATTTGGTTCAACAGTGTTTTGTTACCATTGCTCATTTCTCACCCAATTCTACTTGTCCTTGCTTCTTGTTGACACTTTGTCAACAACTCAGTTTTAATAGTGATCAGTGCTTATTCTACTCGGATTCCCAGTCCTTGGATAAACCTAACCTCTCTAAACTTTCACAGGTCTCTCTTTAGTGCCCTCCACTGTTGGTTCATGCCTGCAGAGCCTTAGAGTGCACACCTATTACTGTATTGAGGTAGAACATCATGTGCTCTAATACAATTGATTTTTATGGATTTGAGCACATTCGAATTATTATACACAGACTCACATAACCAGCATGAAATGTCCTATCAGAAGCCATTTCTGGAGGAACAACTAGCAGACCCTTCCTCTCTTCTTTGTGTCCCGTCCTGTGCTTCCGTCCTTCCCTTGGGGGAGATTTTCACCACTGACTGACCATTGGGGCCAAGAAGTGTATAACCGCCATTTCCTCAGAGTCCACGGCATCAGGCCTAGTCATGACCGATAAACATTTGTGGTGAAGATACTCTGTTTTCATAAGGTCAGCAGGTACCTCACCAGCGTTTTCTTTTGTTCAGGTTGCTGCTGTGGAGCAGAGAATGTGGAGGCAGCGACTGAACAGAAGATTTCTGTAAAATTGTCACAGGAAAGGATTCCACAGTTATCCTTGTCTTCCCAGAAGAGCCACCCCTGTGACAGTTGTGGACTAGTTTGGGGAAAGATTTTCCACATGATGGAGCTGCAGGGAACACAATACAGACAGATACTGTTGAGGTGTGGGGCATGTGAAAAACAATTTTATTTCAGTGCAAAATGTCACCAGCAGCATGTGAGAGAGAAAACTTCCATTAGAGGCGTGGAAAGGATCTCACTTGCAAATAGCTGCCATTTCAAGGTGTCTCAAAATCATTTCACCTGTGGGGAGGTTGGTCAGGGTATACATTCCTGGTCAGGACATCTCCACCTAATGGCTACTCAAACCAGGGACAGGCCAAATGATATTTTGAAGTGTGGGGTGAAGTTTCAAAGGAGAAAAAAAAACTACACAAGAAAAGAATATAACAAAGTCATTGGCTGCAATCACACGTTTATACAGGATAAATGTTTCCATGCTGGAAGTCAGTGTTTTCTGTGCTGTGAATGTGGAAATTATTTTACCAAATTTTCTAGCTTTCATTATCAACAGAGAGTTCACACTGGAGAAAACCCTTATGAGTTCAGTGAATATAGAAATACTGTTACCAATAGCAGTGGCCTTCGTTGTCATCAGAGAGTTGACACTGGAGAAAGGCCTTATCAGTGCAGTGAATGTGGGAATTATTTTACCAGTAACACTACCCTTCATCGTCATCAGAGAGTTCACACTGGAGAAAAGCCTTTCCAATGTAGTGAATGTGGGAAATCTTTTACGACAATGCATAGCCTTCATTGTCATCAGAGACTTCACACTGGAGAAAGTCCTTATGAGTGCAGTGAATGTGGGAAATCTTTTACCCGGAGCAGTAGCCTCTGTAATCACCAAAGTTTACACACTGGCGAAAGGCGTTACACATGCAGTGACTGTCCAAAATCTTTTACCACTAGCACTGATCTTGGTCGTCATCAGAGAGTTCACACTGGAGAAAAGCCTTATAAATGCAGTGAATGCGGGAAATCTTTTGCCAGTAGTAGTTGCCTTCGGTGTCATCAGAGAGTTCACACTGGAGAAAAGCCTTCTAAATGCAGTGAATGTGGGAAATCTTTTACCACTAGCAGTGATCTTCGCCGTCATCAGAGAGTTCACACTGGAGAAAAGCCTTATAAATGCAGTCAGTGCGGGAAATCCTTTACCACTAGCAGTTATCTTCGTTGTCATCAGAGAGTTCACACGGGAGAAAAGCCTTATAAATGCAATGAATGTGCGAAATCTTTTATGACTAGCAGTGAGGTTCGGCGTCATGAGAGAGTTCACACTGGAGAAAAGCCCTATAAATGCAGTGAATGTGAGCAATCTTTTACCATTTGCA
>NW_006299307.1:36961-37885 GCF_000327345.1 Myotis davidii | reverse complement strand
CTTGATTGACATCAGAGAGTTCACACCGGCGAAAAGCCTTATAAATGCAGTGAATGTGGGAAATCTTTTACCAGTAACAGCTACCTTCATCGTCATCACAGAGTTCACACCGGAGAAAAGCCCTATAAATGCAGTGAATGTGGGAAATCTTTTCTCACAAGCTCTCACCTTCATCGTCATCAGAGAGTTCACACGGGAGAAAAGCCTTATAAATGCAATGAATGTGCGAAATCTTTTATGACTAGCAGTGAGGTTCGGCGTCATGAGAGAGTTCACACTGGAGAAAAGCCCTATAAATGCAGTGAATGTGAGAAATCTTTTACCACTTGGAATGGCCTCCATTATCATCACCAATTTCACACTGCAGAAAGGCCTTCCTAATGCAGTGAATGTGGGAAATCTTTTACCACTAAGACTTATCTTGATAGTCATCAGAGAGTTGACACAGGAAAAAAGGCTTATAAAAGCAGTGAATATGGGAAATCTTTTACAAGTATCAATGGTCTCCCAATATCATCAGAGTTCATACTGGAGAAACCCCTTATGAGTGCAATTAACATAAGATATCTCATGCAAATTCTAAATTTGTGAGACTTTTCTTAGTTGTGTAGGATATGTTCCTCAGGTCTTAACAATAGCATAAAAAAATTGCAAAGTCTAATTTGCATTATATCTCATATTTAAACACTTACATTATGTAAAGTCCCCACAAGTGTTTCCGCTTTTTTTTTTTTATACTCGAACCATATGTGTGTATGTTGCACTTTTTAACATACAAATGTCTTGTCATATCTGTCACTGTGTATTTCTGTTGCTGAAGGTATCTCACCTGCACCTCGTGTAAGGTCCCTACAGATGGTATTGATCAGCATCCTCGTGTGCTCAGGGAAGCTAACTCTGTTGTCTGGTTTGTTGACGAAAATT
>NW_006299307.1:34804-35872 GCF_000327345.1 Myotis davidii | reverse complement strand
AAGCTGACATTATTTAAAAAAAGCTGCAACTTTACTAACAATATATTCTAACATGTATCACGGTTTCAGGAATGAAATTCTGAACCTCAAGAAACTGGAATACTCAGTATTAATTAAAAATCGAAAAAGGGTAGGGTGGTGATTCATGGGTTTTCAGTCCAAAATAAAAATGCAGAAAAAGTTTACTTTGGTGGATCTGTATTGATGCCGTATTTCTCCTTGAGAAGCTTCAACTGTTCTTCCTTCTTCTTTGTGTCCATCTTCTGAAAAGCCATTTCTTCAGCTGTGATTTTGTAAGGCAAATTTCTTATATACAAAATCCGATTTACTTCAGGTGGAAGTCGAATGTTCGCCCTCTTGGCCGCTTGCATCGCCATCTTGGCGGGCTGATGAGATTACCGCGGCAGATACTAGAATTCCCCTTATTCCTCCGCAGCTCGCTCAGCTTCCAGCTCAACACGGCCTCAGACGCGGGACATCAACACTCAGGCCACGATTTTTAATTGTTCTAATTATATTACATATTTCAAATCTTTTTTTTTTCTGTTAAATAACGGTGAAAACAATGCCTAATATTTGGAGTGAAACTGACTCAGAATCGTGGACTGGTGATGAAGTGAAAATTTGTGACAACGAAAGTGATAGCGGAAGTGATATTATTCCTAAAAAGAGATTACGCGCTATTAGCGAGAACAGCGATGATGAGCTAAGTGGAGACTGCACCGAACATGCCTCTGTTGATGAATTTTTGGATTTGAATTAATGGTATTCGAATGAAAAGTATTATTTTACGGAGGTTCCTGGTCCACAACATCCGCCTGATCCTGAAGCAAAACCAATTAAATATTTCTCCATATTTTTTTTGATTTCCCTACTCTCTACAATGGTTACTGAAACAAACCGGTACGCTCATCAGTTTTTGAGTTCCAACAAAACTTTGAAGCGTAACTCACGTGCAAAAAGATGGAAACCTGTTACCATAGTAGAAATGAAAGCATTTATTGCTGTTTTATTAGAAATGGGTATTACTAGACGTTCAACAATGATGTCTTATTGGAATACAGAAAA
>NW_006299307.1:31669-33473 GCF_000327345.1 Myotis davidii | reverse complement strand
TCAGCAGCCAAACAGTTAATCTGGAACCATTTTTAAAAGCTATAATGAGTAAAATACATGTGTGTAGTAGGTTAATCTGGAACCATTTTTAAAAGCTATAATGAGTAAAATACATGTGTGTAGTATAGCGTTTCATAAATCTTGATGTGTGCGTGAAAGTGAAGTCATTAATATACTCATAACACTGACCATATCTGTCACTGTGCACTTGCTTCATGACCTTTTTTAAATCTGTCCCTGTTCTGTCAATGGTTAAGTCAAGTAACCATTGACTTAAATTCCATTTTAATAGATCACTTTGCATTTTCGAAGTATTTTTCTGCTTTAATTTATGTTTCATAAGTACTTGGAAATTTTGTAAAGGTATATTAGTAACTCATTTTTTGTGTGATAAATATTCTTACCTTTGAATATATCATCAATAGTTTATCCATTTTTTGAATCATTTATTATCTATAATAACAAAAGCATTATATGCTAATTAGACCAGACAGCCAGGTAACCTTCTGTACGTCCTTCCAGGTGACCTTCCGGCCAAAGCCAGGGCTGCTAGGGCTGAAGGAAGCCACTGCAGCTGTGAGGACCAAGCCCCTTGCATGAATTTCGTGCATCAGACCTTTAGTTTCTAATAAAACTGATACAAACATTTCTGTATAATTCTTTATATCAATAGAAGTTTCATTTAACTTTGTCAAAACAAATTTTCAGTACATAATCTAGGTCATGGTGTATTTGAATGTTTAAATTTACAAAGATTAGCATTTTGTGATCTATACTAAATATACCATCATGGATGTTGTGGCTCAGTTGGCTGGGTGCACTGAAGTGTTATCAGTTGGATTGCTGTTCCTGTGCCTGGATTGTGGGCTATGGGGGTGTGCAAGAGGAAACTGGTCAATGTTGCACTTGAACATCGTGTTTCTCCCGCATTCTTTTTCTCTCACCAAAAATTAATGAAATAGCCATCTGGAATGGCTCAGCTATTGAGCTTTGACCTATGAACCAGGAAGTCATGGTTTAATTCCCGGTGAGGGCAGATTCCAAGTTGCAAGCTCAAATCCCAGTGTGGGTTGTGCAGGAGGCAGCCAATCAAGGATAATCTCTCTTCATTGGTCTTTCTCTCCTTTTGTTTTTGAGGTCAATAAATATATATTTTAAAAATCAATAAACTATTCTTTAAAAATAAATAAACTCATGGTGCCTTTTGGCATTTCCCCACCAGTGTGTAAGGTATTTACCTTTTACACATTCTAGCAAATCTTTTGTCAATCATTCTTTATTTAAATAAATTCTGTAGTTTTGTCATTCTACCTATCTGTTGTTTCATTGTATTTTTTCTAGGGCTTTATGGTGATCCTTTTCTCAGAAGTGTATTTGTTGAGTCCGTATCTTTTATTTTATTTTTTAAATATATTTTATTGATTTTTTACAGAGAGGAGGGGAGAAAGATAGTTAGAAACATCGATGAGAGAGAAACATCAATCAGCTGCCTCTTGCACACCCCCTACTGGGGATGTGCCCACAACCAAGGTACATGCCCTTGACCAGAATCAAACCTAGAACCCTTCAGTTCACAGACCGACGCTCTATCCACTGAGCCAAACCGGTTAGGGTGAGTCTGTATCTTTGTTAAAGCATCTTATATGTTCTGCCTAATGTGCTATGAGTTTTGGCAATTTTCTTTAACAAAAGGAACAGTGGAACAAAAAGATGCCTGTTGGAATTTAATTTTGTGCCTTTTTGGGTGTAGGAAATAAACATTTTTTGTATTGGGATATTTTTTAATGTTTTACTTTTTAATAGA
>NW_006299307.1:29371-30259 GCF_000327345.1 Myotis davidii | reverse complement strand
AAGAATGACCTGTTTCTCTGTCTCCGCATTTTGGCTGCTTCCCTCTGCGCTTCTCTTCTGCAGCTTCTCTTGCTCTTAGTGTGCTTTTCTTTCCTTCTAGTTGTAGAATTTACAGTCAGCCAGGCTTCCTGTGGTTCTGGATGATGTCCATATTGTTTTTTCTGAGGTATTAATCAATTGTTGTGAGCGGCATCAACTTCCCGGTGTTTATCTCTGCCGCCATCTTAGTTTCTCCTGATATTTTAATTTTTTAAAAACATTTTTATTTATTCATAGATCAACAGAGAGAGAAAGGGATAGAAATATCAATGATGAGAGCCCAGCAGGTGTGGCTCAATGGTTCCACATGGACCTATGAAGCAGGAGGTCACGATTCAATTTCTGGTCAGGGCACAAGCCTGGGCCCCAGGAGAGACCTCTAGTGTGGAGCATGCAGGAGGCAGCTGATCAATGATTCTCCCTCATCATTGATGCTTCTCTCTCTCTCCCTCTTCTGGCCACTTCAACCTCACGTACAGAGACATTCCCATGTCACACATTTCTCACTTTGCCAATGCCCACAAGCACCTTTTTCTTTGGGTGCATTTTAGTGAGAAATGGGACCTATAAGAAAATTAATCCATATAGGATGCTTTGAAGTTAAAACTTTCCAAGTAAAAGCTAGTCACCTGGTTATTTATGTAGTAGCCTGTTGGTTTTTTTGTTTTTGTTGTGTTTTTTGTAAAGGACAATTTTTACCTTATTGAACCTGTCTGTTGTCTTTTTGCATCTGGGATGACATACCTTGGGATTTTCAGGGACTTTTCTGTTTCACAGACTCCTAAGCACAATCTCCCAGCACAGAAGATGACAGAGCCCCAATTATTATTGCTCTTGTGTGAAATATTA
>NW_006299307.1:26874-28283 GCF_000327345.1 Myotis davidii | reverse complement strand
TGTGAGGGGCTGAGTCCCCTCCCCCTGCTACAAATGAGCTGAAGGAGATACATGCCAAAAGTCATGAATGAACAAACAGAAAGAGCAGGTCCCTAAGAAAGATATGCAAAACCTGCCACGCAGGTGCCTGAAAAAGAAACTTGCCCCAGACATCACCTCCCCTGAAGGCGCTAGAGGACCTTTGCTGTACTTGGTGTATTTTGGGCTGTTTGCCCCTAAATCCAGTCCTTTGGTCAACTGAGAAATACCGGCTCCTGAATTTGGAGCAGGAAAACTACATTACCCACAAGGCCACGCATGGCATGCCACCAGGCTGAGCCAATGGGGGCTCAGAGAAGGCATTTCCCTTTGGCCGATTCTGAAGGGCGGGACTATAGTTCTCCTGGCGAGATTTTGTCTTTTCGGGCTTCTCAGTCGCTTAGGATTTCCTGGTCGCACAGTCCCGTGGAGAAGGCCGGAGAGTGGAGCTCCCCGCCTCACAGCCCATGGTCGGAGCCCCCGGTGGTCCTCACAGCTCACACGTGGGATTGAAGCTCGGAGTCACCGCCCGGACCCACGCCAGGGCCGGGACAGGGACCGCCATTCCTGTGGCGGCTTCTACTCCCGTCGCTCTCGCCCGGCTCAGGCCACAGAGGGCAATGGCGGCGCCCCCGCTGAAGAGACGGGCTGAGGTGAGTTCGAGTCCCCCAGGCCCTCACCGCCTCCTCACACACACACCACAGCCTGGGGAGGGCGCCTGTCCCGTCCTGCAGCTCAGTCCCGCGTGGAGGACCGTGAGGAAGGTGGAGGGGAGGGAGGAGTGTTGTGTCTTCTGAGGACACAGCAAGTGCAGGGCAGAGAGGACGGGGGTGACTCGCATCTGAAGGTCCCTGAGGATGTGGCTGTGAGTATTGACGGAAAGATCAGAGGCTGCAGGAGGACGTCACAGACTCATTCGGGGCTTTCCCGGCTGTGGGTCCATCAGGGGCCTGGGGTGGTCCTGGATCCGGCTGGACTACAAGCTCTCTACACGCCATATGCCAAGTTCATGGGTGAGTCCAGCGAGATCCAGTGGCATTGGAGCAGGAAGGGGGCAGAGCTGGGGAGTGAACCTGGGGTCTGAACATGGGAAGGGGATAAACGTTACCCAGTGGTGAGCACATCTGGAGGAAGTGTGAACTGATTGTACCTGGGATCTGGTGTGGGGACTTAAAGGCGAAGCATAAACCCACGCGTCGCCCAGACCTTAAATGGCATTGCCCTCTACCTTCCTCTCCCCAATCCTTCCCACCCAACCCAGCTGCTCTGCTGAGGGCCATGCAGTGAGTAATGGGACTGTGATGAGAGAGCAGCCTGCACTGGCATTAGGGCCTGGTGTCCACACTAACCGGGTGCCCTGGAGGAGGTTGAGGGAGGGGAAGGAGTGTGAC
>NW_006299307.1:17643-24785 GCF_000327345.1 Myotis davidii | reverse complement strand
ACCTTTGAGGACATTGCCCTCTTCTTCTCCAGGGAGGAATGGAGCCTCCTTGATGAGGGTCAGAGACAGCTGTACCTGAATGTGATGCTGGAGAACTTTGAACTTCTATCCTCCCTGGGTAAGACCCTCACTGTCACCAGTGACCTGGACTTGGCTTTGCGATTTCCCAGGCCCCATCTCCCAGGGTGTGCTCTGTCCTCCCATGTAGACTGTGGTACTGCTTGGTTTTCCAGTTTCCTGGGTAGTTGCCGTCCTGGGGAGGGTTGGTCTGTTTCTGCTGCTCCCTTCTATTCCTGAAGCTCCAATACTCCCCGCTGCACTAAATTCACAGGGAAGGACTTGTGGTTGGTAGTGTTGCAGGAAGCCTAAGGAATTCCAACTTGATCAGTGAGGAAAGCATTTTCTATATTCCTGTTGTTCATTTGTATGTATTTCTTGAAGAACTGCCTCTAAATCCTTATCCTGTTTGTTAACTGTATCTTTTGGTTGAAGAGTACCCAGTGGTGAGCACATCTGGAGGAAGTGTGAACTGATTGTACCTGGGATCTGGTGTGGGGACTTAAAGGCGAAGCATAAACCCACGCGTCGCCCAGACCTTAAATGGCATTGCCCTCTACCTTCCTCTCCCCAATCCTTCCCACCCAACCCAGCTGTTCTGCTGAGGGCCATGCAGTGAGTAATGGGACTGTGATGAGAGAGCAGCCTGCACTGGCATTAGGGCCTGGTGTCCACAGTAACCAGGTGTCCCAGAGGAGATTGAGTGTGGGGGAGGTGTGTAAGGGGTAGAATTACTGGTTCTCTGAAAGGCAGCTCTGGTTTTCATTGTTTATTTTTAATGAAGTTATATAGAGTTTGCTTTTGGGAATAAAGTCATTGCATTGTTATTATCCTGCAGTATAGTATTAATATACCTTTATTATTCACTGGGAACTCCAACAATGCGTGTGAATTTCTGTCTATATTGCAGTATTCTCTTTATTGTGCTGATCAGAAGTGAATCCACAATGTCTCCAAGCGATTCCTTCATATGATTTGCTAGTATTTTCTCCTGTTCTCTAGATTGCCTTTCATTTAGTTTTGTTTACTGCTGTGCTGTGAAGAAGGTTTTTTTTCTTTATTTGTTGCAATCTGCAGTTTATTTTTTCTACTTTTTCTGGTGGTTGGTGTCACATTCAGAAAATCCTGTCCCAAACAAATCTCCAAGACTTTTTGTCTTGGTTGTCCTGAGGAATTTAAACTTTTAGCGCTGACATTCAATTCTGTCCTGCAGGTTGAGTTAAATTTTATCAGTGGTGTCCAGTTTTGTGGTTTTACATGTGAATGTCGATATATGCCTGCACCATTCCTTGAAGGAACTATCTTTCCTTTTTTCTGTGGCTTGCAGCTTTGACAAAGATTACTTAGAAGTATGTGCCTGGGTTTATTTCTCTGTTTTCTGTTCTGTTCTGTTGATATATGTGTCTGTGTTTCTCCAGCAACACACTGCTTGCTTGCTTTCTCTTTGTAATAAATTGAAGCCTGGAAGTGTGATGCCACCAGCTTTGTTCTCGCTCAAGATTGCTTTTGTTAATGGCGGTCTTTTGATTCCATTGCAAGATTCTCTATTCATTTCTTTGTAAAGTACCATTGGAGTTATTGGGATTGCATTTAATCTGTAGTTTGCCTTGTGTACTATAGCTGTTTCCACCATATTTCATTTCTAAATCCATGAACACAGGTTGTTTTTCAACTGATTTGTGTTTCCTTCCTTTCCTTTCATCTCTGTCTTATAGTATTCAGTGTACAGATGTTTCACTTTTTGGTTGAATTTATTCCTGCGGGTTTTATTGTTTTTGATGCTATTTTCAATTTCGTTACCCTTTTCATGTTTTTAATCAAAGAATTTATTGCTAGTGTGTAGAAGTGGAACTAATGTTTATACATTTATTTTGCATCCTGTAACTTTTCTGAATTTAATTCTTTATTCTTCTTTTATCTTCGCCCGAATAGTGAGGATATTTTTCCCATTGACTGTTTTTTAGAGAGAGAGTGGGAGACAGAGAAAGAGAGAGAGAGAGAGAGACAGACAGACAGACAGAGAGAGAGCAACATTGGTTGGTTGCCTCCCACATGTGCCCATAGTGAGAGGGAGGATCGGACCTGCAACCCAGGTACCTGCCCTTGACTGAGAATCGAACCCTGGCCCTCCAGTGCACAACCTAGCACTCTCATCGGTGAGCCACAGTGTCTAGGGATATTTAGTTATTCTTTAAATTATTTATTTATTTATTTAAATATAAGTATTTCTTGTTTCCGAGAGGAAGATGAGAGAGAGATAGAAACATCAGTGATGAGAGAGAGTTATTGATCAGCTGCCTCCTGCACGACCCCCACTGGTCATTGAGCTCGCAACCAGTGCAAGTGTCCTAAAAAAGAATTGAATTGTGGCCTCCTAGTTCAGGAGTCAATGCTCAACCAGTGAGACATACCTGGCAGCATTTATTTATTGATTTTAGAGACAGGAAGGTAGATAGAGAGGGAAACATTGATGTGCTGTTGTACCCATCTAAGCATTTATTGGCTGTCACCTACATGTGCCCTGATGGGGGATCAAAGCCACTGCCTTGGTGCATCCGGACCACATACTCACCACAACTGAGTGACCTAGACAGGATTCTGAATTTGTTTATTAATTTCACAAGCTCATAGTGGGATCTTGACAAATTTCGCTATGGAGGGTCATGTCATCTCCTAACATAAACATCTCTTATGATGCATTAGGTTCATAGTGACAGGTATAATGTCTTATCTTTCATTTCTTTTTTTAAAAAATATATTTTATTGATTTTTTTACAGAGAGGAAGGGAGAGGGATAGAGAGTTTGAAACATCGATGAGAGAGAAACACCGATCAGCTGCCTCCTGCACACCACCTACTGGGGATGTGCCCACAACCAAGGTACATGCCCTTGACTGGAATCAGACCTGGGACCCTTCAGTCTATAGGCCGATGCTCTGCATACTGATCCAAACCACCATTTAGGGCTCTTTCATTTCTTTTTTAACTTATTTGAGGCTTTGTTTTTGGTTGTTTTTTTGTTTTTGCTTTAATGTAGCTAAAGGCTTGCACATTTTAATATATTTCTAAAATATACCTTTTAGGTATTTTTGTCTTGTCTCCCTTTTATTTATGTTTGTTCTAATATTTATGGTTTCTTTCCTTTGAAACCTTTGGTTTACTTTCCTGTTGTGTTTCTAGTTTCCTGAGGTGCAATGTTAGGTTCTTTGAGATCTTTTGTGACAATGTAGGCATTTATCTCTATAAAATTTCCCCTTAGAATTCCATTTTCTGAATGTTATACATAAGCTTTGGTAGGTTGTTTTGTTATTTCCTTTGTCTCTAGAGTTTTTTGAGATCACTTCTGTTTTTGGCTACCCTGAAAGTCTTATGTATTTATTATTATTTTTACAGAGGAGAAGAAATGGAGAGAGAGAGAGAGGGAGAGAGAGAGAGAGAGAGAGAGAAGAGAGAAGAAACATCAATGGGCTGCCTCTGCACACATGCAAACCAGATATGGAACCCACATTCTTATATGTGCCCCAACGGGAATCAAACCCTGTACCCTTCGATACACTGGACGATGCTCCAGTGAACTGAGTCACACTGGCCAGGGCATTCTGTGGTTTTTAAAGACAAAATTTTCCAGTTTTTTGGATAACAGGCCAGTAGGATCAATGAGAACAGAAATACAGTGGCTGATAGTGGTAACGCTGACCCTTTATTTTTTATTTTTTTATTTTTATTTTTTGAAGGGGGAAATTGAAATGTATTGAGGGCTCACAGTGTGTTAAGGATTTTACAAACATTTGCCCTCGCAGTGTTTTACAGGTCAGGAAACTGAGGTTAAATAAGTTGCCCAAGGTCATGCAGCCAGAGGTGGCAGAGCTGGGAGGCCACCCAGGTTTTTATGACTCTTCATGCTTTACCACCCAGTTGTATAGGCACACAGTCCCTTATGCTTAAACACCCTGGACATGCCTTGCCCTGGCCATAGTGCCCCTGACAAATCAGAGAGAGTTACTCTCATGCTGGGGATCAGGGGGTGGGGCCGGACTTGATTATTTTCTCCTTCCAGTGCTGTAAGCAGGGTATCTCCCCCGCAGCCTGAATACCCATGCAGTACAGGACAGAAGCTCTCCCAGGCCAGAGGAGCAGAGGCAAGCAGCAGGGGCCCCAGAGGTAGGAGAGAAAGGAATAACAGTGGGTATACAGCGAGTTTCTTTCTGTGTCAGCCAGTGCAAGGGAATGCCGGAGGCTGCTGGTCCCAACCAGCTGGGGCCTGTAGCCCCAGCATTCACCTGGATCTGTTCAATGTAGCAAGAAGCCCACATCAGAGCCCTGTCTCCCGGGTTCCCCCATTGAGACTGAGGCTGTGGGGGGCGAGTACCCTGCTCAAGCCTGCGGCCAGACAGGAGGGCGCCACAGGGAGGAGCCGGAGCTCAGATCCCCGCAGCTTCTAAGATGGAGACTGTCGGCCTGGCCGTCCCCACTGGCCCCGGGGCACCTGCTTATGCCCATGGGCTCCATTCCCACCAGGGTCCGGGGTCTTCCTGGACATCTGGAGGAAACGAGTGACCAAGGCCCAGCCCAGCCAGCTCCCCTTCAAGTCCCGCAGGGAATGGGCAGGTGTAGGGCCCCAGGGCAAGGGGACCTTCTGGTAGGTGGGAACAGGGCGCTGTTTCCCGGCTGAATGAGCACGTAGCAACTTGGGGGAAGGGCAGTGGGCTGGATGGAAGAGGCAGGTTTCGAGCAGAGCTCAGTGTTGCTAGAGGAGGCATTGCCTGGGTCCCTGTGTGACCGTGGCAGCAGCAGCGGTGGCGCAGGAGCCGGATGAGGAGGTCGGTGCCCGGGTGGGGTGAGGGAACCTGAGCTGTCGCTGAAGCTGCAAGGAGGGGGCTCTGCTCTGAGGGCGGCTGGGCTGCAACTTGGGGGAAGGGCAGCGGGCTGGATGGAAGAGGCAGGTTTCGAGCAGAGCTCAGTGTTGCTAGAGGAGGCATTGCCTGGGACGCTGTGCGACCGTGGCAGCAGCAGCGGTGGCGCAGGAGCCAGATGAGGAGGCCGGTGCCCGGGTGGGGTGAGGGAACCTGAGCTGTCGCTGAAGCTGCAAGGAGGGGGCTCTGCTCTGAGGGGCTGCGGCTGGGCTGCTGCCACCCCCGGGGCCCGCCGCCTGAGCTTGGGGAAGCAGGGCGCCACCCAGGGCGGCCAGCCCTCCAGCAGGTGGCAGCTGCGGGCAGCGGTGCAGGCGCCCAGGGGAGGTCCTGACCCTTTATTTTTATTAAATATATATTTATTGATTTCAGAGAGGAAGAGAGAGGGAGAGAGTGATAGGAACATCAGTGATGAGAGAGAATCATTGATTGGCTGTCTCCTGCACACCCCCCAGTGGGGACTAAACCCGCAATCTGGTCATGTGCTCTTGACCAGAATCTTACCTTGGATCCTTCAGTCCACCAGCCCATGCTCTGTCCACTGAGCCAATCCAGCTAGGGCAGACCCTTTTTTAAAAATACATTTTTATTGATTTATGAGAGAAAAGGGGAGAGAGAGAGTATCACTGATGAGGTGCTTCCTGCATGCCCCCAACTGGGACTGAACCTACAACAAAAGGGTGCATATGCCCTTGACTAGAATAGAGCCTAGGACCTTTCAGTCCGCAGGCTGACACTCTATCCACTCAGCGATCCAGGTAGGGCTGACCCTTGCTTTATTTATTTATTTATTTTTATTAACCCTTGTTTTTGACGTTAGGTATCTTCAAATGTGTTTGCTCACCCAGTTTCCTGTCATCCTTCCTTTGCAGTTGTCCTTACTTGGTATTCAGTGTTACTATTTTTCTTTATGGTACTCTGATTCCCATTTCCTATGGGGGTGTTTTTCTCATGGATAGCTGTCTCCTTACTCTGGGATGGGGAATGATTCTCTATCTCTGATTCTGCCCATCTTACTTATGTTACTCTCATAGGTGTTTTGCCTGTGAGCTCATTTGTGCTTTGTTGTTCTACCACAGTGCTGACCATCCATCTTATAAGTTTTCCTTTTAAGATTTGCATCATTGCCCTAACCAGTTTGGCTCAGTGGATAGAGCGTTGGCCTGCGGGCTCAAGGGTCCCAGGTTCGATTCCGGTCAAGGTCATGTACCTTGGTTGTGGGCACATCCTCAGTAGGAGGTGTGCAGGAGGCAGCTGATTGATGTTTCTCTCTCATCGATGTTTCTAACTCTCTATCCCTCTCCCTTCCTCTCTGTAAAAAAAACAATAAAAATATACTTAAAAAAAAAAGATTTGCATCATTTATCCCATGCAGTTGCTCAACTGAGATTGAAGAGGCAGAATCCTTTGTGCATCACAGAAGAAACATGGCTTTGTCAATGACAGGCTAGACCCAGAGGCAGTCTTGCCTTGGTGAAGGGCTGAGGGGGCGGTTTTAACGCGTGGGCTTTGTTACATTCATAACTAGGAAGCCATTTTGTTCATCAATGTTTTGTTACCATTGCCCACTCCTCACCCAATTCTACTTCTTGCTTAATGTTGACTCTTTGCCTACGTCTCAGTTTTAATAGTGATCATTCTACTCGGATTCCCAGCCCATGGATGACTTTATTTTAATTTTTTTAAATGTTTTTATTGAATTCCTAGATGGAGATGAAGGGAGAAGGATAAATAGAAACATCGATGAGAGACAAACATAGATAGGCTGCCTTCTGCATACCCATTACTGGGAATTGAGCCCAAAACTTGGGCATGTGCCCTGACAGGGAATCAAACCTCCGACCTCTTGGTGCATGGAGACATGCTCAACCAAGTCACACGAGCTGGGCAGTGATGAGAACTTTTAAAAATATTTTTTAACAATCTACTCTATTCTATAATTCAGACTATTTCATGAATGCCTACGTTTTCACTTTATACCCTTCTGTGCTTCTGAACTTCTTTAAAATGAACTGTGTGACAATTTCAGAAAAGGAACCCTGAGGAAGTGAACAATACTATTTAGTGGACACGTAAATTGTCATAACTTTTTTCAGGCAATTTGGTGACATGTATCATAAATCTAAAAAATATATAAATTCTTTGACCTGGGAATTCCACTTCTGGAACTATTTG
>NW_006299307.1:12099-16540 GCF_000327345.1 Myotis davidii | reverse complement strand
GGAACTCCCCAGCCAGGCCAATCTGATTCCAAGGCTAGGTCATAAAAACAATGCGAATTTCTCCTGTCTCCCTTTCTCTTGGGACACGCCATGGGAAGCCAGTTAGCATGCAGTAATAAAGTCCAAGCCACATCCATGGATGACTTTAAATTTTGCACCTCTACCTCTTTCATACATCTCACTTTACTGCACTTAACACATTGTATGCGGGAAACATATTTATACGTTTTGCCCTTCTTTTCAAAATATTTTCAATAAATCGGAATTTTTACATATTTTATTACATTTATTTTAATTTCCAGTGAGTTTTCCAGTATTTGCTTGTTTAAAATTTAAGAAAAATAATTCAGTATACATTTTATAGTAAATACAAAAAGTTTCATTGGAAAAAATATGTAAAACTAAAGTTATCATAATTTTACTGAACGTTGCCATTTGCACAAAAAATTAGCAAAAATGGCCCATGCCACCTGTTAGAGCGCGATAAAAACTACCCGCAAACAATGTGTTAAGTTGTTCTAACTCCAATGTTGTTCCATGCCTGAAGGCCTTAGAGTGCACACGTATTATATTGACGTTGAACATCACGTGCTCTCATATTAATGATATTGTATGGGTTTGAACACATTGGAATTATTCTACACAGACTCACATCATCGACATGAAAGGTCCTAAAGGAAGCCATTTGTGGAGTAATAACGGGCAGACACTGCCTCTCTTCTTTTTGTGCCTGCCTATGCTGCTGTCCTCATTTGGTGCGATTTTCCTCATCCAGTGACCTTTTGGGCCCTGTTATATGTAACAGCCAGTTCCTGAGAGTCTGACTCTCTTGTCTTGAAAATCAGTGTATGGGATCATGTCCTGTCATCACACATAAACATCTGTGGTGAAGATATTCTTTTTTTATCAGGTCAACATGCACTTCACCTGCGTTTCTTTTCTTCAGGTTGCTGCTGTGGAGAAGAGAATGTGGAGGCAACGACTGAACAGAAGGATTCTGTAAGAGTGTCACAGGCAAGGAATCCCAAGGTAGCCTTGTCTTCCCAGAAGAGTCACCCCTGTGAGAGTTGTGGGCTAGTCTTGGGAAACATTTTCCATGTGATGGAACTGCAGGGAACACAACACAGACAGATACTGTTGAAGTGTGGGGCGTGTGCAAAGTGGTTTTATTTCCCTGCAAAATTTCACCAGGAACATGTGAGAGAGAAGACTGCCATTAGAGGTGTGGAGAGGATCTCACTTGCAAACAGCTGCAATTTCAATGTGTCCCAGAATCCTTTCACATGCGCGGAGGTTGGCCAGGGTGTCCTTACGGGGTCAGGACATCTCCACCTAAAGGCTACTCAGACCAGGGAGAGTCCAAATGCAGTTTCAACGTGTGGGATGACGTTTGAAAGCAGGAAAAATTATTACAGTAGAGAAGAATGTAAGACAGACATTAGTTGCACCCACACATTTATTCAAGAAAATGGGGTCCATCTTGGAAGTGGGTGTTGTATGTGCTCTGAATGTGGAAAATATTTTACCAAATTTTCTAGCTTTCATTATCAACAGAGAGGTCACACGGGAGAAAAGCCTTATCAATGCAGTGAATATGGAAAATCTTTTTTCGCTAAGACCAATGTTCATCAACATCAGAGAGTTCATATTGGAGAAAAGCCTTATAAATGCAGTGAATGTGGAAAATCTTTGACCAGTAGTACTGCCCTTCAACGTCATCAGAGAATTCACACTGGAGAAAAGCCTTATAAATGCAGTCAATGTGGAAAATCTTTTGCACGGAGCGATGCCCTTGGTCTTCATCGGAGAGTTCATACAGGAGAAAAGCCTTACACATGCAGTGAATGTGGAAAATCTTTTACCAGGAGAACTGGCCTTCATTATCATCAAAGTGTTCATATAGGACAGTGGTTCCCAAACTTATTTGGCCTACCCTCCCCTTTCCAGAAAAAATATTACTCAGCGCCCCCTGGAAATTAATTTTTTTAAAATTTTAATAGCAATTAAACAGAAAGATATATGTATTAATGTTTCTACCTTTTTCGTAAAATATAGTAAAGGTGTAAATTAGAAACATTGAAGTTTGAAATTATGAAACTATTGAACTCAGAATAGAAAGGTAATACAAAAAAAGTTAAAACAAATGCACCTGTGGCCATCACGGCCCCCCCCCCCATCGCTGCAGCGCCCCCCAGGGGGCGGTAGCGCCCACTTTGGGAATCACTGATAAAGGAGAAAAGCCTTATAATTGCAGTCTATGTGGGAAATATTTTACTGCTACGTCCAACCTTTGTCGACATCAGAGAGTTCATACGGAAAATACACCAAGATGGCGGCATGCCGGAGCCTGCCAGCACTACAGTCGAACAGTACCTGAAAGGGGGGTGAGGATTAAGAAAAGAGACAGACACAAAGAAGGGATGGGGAGGACTGCCAGCTCAAGACTGCAGCCCCAAGTTTATTTCACACAGTCTTTTTATACACTCACTGGTTACATACGCATTTAGCAGAACTTAAGCAACTTCCGATTCGATCAGCGCAAGCCTCCCCTCTAACAGTCTCGGCCAACTTCCCTTTTTCCGATCCTTTGTCTCAGTCGGCGGCTGAGACCTGCTATCATGATCTGAGCTCAGCTAGACTACTTCCTTATTCTCACAAGCTAAGCTGCTGCAGCACAATTTTCCTGCTTATTTGGCATTTAGCAAGCTAAATCAGTCACTTGAACTTTAGTGGGATAGAGCGTGTGACAGCCCACCTTGTGAGAGACTGTCTCCTCGGGACCTTGTCAAACTGAGACCGCTCCCCACATCTCCCCCCTTTTTATTAATTAAAGCATAGTGTTTAATCTTATCTCATGGATACCTGCCTGCAAAGCTAATAGACCAGCTATTCCTTTTTTGACAAGAAAAGGAAATAAGCATAATAATAATACTACTACTGTCCCAATCGCTGCAATAGTCAAAGCCAAATGTTGGATGGGTATCTTTAGGAGATGGGACGGCCTTTAACATCTGTTGCAAAAACTCCGAAGCGGTTTGTGCTGCATTGAAATCTAAAGGTTCTGCGCTCGAGTCCTTGAATTTCTTTATGTAGTTCTAATAAATCTGTTGACTCGTTAGCATGATGCCAAATGCCTGTGAGATGTTTCTGTACCTTTTCCCATGTGTATAAGCTCTGATTATATCTAATAGGAGTAACACAAATCCATTTATATTGAGCATGACATTCTAGTCTAGTTCTTAGCTTAAGGCTCTGAATCTCTTCCCCTAAGTATTGTACCATGTCATAGAGTGCATTTAATTTTTCTTCCATTTTTTTGTCAATAGATTCCTGTGTTCCAAGAGCAGTGCTCACATTCTTAGGCAAATCATTTATAAAATGTGCAGTCTGAACAGTCTGAGTTAGGGCTATAGCGGCAGCAGAAGCTGCAGCAATCATGGCAACAAGAGCAGTAATTCCTGCAATTAATAACCCAATAAATCTTCTAGGTCTACTTAAAGCTCCTGACAGTTCTTCCCATACCTGTAGCCCTTTGTCTGAATACCATGGTTCAGAGATATTGACAGGTAGCATAACAAAGGCTGGTTGGTGTAGAACAACCACTTGCTTCCCTAATGGGATATTAGTGATACAATTAGTTAAATGACAGTTCTTACAGGAGATGTTAAACATTGTTCTCCTAAAGGTAATATTTACATTTCCCACCAATAAAGCATAAGGATCAGGTACACAAGCCGTTACATTTACCGTCCAGCTGGTGGTCGGTGGTTGCTGAAATCCGGTGTTATTCGGACGTAGCCACCAATTTACTCCTTATAGCAATTATATTCCCAAATCTGGCTACCAGCTTCCATAATTGCAATTGTACATGTCCCCCCTCAGATGTCCAGAGTCCCTCATACATGCCTCGTATCCAGGATGTCTTGTCTGTGCCCAGTCCAAAACAGTCTTATTAGCTCCAGGGATGACATATTGCACAGCCTGCGGGATATAGCAGCGAATCCAAGGGACAGCCTGCTGCTTGGTGTAGCCCGTTCCTCACATGGTGCGAGGTCCTGTGGCTGAGTAAGTTTTACAGCAGTCCCAGTTTCTGCTGGAAGTCCCCAAAGGTTTATATTCCAAGTTGCCGAGCCATTGGCACCATGACGGGAGCGGAAAGTGACTCCTCGTGCTGTTAAACAGCCAGAGACAACCGTTCCCTTAGAAAAACAGATTGGGGTCCCTGATCCATACCCAGTATAATTAAAGCTGACAGGACGCGCTTCTCGAAGGTGGCCATTGGAAGGCATTCCTAGAATTCTGGTATTATTAACATAAACGGGCACGGAGCCTCCCTCCCATAAGGAGGGATGGAGGAAAGGTCGATCTGGCACATAAACCCAATACAACTCTGCTCTGGTCGGTGTCATCTGGCATCCAAGGATCGCCACATGGCCAGGAA
>NW_006299307.1:11528-12063 GCF_000327345.1 Myotis davidii | reverse complement strand
CGGGGGTCCTACAGGATCCGCTGGTAACAAGTTGATCAGCTCGAGTGGTCAGCTGCTTCAACTGGCCCCAGGTGGGCAGCTCTGCGTGGCGCGTGGAGTATGCCTGCCCATACGGTGTATCACGAAGTTGAAGCCTCTTCATCTTCCTCACCAGGTCCTCGGTTCCCCGCAGGTCGTACCAGTCTCTCTGGGAGCCAACGCGGACCTTCGGCATCCTGTGGGAAAATACACACGTGCCCTCGTCCCCAGATTAGCACTGGATCGGGCCCATACCATGAGCCTGTCAAAGGATCTTTCCAGCGCACCTGAGCATAAGTATTTTTGGTGTCTGCACCCCAAAATTGCTGGCCAGCAGAGTTCCCTTGTGAGTCCAAAATTAAAAAATTGAGAATAAAGAGAGCATGATGTAGAGAATTCTGTGGAGATATAGGGTATAGCTCCCCCCTTTTTATATTTTGCAACTGATTTTTTTTGGTGCTGTGTACTTTTTATTGTATTTCTTGACCTTGAGGGTTAGAGAGAAAGAGAGTTAGAA
>NW_006299307.1:10103-11389 GCF_000327345.1 Myotis davidii | reverse complement strand
TGCAACTGATTTTTTAAGGTGCTGTGCGCTCTGTCAATTATATCTTGACCTTGAGGGTTGTAAGGAATACTTGTTTTATGATCAATCCCTAGAGTATGACAAAATTTTTGAAACTTTTGACCTATGTAGCCTGGTCTATTATCTGTTTTCATGCATTTGGGTTGTCCCATGACTGCAAAACATTTTAAACAATGAGCTATGCAATGTTTACTTGCTTCTCCAGCCTGAGCAGTAGCCATCAAGAATCCTGAAAAAGTGTCTATGGTGACATGCACATATTTTAATTTGCCAAAAGAGGCAATATGAGTGATGTCTATCTGCCATAAGTGATTGGGTTTTAACCTTCTAGGGTTAACTCCATAATGCGGAACAGTATGGGTTTCAGGACAATGGGCACACTGTTTGACAATTTGTCTGGCTGCTTCTCTGGTGATTTTAAATTGCTGGCGAAGGCTGTTGCTGTTGTGGTGATGTATAGCGTGAGATTGTTGTGCTAATTGTTCTTGAGAGTAAAAAATTTGCTGTGTAGCTAGATCTGCCTGATTATTTCCTTCTGAAAGAGGGCCTGGAAGGCCAGTATGAGCCCGTAAGTGGCCAAAAAACCAGGGTAGAGAACGCTGCCGCAGAGCGTGTTGTATTTCCCTAAAAAGGCTCCGTACCTGTGGATTGGTAGTCTCTATGAGAGGTACAGTCTCTATTACCTCCATAGCCCATACAACATAGTGGCTATCTGTGTAGAGATTAAAATCTTGTGTAGGCAAATGCTTAATAACAGCTAAAACAGCCTGGAGTTCTACAACTTGAGCAGAGCTCTACCTAGTATTAAAGACAGTGACTTGACCCTGAATTGTGAATACTGCTCTTCCATTGGAAGAGCCATCAGTGAAAACCAAGACAGCCGAAGCAATTGGACTATCTCTCACTACTTTGGGAAATATAAAGGCATGGCTGCTAGCAAATTGTACTAATTTTCCCTTTGGATAATGATTATCCAGGACACCTGAATATTGTGCTAAAGCGATGGCCCAATTATCGCAGTTTTGCAAGTCCCAATCTAACTGTTGCTTGGTATATGGGAGGCAGATAGTGGGCGGTACTTTTCCGATAATTCTTCGAGCTTCTACCCTAATCATTTGTACTAAAGTAGCAACCTGATCAAAATACAGTGTAAGGATTCTGGCAGGGTCCTAACTGGTTTGGCTCAGCGGATAGAGCGTCGGCCTGCAGACTCAAATCCTGGCAGGAGATACTGGAAGATGGAGCCATACTAAGGGTCCTTTTTGCCC
>NW_006299307.1:5728-8970 GCF_000327345.1 Myotis davidii | reverse complement strand
GTACGAGTTCAGGTCGTTGTGCCTTGATGGCCTGTACCCAGTAAACATCTGATGATCCAAATCCTCCCCTCCCTCGGGAGGCACTTGTTGCTGTTCTACCTGCCTTAGGATAGGGAATGAGCAAGAGCTGCGCTATTCTTTGCCCTGACTTTATTACAGAAATTGTTGTAGGGGAATGTGTCATAATCCTTATTTCTCCTGTGTAGTCCTCATCAATAACTCCAGGGGCCACATGCAATTCCTTCATGGCAATGCTGCTCCTACCTAAAATTAAACCCATAGTGCCTTTCGGAAGCGGCCCATATACCCCTGTAGGTAAGGCCTGCATTCCCATTTCTGGAGTTAATACTGTGTAGGTGGAGGCACAGAGGTCCAGTCCTGCGCTTCCTGGGGTTGCCCTGTATAATTCCTGAATGGATTTCCCTGTTGCAGGCTGGGTTCGCTCTGCGGTGCCCCGTAACACTGTTGAGGGGCCCGGGGCTGGCCCCTCTTCCCCTTTCCCTGCATCCGGAGCAAAGGATTTCCTTGACTGTCTTTTTTGGAGCGGCATTCATTTGCCCAATGTTTGCCTCTCTTGCGTCTAGGTCAGGTCCCAGGCTGCTTGCTCCCATCCTGTTTCTTAGGGCATTGTCTGACTTGATGACCCAGCTGTCCACATCCATAACAGCTACCAGGTGGACCGGCTGTTAGTTGACCCTTAGACTTTTGCTGCTGGAACAAAACTTCCTTGACAGTTTTTCCTTGTAAAGCAGCAGCAATAGCGAGTCCTTGGGCATAGGAGGGCCCGATATCTGAACAAAGCCTTACATAATCAGATAAACTGCTTTTCTTTCTGAAGGGGCGTATAGCCGCCTGACATGCTGAGTTAGCATTTTCAAAGGCAAGCTGTTTCACCAGTAACATGCCTGACTCTCCGTCTCCTATAAGTCTTCCTGCTGCTTGTAACAACCTGGATACAAAGTCCTGAAAAGGCTCATCAGGCCCCTGACGGATTTTGGACAAGTCCTCTGTCTGCCTACCACGAGGTGGCAATTTCTTCCATGCCCTTAAGGCTGCTGTATTAGTTTGGGCATAGACACCTGCAGCAAAGTGAATTTGCTGATCAGTTTCTCGGTAAATGCCTTCTCCTGCTAACATGTCCAACACAATGGGTATTTGTTGAGTCCTGTTTAGTTCTGCGGTGACCTGACATTGCTCTGCAAATTCTGACTTCCATAGAAGATAATCTCCTCCACTCAAGCATGCCCTAGCCAACTGCTTCCAATCATTAGGAGGCAATGCTTCGTGGCTAGGCTTTCTAAGAGAACCCCAGTAAAAGGAGCTGTAGGGCCATATTGGGCACATGCTGTTTTTAATTCCTTCAACTGCTTAAAGTGAAGAGGCTGATGGTATCTTTGCCTTCCTCCCTGTCCATCATCTCTCTCCATTATGGGGTATAATTGAAACCCCCCTGTATCTTCCCCTCTTTCCACTGCTTTTTTTGCAGGGTAAGTTGAAGGGGAGATCTGGCAGCCTCCTGCGGCCTGCTATCTACCCGGAGGTTTGTAGGTCCCCACGGAGGGTCCTGATTAGGCAAAGAAGGTATAGTCAAAGCTCTCGGTTCCGGTGTTTCTTGTACTACATCTATGACTGGCGTTTTTGCAGGTGGTGGGGTAGCTGTCCCATGCAGGGTCGCTCGAGAGGACGCCCGCGAGGGTACAGGTGTTATGACTTTTCTAGACACAGTTTGCTGCTCAACCTTGCCAGTTAAGGCTGCTATGGCCTCTTGCAACTTTCTCATTTCTTCCTCTAACTTTCTATCCCTATCCCCGGAACCTTGTTCCTCTTTTAAAGAGCCTCTGGTCGAGAGCACTAACCACTCATCATCATGATGATAATGAGCAGCAGCCTCCTCTAAGGCCTCCTGATCTTCTTTAGGCAAGTCAAAAGGGTCATCATAATCATGATCTTCTTGCTGGAATGCTATAAGTGGATCGTTTTCCGGCCTTTTAACATAAGGATTCTCCGCTGGAGGAGGGGATGGTGGGGGTGGTAAGTCTAGTTTTTTTCTCAGGCTCCAGCAGCCGTGGAGCGCAGGGTGCCATTACAGGCTCTCCCTTTTTCTGCCCTCCGAGACTAGGACAAGAAGGGCTCCGTTGTCTCAACTTGGGCTCAGGTTCCCACCTATTTCCTGCATGTCTGGGATCAATACAATCTCTAATTAAATTCCACAAAGAAAATGTGTCTACCGGAACCTTCTTTGGCCCATACACAGAATAATAATCCTGTAATCTTTCTCCTACCTTGGCCCAGGTCTCTAAATTTACAGTTTCTTCCTCTGGAAACCATGGACAAACTTCTTCTACAAAGTCTAAAAAGCGCTCAAGCTTCTTTCTGGCCAACCCTAGTGCCCCTAGCGCGAAGCATATTTTTAAGCACTTGCATAAACAACACTCGGCTATTGCCTTGCCCCATGACTATTCTCTCCCAACTCTAATGCTCACTGCCCCTGCTTACCTTGATCCGGACACGTCCCCTGCTTCGGCAGTGTCCTTCACCTAGTCCTCTGTTTCAGGTCCCTGTTCGGGCGCCACCTGCCGGCACTACAGTGGAACAGTACCTGAAATGGGGGTGAGGATTGAGAAAATAGACAGACACAAAGATGGGATCGGGAGGACTGCCAGCTCAAGAATGCAGCCCCAAGTTTATTTCACACAGTCTTTTTATACATTCACTGGTTACATATGCATTTAGCAGATCTTAAGCAACTTTCGATTCGATCAGCGCAAGCCTCCCCTCTAACAGTCTCGGCCAACTTCCTTTTTTCCAATCCTTTGTCTCAGTCGGCGGCTGAGACCTGCTATCATGATCTGAGCTCAGCTAGACTACTTCCTTATTCTCACAAGCTAAGCTGCTGCAGCACAATTTTCCTGCTTATTTGGCATTTAGCGAGCTAAATCAGTCACTTGAACTATAGTGGGATAGAGCGTGTTTAGTGAGACAGCCCACCTTGTGAGAGACTGTCTCCTCGGGACATTGTCAAATCGAGACCTCTCCCCACAAACCTATATTGTATCAGTTTAATTTTTAGGCCAACTAAAGAACCTAGAAAAGAAGAAGGAAATATTATTTTCCTTTACAATGTCATTGCCTCATCTTTCACAGTCACTCCCCTTAACACCTTCCTTAGAAGAAGGGAATACCCTTAGGGTTTGGGCTGTGATGCTGGCTGTGAACCATTTGACACCTACAAGAAGTCATGT
>NW_006299307.1:4527-5553 GCF_000327345.1 Myotis davidii | reverse complement strand
AAAGCCCAGAGGTGTGACAACAGCAGGAAGGAGGGGCATGTAAGACTGAAGCATTGAGAGGAGCTTATCTTGTTCAGCAGTTTGAACAGAGGAGCTGTTTGATTTAGAGGAGCCAACAATCTTGGGGTTTAATTAGCAGCTGCTTCTGCTAAACTGTGGAAGGCCTCAGCGAAGGAACAGACCTTTCTCTTGTCCTTACAAATACCTCCACCACATTTAGCACCTAAGGCTTTCTTGACCTCAAGAGTGACTCCATCTAGGAGACCAATTAAAGAGACACCAACAATACTGGGGGCATTTGTTCAGGAGGACATAACAATAGGTCCCTGAGTGAATAAACCATTCATTGAATTTCCTCCTCAATCACAGGCTCTAACTCCCCAGTATGGACAAATATGACGGCACACAGTAAATCTAGCAAGCTCAGGGAGCCTGGGATGGCATAGCCAAACTTGCAAACTCAGAGGCGAAAAGTAATCCATATAGGATGCTTTGAAGTTAAAACTTTCCAAGTAAAAGCTAGTCACCTGGTTATTTATGTAGTAGCCTGTATTTTTTTTTGTAAAGGATAATTTTTACCTTATTGAGCCTGTCGTCTTTTTGCATCTGGGATGACATGCCTTGGGATGTTCAGGGACATTTCTGTTCCACAGACTCCTAAGCACAATCTCCCAGCACAGAAGATGACAGAACCCCAATTACTATTGCTGTTGTGTTAAATATTGTAAACTAATCGATAGACGTAAAAATAATTGTGTGTGTTTTTTTACTGTTTATCCAATCCAAGATATTTTCCTCCTTACCTCTCCCCCCTAATTTATCACCAGTGAATGTCATGTAACCCCCTTATGTCTTCTCCTTTGAGGCTAATGTATAAAAAAGATGCAAAACTGCTGTTCTCCCAAGCATTACTCTATCTGTTGTTACTTTCCTTCCTGGCAAATGTCTCCCACTTGAGTCAAATAAACAGAAAAATTCTCCACAGGTTTGGACATTTCTTACATCACCAAAATAAATGGCATCATG
>NW_006299307.1:3203-3632 GCF_000327345.1 Myotis davidii | reverse complement strand
AATTATCAGTCACTTTGAGCATTTTTTCACATGTCTCTTGGACATCTTCTCCTCACTGCAGCCCAGGCAGAGCAGACACTTGCGGTGGCATCAGAAGCAGATGCTCTGAAATGTGAGTGTCTGTTTTGTGACATGAACTTTGTATAATGCATTCAATGGAGGCAGGTCAGATCAATTTAGAGACTTGAGGCACCTCTCCCTGCTACAAATGAGCTGAAGGAGATACATGCCAAAAGTCATGAATGAACAAAGAATGCCTGCCCTTCAGAAAGAGCAAGTCCTGTAAGAAAGATATGCAAAACCAGCCCCTCAGGTGCATTAGAAAGAAACTTGCGCCCTGACCGGTTTTGCTCAGTGGATAGAGCCTGGGCCTGTGGACTGAAGGGTCCCGGGTTCGATTCCGGTCAGGGGCATGTGCCTTGGGTGCAT
>NW_006299307.1:0-478 GCF_000327345.1 Myotis davidii | reverse complement strand
GCGGGGCTGTCCCGGCTGTGGGTCCATCCGGGGCCTGGGGTGGTCCTGGATCCGGCTGGACTACAAGCTCTCCACACGCCATATGCCAAGTTCATGGGTGAGTCCAGCGAGATCCAGTGGCATTGGAGCAGGAAGGGGGCAGAGCTGAGGGAGTGAACCTGGGACTGAACATGGGAAGGGGATAAACATTACCCAGTGGTGTGCACATCTGGAGGAAGTGTGAGCTGATGGTCCCGGGACCTGGTGTGGGGATTAAAGGTGAAGCATAAACCCAAGCTTGGCTTTGTCTTGGAGGCAGGATCTAGGAGACTGCAGTGGTGTTGCCTGGCAGGAAGGCTGGGGCCCTGCAGGCATTGCTCAGACCATGAATGCCATTGCTATCTACCCTCCCCTCCCTTGCATTTCCTCATCTCCCCTCCCCTTCCGTCCCTTCCCCTCCTTTAAATCTTCCCACCCAACCCAGCTGCTCTGCTGAGGG
>NW_006299306.1:0-902 GCF_000327345.1 Myotis davidii | reverse complement strand
CTCTCTCTCTCTCCCCCCCCCTTCCTCCCCCATCCTCCTTCCATAAAAATCAATGGAAAAAAATAGGTGAGAATTAATAAAAGTTTTTTTAATAATCTAGTTCAAGTGCTCCTCAATTTGAAGATAAGGGAATAGAAACTCAAGAAGGTGACATAACTTACAAAGGTCACAGAGTTCATTGAACAGCAAGGTTAGAACCATATCCCTGGGCTTCTGACCTCTGGACTCCAGACGTAATGTTCTTTCCTTGACATCATATCACCTTCCCTGGCCAGTCACTCACTGATGATTGTCAAACACAGGGGCTTGAATAAAGGACAGTTCATTCTCTGAATTAGGAAAGTTTACACCATACAGGCATCCCTGAGGAAAAAGGATGCATTCTCTCTGGTTTGGTTTTGTTTTGATTAATCACTCCCTTGTCCAACTGGGGAAATAATTCTTAAATATGAACAACATAGTGATCATAAGCAATCTATAGTAATCAATGAACCTAAAAAGGGGTACTTATCACTAAGGATAACTCAGGAATTAGTCCTGATGGGCATCAGCATCACCAAGCGAGATTTTTTTAACAAATAGAATTTAGGATTTTTGTACCTTATGGACCTAATACAAACGATGGGATGCATTGTATGTGAAAATTCTGATCTTAAAAAAAAATATCTCTAGCCACAGTACTATTATTTACTCTGTATTCTACTACATTTGGAATAATTTTTAAATTTTTAGGAAAATGTCGGACAAAAAATAGAGATGCTGAGGCACTCCTCTCTCCAGACCTAAACGTCAGAAGTTCTGGTAATGAGGCTGTTGTGAGCAAGGGAGCATCCCCGAAAGGAGTCATTCATAGATGTTTGTGTCTTTCTACAATGCCAGGTTAACCAGGGGAGGCCTCCCCA
>NW_006299305.1:322-907 GCF_000327345.1 Myotis davidii | reverse complement strand
TCCGTTGTGTATATGTCACGATAATGTAACGGTCAACAAGAAACAATAGCAAGAGGAGCCCTTGCGCCACTGTCATCGTCTGAGAAACATCAATTAGTTGCAAAAGATAGGTAATGGTGTGAGCCTTAAATTGATAAAGAAATGTGATGTGTTTAGACTTCTTACAGGTCAAATTGGTACACATATCACCAAACATTACACTAAAGCTGCGACATTCCTTTGATCTCACCTGCTGTTAATAGAAGCCGCCAATATTTCAAAAGCATCAGGTGTTGAGCGCTCAAGTAAATAACAGCTGAATGCTTATTTGCATGATCACTGTGTTAATATGGAGACAGTTCAATTTACACCGGGTAAGTGAGGAATGAAGAATTCTCCTCCACAATCCACAAGAGGATCAAGGCCTGTAAGAGAATAACCGTACATACCACAAGAGGATCAGCAAAGTCCCTGTTCCACTTATCACAGATGAAAGCATGGTGAAGTTCTTCCACCACTCAGCGAGACGTGAACCAAGACCTAGGACTATGACGGTAATGCTTTGTCACCTGTTGACAGTATACTCGAATCAATTGGTACAAGAAA
>NW_006299305.1:0-307 GCF_000327345.1 Myotis davidii | reverse complement strand
GACAGAAAGGGAAAGTAAAACAATGCCAGTGTTCTA
Source organism: Myotis davidii (assembly GCF_000327345.1). Taxonomy (NCBI): domain Eukaryota; kingdom Metazoa; phylum Chordata; class Mammalia; order Chiroptera; family Vespertilionidae; genus Myotis; species Myotis davidii. Next base: position 271 of record NW_006299305.1, on the reverse strand, counting down.
AAACAGATAATGTTCATCTGGGTACGCCTCCCCACAACGAGTTCACGGACGAGCAACTACTGAAAGAGGATTCAGCCTTCAACGTCAAAATAATGAGGTTGGGCTACAAGCACTCGAAGACATGAAATATTACTGCTCTCTAAGGAATGAACACATTCACTTTTCAATTGCTTGATGTATGTCTATCAACTGCGATAGCATGCTTACGTTTGGCTTATAATAGGTGCATTTTCTTTTCTGGAACCACTTGAGCCCCCTTAACACGGCGCAG
>NW_006299304.1:0-1215 GCF_000327345.1 Myotis davidii | reverse complement strand
TATAATGAACATATAAATAAGATACCGACTTGTAGTGACACAACAAAACAACTAACAAATTTAGCAACATAGAGAGACTTACCCTCTATACAGAATATACCACTAAGAAGCACTATTCATCAGAGTGAGGCAGTTCAGTCATTGTTCATCTCTGGTTTAAGGAGATTGAAAAAGCAAAAAGCCAACTGTTCACTCCAATCCGCAGGTAAGGTGAAAACAACCGGCAGATATTCAATTCTTTCCAGTTGTGCTCCATTCATCTATCCCTACTTCCATTTTAGCATTCCATATGCTGGCCGAGAGTTACACAACCCAAACATTGTGGCAACGTATTCGATTGGCGCATCTCAATAGAATCGTCTCTGGGAAATTTTTTTCATACAAGCAACAGCGCTTTTTCCTACCATATTGGAGGTAGCTTCGAAAAGGTAACACCACAGAGAGTAAACAGAATCATGGCAAAAAGCGAAAAGGTAATATAAGGACAAATCTCAAAATTTCGCATTAGTTTATAATTGACAATGCCAGGACAACATCACCATTACTTGATATCCATATCTTACCATCGCTTAAGGAACAATGCTGCAACGGTCAATCAATGTGCGGTTCAGGAGTCTGAAAAAATAGGATCAACAAGCGGGCCGCCTTCATCTAGGACACTCTAATATCAGTGATCGAGGGATATTGCTGGCGTGCCTCTATTGCAGTGAATCAGCATAAACATTTCCAATATGAACCCACAGAATTCTCCATTCTCACGTAGTAGATGGTACTCTTGGATGAAGGGAAAGAAACGGGGCACGTCAATTAGAATATGAAGCAGAATTTGAAATAAAACAAGCTGAGTTTTAAACTCCGTAAACTAACACATACAGCAACACGAGGTTGATCCTAATGTGTTGACCAACACACAACCGGTCCACACTTTCGCTGGTCAGAACCGGTTTCCAACATGTGGTATGCATCTGACCACACCTCGTGTCATCAGCAGAAACGTTTCTAAATAAAATGACAGAGGCGAGCATGCGCTGTCTTCAAACATCACGCCCGCACCTGAAGCACATCCACTGACGATCCATTATATGTACTGGCGAAATTGACTTAAGCAGATGAGGGAATGGTTTGCTTTGTGAACCAGTTCAATCTAATGTGAGGTTTCATCCGTTTGTATATTGGCGGTTGACAAGGAATGGTTTGCACAAAGCTCAGCCAACG
>NW_006299303.1:0-404 GCF_000327345.1 Myotis davidii | reverse complement strand
TGTAAAAAAATGAATAAAATATATTTAAAAAATTAGAATACTTTAAGCAATAACAAATAAATAAATAAATTTAGGATTGGCACGCAGATGAATTTTGAGTCAGATTTTTCTGGTTTTGGCACACACTCACAAAAAGGTTGCCCACCCCTGCCCTAAGCATTCACTCCACCCTACCACCTTTTCCGAAGAAATGTTGCTGAGGCAGAGTATTCTTTCTTTGGAGCCCTACAAATTACACCAATATTAATGCCTTTCTGAATCTGTGCCTTCTGCTTAGCTCTCAACTCCCGCAGAGCTCTCCTCCCCACCAATCCCAAATCTCTGCCCTGAACTCTTAGAAAGTCCCAGTTTCTGCTCCCTGGCCCACTGTGTTTTTTGTTGTTGTTTTTTAATATATTTTTATT
>NW_006299302.1:0-1207 GCF_000327345.1 Myotis davidii | reverse complement strand
CAGTGAATTAAATTCTCTTTTTACTATAGGTGGTATTTTTTTTAATACTTGTGTCTCTATGCATTTGTTTCTAAATGAGATATGTTAATCTAATGTGTAATTATTTAATGGGCTAAGTGACTCTTGCCACAATTACACTTGTTTTAAAAATGAAAAATTGCTACAAACAAAATTTTGCTTCGGTTTTGGCGTCTAGAATACTGAGAGCTGGAAATGAAGCAGGACCAGATGACTGCTTCAACACTAAAAGGCGAATTTCATGATGTTGCCAGAAGATTAATGACGGAAGATACTATTTTGAAGAGTTTATGCATTGGTTTTGAACAAGATTAGCATTGGAATGTACTGTATTTCTTTTTCAATAAACACAACTACTCTTTTGCGAGTTACTTGGAACAGAGAGTAGGACTCTCCGTGCTTTTGAATTTCTAGTTATGATCTTTGCTTGCTTTATAAACGAAGACGATATAGAATTAGTTCACCGATTCGCTAGTGTGTTGTGCAGAACCATGTATCACAAGGAGACATGTGAGAGCATGAGCAACGTCATGTTCTACTTAAGTTTCTCAGAGGACTTAGTTGTCAGTCAACAAATTTAGGCATTTTCTTTGATTCATGAAATGGAGCAAGGGCCTGTTCGGCTTAGGTTCTCGTGTGGTGATTTGGGAATTGAGCTAATTCCCGCTGTCAGATTATTTGAAGGAGCCCCTGCAAGAGAGAAGCATATGTTTCTGGTTTATACCACTAGGCGAAACCTGAACCTGCCAAAAAAAAGTTGTTTGGTTGTTTGCCGACATTGTTTGATGATCCTCGTGATTCTATCCTTTCTGGTTCAGGACATACAGAACTCAATTTGTTTTGCCACCCTCATCAATTCAGGGCTTCAGAGACATTACCGGTTTCTCTTCTGTATCACAGAGGAACCTGTGCTTTTTCGCAAAAGGAGAATCTCAACGTGTTTGTGGTTGAGGTGTCTGTTGTGCATCTCTTCAATTGCAACCCGGGAAGGGTATCCCTCATCACACAAATTATTCAGTGCACAATATGAAGGTGGTTCACTCGATGTTCCCGTCTCGGGGAATTATGATGATCACTATATCTTACCCTGAAGAAGAGTTCTTTCAATGGAGATGATTGTTTTGTTTTTTAATCATAGTGATGCAATGCTGGATATTGTAGTTGTATTACTGTTTGTGGAGTTTCGGCA
>NW_006299301.1:1949-2496 GCF_000327345.1 Myotis davidii | reverse complement strand
GTCACACAGTTTTTAGAAAATCTAACTGACGAAGAATTGAAAAAAGAAGCAAAAAGTGAAACAAAAAATGATGCCCTTTCAATGATAATTAAATCTCTGAAGAATTTAGCTTCAAGGATTCCAGAAAAAGATGAAACTGTAAAAAATTTAGAAATTTTTCAGTTAAAAATGATACTTAGGTAAGATATTTCCCTGTATAACAGGAAGGCTGGGGAGTGTTGGGGCGAGGGGGCGGAGGGCGTAAGAGATCAACTGAAGGACTTTTATGCATGCATATAAGCATAACCAATGGACACAAGACACGGAGGGGTGGGGGGGGGCAGGGGAAGGTCAATGGGGAAAAAAGGAGACATGTACTATAGTATTTGTAATACTTTAAACAAGAAAATAAAGTTTAAATTTAAAAAAAAGATCCAGGAAGGTAGAACTCAGTTAAATCAGTGGGTGTATCAATTTCTAGGACACAAAGAAATTTCTAGGGCAATTATAGCCTGAGTAAAGGTGACAGATGTCAAAGCCAGACTGCAAAAGTCTGGAAAAAATGCTC
>NW_006299301.1:0-674 GCF_000327345.1 Myotis davidii | reverse complement strand
CCCCCCTGGGTTTCCGATCACTGTCAGTGGCAGGGGGCTTCTTCCTGCTTTCCCTTTCGCCTCCCTGCATTGTGCCTACATATGCAAATTAACCGCCACCTGAGTTGGCAGTTAATTTGCATATAGCCCTGATTAGCCAATGAAAAGGGTAGCGTCTTACGCCCATTACCATTTTTCTCTTTTATTAGTGTAGATGATAGGTATCTGGTTAATATTTTTGTTTTGGGTTTTGTACTTCAAGTATTTTTATTTTAAATTTTAATTATAGTTGACGCACAATATGTTATTAGTTGCAGGCTTACATCCAGTGATTACACATTATATAGCTTACTAAGTAATCATCCTGATATATCTTGTACTCATCTGAGCCCATACTTAGGTATTACAATTAAACACTATATTCCCTATGTTATATTTTACATCTTCATAACTGTTCTATAACTACTAATTGTACTTCCTTGGTCCCTCTACCTTTTTCACCCACTCCCTCCCATCTGGCAGCCGTCAAAATGTTTTCTGAATTTATATAGTAGTGGCCTGTTTCTGTTCTGCTTGTTTCCTTATTTTGTATTTTTAGATTCAGTTGTAGATAGACATATATTTATTGTCATTTATTGTTCATATTTTTTATCTTTTATTTTCTTCTTGAAGAAGACCCTGTAACATTTTATACT
>NW_006299300.1:0-346 GCF_000327345.1 Myotis davidii | reverse complement strand
CTCTGAAATCAATGAAAACATATATTTAAAAAAAAAAACTAAAATAAAATCTCCCCTCATTTACTTATGCTTCACAAGGTTAGTCATTGTTATGAACTTAGTGTTTATCATTCCAGGCCACCTCTAGACACACACACTTATATAGGCATATTTTTATGCATTGTATATATATTTAACATATGGAGTAAGTTATACTATGTGCATTTTTCTGAATCTATTTACTTATTTTTGTAAAATAGTACTGATCCCATGTGTACTTTACTACATTCTTTTGAAATGACTAGAGAGCTAGATGGCATAAGGTATGCCTGTGCTATGATCTATTTAATAAATCTCCTATTGAAGG
>NW_006299299.1:0-265 GCF_000327345.1 Myotis davidii | reverse complement strand
GTTTGATTTCCATCAAGGGCACATACTTTGGTTCCAGGCTCCTCCCCATACTCCTCCTTCACCCAGGCCCTGGTCAGGGCACATGCAGGAGGCAACCAATCAACACATCGATATTTCTCTCTGTTTTCCCCTTCTCTTCCACTCTCTCTGAAAATCTATGGAAAAATGTCCTCAAGTGAGGATAAAAACAAAACAAAATGGACTATATAAAAATTTTAAAGCTGTTCTTAAAAAAGAGAAATTTATAGCATTAGATCCTTATATT
>NW_006299298.1:0-404 GCF_000327345.1 Myotis davidii | reverse complement strand
GCAGGTGAGCATTTGGGAGCCAGCAGTCCTGGACTGTGAGAGAGATGTCTGACTACTGGTTTCGGGATTGGGCCTAAACCAGCAGTCAGACATCCCTTGATGGGTCCCAGATTGGTTTCGGTGTAGCCTGGGCTGAGAGACACCCCCGCCACACACACACACCCCTGTGCACGAATTTCTTGCACCACGCCTCTAGTGTTTTTATAAGCTTGCTGACAGTGCATGATTGTTCTCATTTCTCCACTTCATTGGTAATACTTTTTTTTTTATGTATGACTGGCATCCTGTTAGGTGTTTGGTGGTATTTCACGGTGGTGTCCATTTGTATTTCCTGGTGATGTATGTGTTGAACATAATATGTCTATTGTGCATCTTTTTTTTTTTTATTAAATCTTTATTGTTCA
>NW_006299297.1:2358-3142 GCF_000327345.1 Myotis davidii | reverse complement strand
ACCCTGCTCAGGGCTCTGACAAGTCTGTGTGCAGAACAGTAACAATTGCAATAGACCAGTGCTGCGGTGTTAAAGTGAGGGCCTGTTTCTTGCCCACTGGGAACTATCCTCCCAGGACTCAGACAGAAGGGAAGCATCAGGTAAAAGTGTCTCACAAGGTCCCTACCTGTTTTTTAATATGAATATTTGAAAACTCCAAGGACAGCCCTACCTGGTTTGGCTCAGTGAATAGAGCATTGGCCTGCAGGCTGAAGGGTCCCGGATTTGATTCTGGTCCAGGGCACATGCCTGAGTTGTAGCCTTGATCCCTACTTGGGGGCATGGAGGAGGCAGCCAGTCAATGATTCTCTCTCCTCACTGATGTTTTTGTCTCTCTCTCCCTTTCCCTTCCTCTCTGAAATGAATAAAAATATATTTGAAGAAAATAGGAAAGCTCCAACGACCATGTATTTGTCTGGAAATACACTCAGAGCCCTATTATCAGGGACATAATCCTCAGAAGATTACAGTGTGAATCACCAGGCCCTTCTCACTTCATGTACTTTGTCTTCACTATGACTCTGTCTCCTTAAAGAAGGGACAAAAACACCCACTCAACCCAGCAGGGGTGGCTCAGTGGTTGAGCTTCGACCTATATCCAAGAGGTCACAGTTCGATTCCTGGTCAGGGCACATGCCGGGTTGCGGGCTTGATCCCCAGTTGAGAGGCATGCAAGAGGCAGCCAATCAATGATTCTCTCTCATCATTGATGTTTCTGTCTCTCCCTGTCCCTGCCTCTCTGAAA
>NW_006299297.1:0-2124 GCF_000327345.1 Myotis davidii | reverse complement strand
AAAGATTTCACAACACAAGTACAGGTCATTTTGAGATTGTGTTTATTAAAGATGGAGACAGTGAAACAAGGAAGGGCTTAGGATAGAATAAGCAACAGGAGAGAGCCTAGGCAGGGCTGCTTTGGCTCTGTAGAAACTATGGGAAAGAAGTGAGCAGCGTCAGGGGTCTTGGGGACAAGTTCAGGGGGTTAGCCCTGGAGGAGCTGCCACCACCCATTGCTCCTCTGGTTGCCAGTCTCCTGGGGTACCTTAGAGTTTAGGAGATGCATGCCTGTGGGGGAAGAAGAAGGGGAAGGGGAAGGGGAAGGTGCGGCTGTGCTTCCAGAGGGAGAGAGCACCCAAAAAGATCCTTTTTGTAGTTCTTGACCAGTTTGTACAGGTTTGCACTAATGTCTATACACAGGCTTATTATTCCCATACTACTCTGCATGGGAGCGGGTAGATTGCAAAAGACAGTGACAAAGACATCAGCAAGACGTAATTGCTGACAACGTAATGTGAAGAAATGAAACAGAAAAACTGAAAAATTATTTAAAATTAGGCCTCCAAAAGAAAGTGTGATATTATCCAGTTTGGGGTCATTGGCCCTACCTATCTTGTAGCCCCTGAGAGCAGCACTATAGTCATGCCTGCACATTAAGTGATATTTTTATGATAGTGTCAATAAATCCTCAAGAAGAGATTTAAGATATATTCAGTATATTCTTTTTAAGAAGGCACAGGAGCTGTCAATGCATTTTACCTGGTTTCTTACAACCTGATACAATTTCGCACTTGAAGGCTAAGTAAGCATTTGTTATAATGGTAATAATAGCCACCACTCTTTACTGCCTGTTCCGTGCCAGGAAATGTGTAGGTGCTTGATATAAATTGTCATTAATCCCGCTGGGCAATGACACTGCAAACGCAGCCAGGCATGTGTCTCAGAGGTTTGGAGGAGGCAGAGTCATTCTGTCGTGGCCTTGACGACTGATTTTATCTTGAAAAAGACATAAATTGCCTGCTTCTAAGAAAACAGAGGAGTGTGTAATGATTCTGTTTAATCTACTGTACTAAGATGATGTAATTTGCATCTTGAAGAGATAAACTTTTCTTACGATAATAACAGTAGCAGCCATTACTCTTATGTATCTGTTCTGGGCCAAGAAATGTGTCTGTCTTTAACATAAAATATCTTTACTCCTTCCAAGTAGTTATTATTACCCCCATTTTACATGTTGAGAAACTCTAGCTCAGGGAGGTTATCACCTGCTCAAGGACAATAGGTGAGTGATAGATGGAGCCAAGACTCAAATCCAGTTGCCTAAAACCCCAAACCCATGCTCTTCCCCATCCCAGGCAGACTCCAGTTAGAGAAACTCCCCTTAAATGCACCTTACGATTCCTGGGCAGTGCCCTAAGGGAGTTGTCTCTGTAAGGAGCTTTCTGGTCATTGGGGAAGGTTCCTATTTCTATTCCTCTTCCCCGTGGAGCATTGTTCTCAGGAGAGAAGAGGCATTCTGTCTGGATCCTTTGGGTCTGAGCCAATGGAGAACTGCAATCATCTAAGAGCTCCCCTTTTCTGTAGTATATTTGAATGGAAATACTGAAGGACACAAAACAGATTGGAATTGGGTAAGAAAGGAACATCTTATGCTTGAAATTTCATGATTTCTAGACACAACCTGCCTGAGAAGTGAATGCAGACAGCCATAGGGGTGGTATTCAGGAGGCTCCCTTCCCCACAGAAGAGGCACAGAGGGTGATACAAAGAGGTGTTTTTCGCACCTCCTCATCCCAGCCCCACACCCCAGTAGATGCACTCCCTTATTAGGGACTCTGTAACCACCACCCCCCCTTTAATTAGCCATTTTCTGGCTCTGATGTACCTTCTCCAGAAGGTTTCCTCAGTGCTCCAGCCCCAGCTGGAGCACTATCCAAGCCCAGCATTTACTTATTATGTAGGCAGAATAATTACCGCCACCCCTAGCCCCCCACAGATGTCCTCACCCTAATCCACAGGAACTGTGAATATGTTACTTTGCATAGCAAAAGGCATGATTAGATGGAGGCCCTGGAGGCAGAGAGACTTAAGGCACATTTGCAGAATAACAGAATTAGAAAGGAATTTCTGAATCTCTCAAT
>NW_006299296.1:0-348 GCF_000327345.1 Myotis davidii | reverse complement strand
CTGCTGTAAAAAAGAAGAAATACTTACCATTTGCAAGAACATGGATGGAACTGGAGAGCATTATGCTAAGTGAAATAAGCCAGTCAGAAAAGGATAAATACCACATGATCACACTCATTTATGGATAATAAAGACCATTATAAACTGATAAACAAAAATGGATACAGAGGCAGAGCAGCATGGAACAGACTGTCAAACTACAGTGGGATGGCCAGGGAGGGTTGGGGGGGGCGGTAAGAGATCAACCGAAGGATTGTATGCATGCATATAGGCACAAGCAATGGATACAAGACACTGGTGGGTAGGGGAGGCTGTGGGAAGGTCAAGGAGGAAAAAAAGGAGACATAT
>NW_006299295.1:0-533 GCF_000327345.1 Myotis davidii | reverse complement strand
GTCATGGACAATAAGGGAGAAATAGTCTTTTCTCTTCTCTCTCAGGCACAGGATTTTCTTTTTTCATGATGAGGTGTGGATTATCTCCCACCCTGACTCCATGCTGCTTTTTGTCCTCTTACCATTACATGTCTAGTCTAGATACAGTGCCTCTCATTTTTTGTTCACCCACAGCACACAACACTAACACCTGGTGGTTTCTTAACAAAAATTTAAAACACTGTCAATATGGATTTTAATAACATTTTCTAGCTTTGCAAATATATGTAGAGTAGCTAGAAACATTGGGTTTCAAGGACTTGTCTCATAATCTAAATCAAATAGGTATATGGTCTTGTGCTGTATTTATCTTCATTCTATCTAGATAGTCTTCAATATCTAGCAAAGCACATTCCCTATCACAAACAAGTATACACTGCCAGGAAACAATTTGAAAATGAGTTGGATTGGGCTCAGCGTAATTTTTGTCCTAGTTTTTATATTATATATGTATGTTTACGATACATGGAATCATAGAATTTTAGAACTGTATA
>NW_006299294.1:2672-3140 GCF_000327345.1 Myotis davidii | reverse complement strand
CTTCTCTGATGAAAAAGACCAAAAACCAAAACCTCTACACTTTTAAACGTACTAGTATGTTATGCAATGTCATTACTGAAAATAAAACAAAAATAGGAGGAGCTATATTCTTTATGATGGACTTGTGCAAGAACCTGACAAGAAAGTCAAATACTGATTTGTTTGTTTTTAATTACATTTTTTGGGATAACATTGGTTAGTAAAATTACATAGGTTTCAAGTGCACAATTCTATGACATATAATCTGTCTATTGCATTGTGTGCCCACCACCCAAAATCAGCACTTCTGTCACCATGTATTTGACTCCCTTTACTCTTTTCACTCCCCTACCCTCTCTTCCCTCTGGTAAATACCATACTGTTGACTGTCATGAGATTTTGTTTGTTTTTCTTATTTATTCATTTGTTGCTTTGAATTTTATATCCCACATATGAGTGAGATCATATGGTTCTTAATGTTTTCTGACT
>NW_006299294.1:0-1489 GCF_000327345.1 Myotis davidii | reverse complement strand
AGGGGGGGCAGTTGGGGGCGATCAGGCCAGAAGTGGGGAGGCAGTTGGGGGTGATCAGGCTGGAAGGGGTGGGGCACTTGGGGGCGATCAGGCTGGCAGGCAGAGTGGTTAGGGATGATTGGGCAGACAGCAGGTGAGCGGTTAGGTCTCTCCGATCTAGGACCCCTCAGGGGATGTCCTACTGCTGGTTTAGGCCCTCATTTTAACAGATGACAGCTCCATTGTTATTTCTTTTCATACTCAAACCCATTGGAATTAGTAGGTATTCAAAGTGTGTATATTTTGAGGGGGGAGGAGTCCCTCAGCCTGGCCTGCACTCTCTCCGATCTAGGACCCCTCAGGGGATGTCCTACTGCTGGTTTAGGCCCTCATTTTAACAGATGACAGCTCCATTGTTATTTCTTTTCATACTCAAACCCATTGGAATTAGTAGGTATTCAAAGTGTGTATACATTTTGAGGGGACATCCTGTATATCTCTAGTCAGTAGTGAAAGGAACCAACGTGGGTTTGGAACTCCCAGACGGGAAAACTTGCTCACTCCCTGTGTGTCTCCCCACTCCGCTTTCCACCTTTGTGGGCAGTGGGAGAATCAATGTTTTCTCTCATTAACTCAGAAAAGCATGTCCTGTCACCCACTACCCAGCAGGAGTGCGCTAGGCCCTGAGCGAGGCTCAGTCAGGGCGGCCTTCGCTCATGAGTGCTGGCAACCCAAGTGCACATTCTTCCTCTGCAGTCGCCCCGACTCTCCCACTATTTCACTGAGAGGATGGACCTCCTTGTCTCTTCTGGGTTCCTGACCTCGACCTCGAATGCTGGCCGAAGGCACCTCAGTGAGGGCTGCCCCGCACCCACCAGGTGTGTCTGTCCGCACCTGCTCTCGCCTCAGCACCTGCATTAGCCCTACTGAGACGATCTCCTTGCCGCACTGACCTTCGCAGGAACAGGATGTCACCAATCTGCCCTCTCACTGTCATCTCAAAGGTTTTTAGTGAAATATTTAATAAATATTAAAGACTAAATGAAATATGTTATATTAGATAACTTAATATTAAATATAAAGGTATGTACCTCTTAAATAGTAAAAATAATAAAAGTGCCTTCTGAATTTTAGGCATTTGCAGGTTACATTTCAAATAAAATTTGTTCATTTATTTTCTGGCATAATGAATAATTTTACATGTCATATTATATATACTTATATAGAGAGATTATTTACGTAGGAGAGAGAGATAGGTCAGAGATAGAAGCAGAGAGAGAAAAAAGGTATATAGCCATATATATGTATATATATACATACATATGTATAATTATTTATTTATTTTTATTCTTTATTGTTGAAAGTCTCATGACATATGTCCCCTTTTATTTACCTACTAGAGGCCTGGGGCACAAATTTGTGCACAGGTGGGTCCCTAGATGTGGCTGGATATTGGGCCGATCGGAGTTGCAGGAGGTTGGCCGGGAGGGAGGTGCTGCGGGAGGTTGGC
>NW_006299293.1:0-474 GCF_000327345.1 Myotis davidii | reverse complement strand
GGGGTGGCAATGGTGAAGGATTAAAGAAGAAAGGCAAGAGAATAAAGCTGAGGCTAGGTGGGACGCTGCCCTCTGATTAGAGAGACAGTGCCACGGCCTGCAAGCCGAGTCTGTTTTTATAGCCAGATTCCATGATGAAAAGTAAGGGCATGGTCAAGATGTTCACAATGTTCTCCCAGGTTTCTAATTTACTCAATTACATGCACCTGAACTCTATGAAGCACCTCCCACAGCCTACCTCACTGAGCGACATGGACCACAGGTTCGGACCATAAGGTCAAGCTTACAACTATAGCCTTTGGCTATCATTGTGCCGGGACTTGCATGTGGCTTTCCCATGAGAGGATCGTGTCCTCTTATTAGTCTGCAGCTTGAACCTGTCCAAACACAGTAGCTGCTCTCCACACAGACCATGTGGGGTATCCCCCTGTCTCTTTCCCGTGTGGGATCCATCACTCCCTCAGCTGCTTCCTA
>NW_006299292.1:283-1152 GCF_000327345.1 Myotis davidii | reverse complement strand
GATCCCGAGACTTTTCAATGTAGAATGTCCAACTTAACCTTCTCCTCCAAAGTCTTACTTTTCTCTTCCAAACCTCCTACTTCAGAAAATATCCATCATGTTGTCCCTGGGAGTAATGCTTCTTTCTGAATTTACTTTCCTGATTTGTGTCTCCTCTCCAGCCTCCATCAGAAGGCTACTTACCCTGTCCTGGCAGCTCTGCTGTGAGGTTCCTCAGCTGTATCACTCCTAAAACTGCCCCATGGCTACACCTGAAGCTCATCTGCTCTGTGATCTCTTCTTGGAGCCAAGGAACTGGAAGAATGAGCTGGAATGGGATGGAGAAAAAGACACGAGAGTGGGCAGTGGGTCAGGATTGGGTGTGGAGGCATGAAGATGAGATATGAGGAGATAGGGAGGGATGGAGCAGGACGGCGAGCTGAACCCAGAAAGAAGGATAGAAAATAGGGAAAGGACATGAGAAAATGGTGAGAAAAGATGGAGGAAATAGGAGCATCAAGCAAGATAACTAAGAAATGTTGAGGTCAAAGATGGACGTGGAGAAAATGCAGAATGAGCAGGGGTTGGAGATAAGAACAAAATTCATACTGTGGAATGACTTCCCATTAGCTGTCCCATGTAATAAACAGCAAATTTGATGTTAATATTAGCCCCACCCTTCCCAGCAGAAAAAAAATGTTTACGTTTTACCAAAGGAATAATCATGCAAAGATGTCTGGGAAGTCCTCCTATGCTTCCTCTGGCTAGCTGACCATCTTAGAAGGTCAGGGTAGGACTGACGGAGGAGAGGGAGGAAAGATGTGTTTGGTGAAGGTTTATCCTCCACAGCCCCCCTGGGCCATCAAAGTCACCAGCCTCCTGCCTTTGTG
>NW_006299292.1:0-210 GCF_000327345.1 Myotis davidii | reverse complement strand
TTCATTTTCCTGACACTCTCGGTTCTGCAGACACTGTGGGGTTGGAGAGAATGAGCTCTCACAGGGCAAAATTCTCATGAAGGAAAACCAGGCATATGGGCTGTAACCGCTGCTCCGTGACCTTGGAGACTTCCTTTCTGTAGGTGGGCTTGTTTCTACCTTTTCCATAAGGACCCAGACCGGATCATCTCTCCATGGTTCTTCACATTT
>NW_006299291.1:0-443 GCF_000327345.1 Myotis davidii | reverse complement strand
TAATGGCCAAAAGGGAGAAGAGAGGAGAGGAAGGTAGGCGGGGTAGAGCATGCATTCCAATCGGGGCAATTAGACCCTTCCCAGGGGGTGAAAGTGGGTCCAGACCATGGAAAAGTTCTAGGGTGCAAACTTAGAATATTTTATGTAGAAAGCACATATATACAGCCCTAGCCTGTTTAGCTCAGTGGATAGAGTGTTGGCCTATGGACGAAAGGGTCCCAGGTTCAGTCATTCTGGTTAAGGGCACATGTTGGGGTTGCAGGCTCGATCCCCATTAGGGGGTGTGCAGGAGGCAGCTGATCAATGATTCTTTCTCATCGATGTTTCTATCTCTTTCTTCCCTCCCTTTCTCTCTGAAGTCAATAAAAAATAAAGCACGCACACATATATATAGTGCATAACAGATATAGTATACTGCTGGGGTCCAGCCCCAGCAGGTCCAG
>NW_006299290.1:0-291 GCF_000327345.1 Myotis davidii | reverse complement strand
GTAAGGCAGGCAGTCACCATTCCATTTTAAACCTTCTTTCTAGACTTCTCACAAGTTGACAAAGTCTTCCTTTTAAGTAAGCAAATGGAATTCATTGGCTTTAAAAACACTCAAATAAAAAAATTCACGTTTACCCCCTTATTGCTTCACACTGTATGCAGCTGGAATAATCAATTACCTTTTTTTTAAGAATCTTAGATCCTATGATAATTTAGTTTTTAGGCTTATGTACAGAAAGCCTTCCCAAGCTCCACCAATGCGCATGTACCATAATGACATGCCCCTCCCCCC
>NW_006299289.1:15322-15960 GCF_000327345.1 Myotis davidii | reverse complement strand
GTGTTTTTATATTTTTATATGGGAGATTTTTCCCTAATAAAACTGCTGGATTGAGATACATTAGCATGGGCCACTTTTATCGCTCTGGGTGTGAAGAAAATTGTGGAGTATATATATAACATTGCAAAAATGAAAATCAAAACATTTCAGGAGCAAGACATTCCATCTCATTGCACTTTGTGCAAATGGTGACAACTATTGCTTGGTCCCAGTCAGAAAGAAGCAGGAAGAAGATGACTTGCCCTGCAGTTTCACAATAGATAAGGTATACATTGTAACTTTCCTCATTTTATTATGAAAAATTTCAAACATACAGAAAAGTGGAAAGAAATTTACAATAAACTCCCTATCTAGATGTATAATCTATTACTGTACTTGCTTTATTACATACCTATTGTCCTTTCAATTCATCAATCTGCCTTTTTTTACCAATAAGACATCAATTGCAGATATCAGCACACTTCACTTTTAAATATTCGGCATGCATATTATTAGCTATAGTTCAATATTCTTTTGTTTTTCCTTCTGTTGGAGTGAAACTTCCATAAAATGAAATATACTAATATTAAGTATACAATTCAGTGAGCTTTGCCAAAGTGTCTGCCTGTCTAACATAAAGCCCTATCCAAGGAGAAACC
>NW_006299289.1:6134-13642 GCF_000327345.1 Myotis davidii | reverse complement strand
ACAGTTCATCTTTTTACTAGACGGCTTTATTTATAACACTTGAGCAGATGTCGAGACAATTCGTTCTGTGGCTCACAGCCTCTGTGTGATCTCTCTCTCTCTCCCCGCTGCAGTGTTCCACCCAAGTGTGAGCGGCTGGGCTCGGGATCATTTTCAAAGACTCGGTTTTCAAAGCAAATACACACACAAGTCAGTAGTATTTTCAAAAACAAAGGTTATCACATTTTCCCAAGGGGGCTAGACGAGGGGAGGGAGGATGCTGAGAATGGAGGGCTAGTTTATTTCACATGGCAGGTCTCATAAAGATTGCATCCATAAATACACTGCCAAAGTGAACAACAGAGGGGAAGGAATGGGGGCGGAGGAGGAGGGAGGGCTCGGACCAGAGAAAGCTAAAGGCACAACTTGAGCAAAGAGTGAAGGTGAAGGAGACATGCCTTTAGGGCAAATTTTCTTACCAGCTCTCACTTTAACTGTTGACCAGAAATACACAGGGACACACACACACACACACACACACACACACACACACACACCTCCTTGAAGGGAGGGGATTTTATTGTGTGTGTTTTTTTTCTTCTTTTCATCAGGATTGCTGAGGAATGTTGCTGCTGATAAGACTGCAGAAAATATTTCTAGGAGTGCATTTTCAGAACTTGGGAACAGAGACAGTCTGTCTGAACCCAGCTCAACTTTTCTTTCTTATCACTTTTTAAAAGCATGTTATCTTGAAGAGCCAAATTAACATTTCATGATATGGTTTCTGAGCCGCTGAGACTGGGGCATCCCAAGGCTAGACAGGAATGACTAAGCGGTTCGGTAAAATGACTCCCCGGAGCTGCTGGCTGGACCGTTTGGGTGCCAGTCACAGACCGAGGCCATGTGGTCCTCTCCAGGTTTATGCGGCCCTTTAAGAGGGGAACGGCTTATTCCAGGAAAGGTCTGAATAGTATAAGGAACACGAGGAGCCACAAAGTCTATTCTTACCGGAAGCCACTTAATTATTCACACTGATGTGTCAGAAGTATGGTGTATATTCTGGTTTGAATATTGAATGACATCGAATTTTCTCAATGCATTTGGAGATATACTGAGGAATATCCCGGGCAGCAGTTTTCATAGTACGGTGCTGTGCTGGGCAGTTTACCAATTAAAACTCAGAAATAAAATAAATGCCATCCTCATTCCTAAAAAATGAGTCCAGGATTCACATTTTGACTTTTGATGCCTTTACTATTCTGGACACTCCGAAGAATTTCAAATGCCATATTATAATGCACTTTAATGTTGTAAAATAGGTGAGGTTTTCAGGACCATACAGTTTTGTGGGGTGTGCTATTTAAGTGTATTTCTGTTTTACCACATGGTTATAGCATTTATAGAAGCACATAAAACTACGCAGGGCTGCTACAAGATCACTACTTGTGGATTTATTTAGCTATTTGTTTAGCCATGTTTAGAGAGCTATAGACCGGCCATTTTTCACAGAATACATTGGTTAGCTTGTTTTCTGTTTGTTTGCTCGATAAAAGCACATTGAACAAAAGTTTTTCTCCTATATTCTGGGATGTTATTTTTTTTCACATATGACTGCTAACTTCTATTTCTTTTATCATAGGGTAGCAGTTTTTAATAATGCATATTATCCAAAATTTGAATGCCATTATCCTGCATAGCTTCGGATATCAGAGAATACTAGAAAAATCTAAAGAAGTACAACTGTGGACCAAGATTCAAACAGCTAAACTCTAAAGTTCATTTTACACACACACACACACACACACTCACACACGGTAAATAGGCTGGTCTTTCTGTAATTCAAGGAATAACACTTCCTAATTCCCTTTCTGTCTATATTCCTTGATAAGCCGAAACACAGTTTTCTTTGATGTATTTATCTCACATGTTTTATTTTCTTAGACTTCAGTTGTGTGCGTGCGTGTGCACACACACACACACACACATAAAACTTTTATATCTTCTAGTGGTCATAACAATTTCCGATAAGCATTTTTTAGAAAGAGAGTTTTAATACTTTTGATATGAATTTTTCTGATTTTTTTCTTCCTTTCATATGTCTGATAAGATACTTAGTTTGCTGCTTAGCTCCTATTCCAAGGCCTTTTTTTCTCTTTTTTCTTTTTTCTTTTTGTGCCTCATGGGTTTCCTCCAAGCACAAAACAGGTCATAATTAAAAAAGGAAAGAGCATTAATTGCAACCTATTTTTAGTCATTACTTGACACAAGGCAAGTGCTGACAGGCACCCTACCTCAGCCTTGAAGATGGACAGATAAGTAGATACACAAATAAAAAGGTATCCTATATAATAAAAGGCTAATATGCAAATTGACTGAATGGCAGGATGACCAGTCATTTTGATGTGCACTGACCACCAGGCACCAGAGGCAGATGCTCAACGCAGGGCTCAGCCAGAAGCTGGGCTCATGGCTGGCAAGTGCAGCGATGGTGGTGGGAGCCTCTCCCACCTCTGAAGCAGCGTTTAGGATGTCCGACTACTGGCTCCCATGGGGAGCAGGCCTAAGCTGGCAGTCAGGCATCCCCCAAGGGCTCCTAGACTGCGAAAAGGTGCAGGCTGGGCTGAGGGACCCCCCCCCCCAAGTGCATAAATTTCATGCACCAGATCTCTAGTATACATATATTTAGAAAGAAATCATTTGTAAAACAATGGGCATGAACTGCAGGACTTGATCTTTAAAAAGCAAGGTAATGACCAGGAACATTTTTATGTGTATTTAATGAACTTTCTTTAAGAGCTCGTGCATTAGTTCAGGACTCATTGAGGTCTTGCCAGCATCTTCACTCTCCTGGAAGTCCTCAATGGGAACTCCCTGACACGGTTACACCCACCTCACCCCACCATCGGCATCATTACTGCCACCCCACCACCCAGTTCTCCAGCTGGCTGAATAAGAAAGATCTAATGTGGAGTTTCCATCTGATATGCTTTACTGACAATCCTTCCAGAAGTGCTTAGTGAACCCAACTTTGAATTGTATGGCAAACTGCCCCTGCCTGGAGTTTCATGGATGGAGGAGGAGGCAAGCACGTTGCCATGGCAGCATTATTGATCTCAGACAGGAAGATCTGGAAGGTTCATGCCCATCAGCACTTAGTCATATTCAGGAGGACCCCCATCCCAAGTCTTTTTCTGGCTACTTAGGCAGACAAAGTTGATTTTTCCTTTGAGCTCTCACTTGCTTCACCTTGACTATATCTCTGTCTCTTGAAAGAGCCTATTTGAATCTGTTTGCATGTTTCCAAATGAAAATATGGTCTTCTGAGTCCCTCCAATTGAAGAACTATTTTATACCATCTTTGCAAGTTCAGTGTGTCTTTGAAGTGGCTGATACATACTCATTATATTCATTGTTGGACTGAATATCATAAACAGTTTTAATATTTTAACTAAAAATAAATTATGAGTAAGGATAGAAAATGATTAAATATAAGAACCAATGTTTGCTTACAATTATACATATACTTTCTTTTTATGTCACACAACCATCTCGGTACACATAGACTCCAAAATAATAAGGTGTTACTTTGAACAAGTTAATTTTTAATGCTTATTGTTTCCCTTTTCCTTCAATTTCTGTGTGAAACAGATTTTGGGGTTTGGGCAAAATGAATTCATTCTTTTATTTAAGGAGTAGGGGGCAGTTATCCTGAGTAAACATGGCCGTTATCTTTCTTTCTGAGATAAAATGGCAATCTCTGGCCCAGCCGGTGTGGTTCAGTAGTTGAGCATCAACCTATGAACTAGGACAGTGATGGCGAACCTATGACACGCGTGTCAGAGGTGACACGTGGACTCATTTTTTTATTGATTTTTCTTTGTTAAATGGCATTTAAATATATAAAATAAATATCAAAAATATAAATCTTTGTTTTACTATGGTTGCAAATATCAAAAAATTTCTATATGTGACACGGCAACAGAGTTAAGTTAGGGTTTTTCAAAATGCTGACACACTGAGCTCAAAAGGTTCGCCATCACTGATCTAGGACATCACAGTTTGATTCCCGATCAAGGAACATGCCTGGGTTGCAGGCTCAATTCCCATTGTGGGGCATTCAAGAAGTAGTTGACCAATGATCCTCTCTCATCATTGATCTTTCTGTATCTCTCTCCTTCTCCCTTTCTCTCTAAAATATATATATATTTAAAAAATGGCAGGCTCTGGTTTGCTGTTCCACTCTACAAAATATATATCATTGGTTTTGGTTTGCATTCAGAGTAGTACCAGGAAAGAATGCGGCCATGCATGTTGAAAGTGCACCCTATTTTGTGGATTTTCTTAAAGTGTGACTTCCTTTTGAGTCAGATGTTTTTCCCTTCCTTTGCAGGTCTCACTTACACCATTATGCAGAATCTTGTAAATTATGTCAACTGAGGAAATAGTGACCTTAGTATAAGTGACTTTAAAAGCCAGAAACATAAAGGAATTTTTCTAAGTCCGCAGAACATTTAGCCTACTGTTTGATCCAGTCCCTTCAGAATATATCTTATGCTCCTGATATTTGAAGCCATATGATCCTCGGCAAATAATCCAAAGGATAGAATCTTCAAAGAATTTAGTCTATAGATGAGATGTATTATATTTATATTATATTAGTTAGTTTTGACAGTGTCGTCCAGGCGTTTGGACATTATTATCTACAGGATTTCTTTTTCCTTCCACATGAAGACATTTAGTTCAGATTTGCAGAGCAAAGCATGTCTGCTTCCTATTTGACATGAAGTGTCTCAATTTAATCCCCACTTTACTTCATTAGATAGTCACTGAGCTAATTATTTTTGAGAAGTAATTGATAAATAAATGATAATTAGACACAAAGGCTTTAGAGGCATGCTTTTTTGGCACGCCTGGGAAAATGTTTTTTTCTTTTTACATGTAAAACTTTCTATCATCAAAAGCATTGATTGGAAGAAAAAAAATTGTGGTCATCAAACTTTGCATTCTCATTTTTTTAGGTTACTAGGGAGATAACCAATACTTCACGATCATGACTTGGTAGACATAAGTGGTGAAAGACAATAAAATGATATGCTGCTGCTTCAATTGTGGTGACAACCAGTTTTCAGGGGATTATTAGCGTCACAAACGGAGGTCAGTTATGCAAAGTGTAGAATAATAAGAGCACATATTGGAATATTTCTAAATTGCAGGTGTTTTCATATTTTCTTGCCAAAAAAAGACAATCCTCACATTATTATTTGATGGTACTTAAGGGAACTGCATGATGTATAAAGAATAATTACTGTCAGTTTCATGAAACATCCACATGGATTTTATTCTCACTCAGCTCCATCCTTATTGTAAGGGCCATCTTTCTGTTTGATGAGATGGATTCTTCACCCTTTACTTATTGTGTTTTTCTTCTCTTCTCCCACCTTTTATTATATTTAGCAGGATCATATTCTCAAGCGCAGAATTGTAGTCCAATGGTTTCATGTCCATTAGTTTCATTTCCAAATGTTCTTAAGGATGGAGAGATCTTTTGCTACTTCAGCGGTCCCCTAAAGTTCTTAATACAAGGTGAAGGGGTTAAGATGATAGCAGTTCTCTTGTGCCTGTCCAAACAATGTAATGCTTTTAAAGGCTGCATATACTTACCCCCGCCTACCTCTTTCTAGAAGAGTATCGTTTCCCACATTTTACATGTAATCTTTAGTTTGACATCTCAAAAAGTTTCATGTTGATGGAGATAGTCAAGTCAAACACAAAGTCACAGGATTTTTCTGGATGGAGATTTCTAGAGAGATTTGTTTTTTAAAAGGGAACTCAAAGAACTGAGAATTTGTAAAAAGGATGTCATCATTCAGGGTTTGCCTGGGACAGCCTCTGAGCTCTGTTATCTATATTAACTCTGCGCCAAAATTTCTAGAGATAAACTTTTTGTTTTTACTTAGAGTGATTTTCTGCCTCCCATGTAGTTTGTGAATTTGGTAATATTTGTGTTTAAAGGGATGAGTTGTTTAAGGAACTTATTTGATAGAATGCCCCTTGGATATTCTTCTTGCCCTCAAGTGCAGCAAAATGCATAATTGTAAAGAGCAGTGCTCTTCCCATTGCTGCTTTGCTCTCCATGCCTGTGGAGAAGAATTTGGATTGAAAATATTCTGGGTTCTTTTTCTTTATAATGTTCTTTTAAATACACAAATTAACTTATGAGAACATGTAGCCTGAAGCTTAATTTGATGACCCACACATTTTGAATATTTAAAATAGGGCTAATAAATAAGAAAACAGTAGATATTCTCAGGGGGGTAATTTTACTCATATAGTGAAAGTTGATGGTTTGTGAGTTTTACAACATTTCATTAGGACAGTCTTACCAGGGAAGCGGAGTGGAATATATACAAGGTTTATCCTAAACTGGAGAGATGGAGCCCTCATTAGAGTGTGTTTATATGTCCTGATTAACTTGAATTCTTACCTCCTGAGGAAGCACTATGCAAATGATTTTATTTTCTGGCTTATTAGACCAAGAAAAAAGACAGAAAATAACTTTTGTTGCAGAGCACTCTGAGTCTTTGTAGCCTCCTCTTACATCTTTTTAAGAATTTCTTGTAAGGGAGGTTCTAGAAGACCACTGTTTCTTTGATAATCCAGCCACTGGCTACCCCAGTGGGTAGGAAAGAGATACATTGCTTAAGAGATTGATTCTCTGGTATATTTTTGGAGAGTGAGTTTTATTCTGCATGTCTTTCACAATACATATGATAGTATGAATGATGTTTGAGAAGAAGTAAAATGATATGATTTTAAAATTTTATAGGTGAAATTTATTATTCAAATTGTCCTTCATTTCCTAGAAATCTTTAATTAATAGATTTTTTTGCCTTATCTTTTAAATTGGTTATATAATTCTCACAGGTGAATTTTCACTATTTGCAAGTGCTAAATAATCTCTATGTTCAAATCACCAGAAGAATTTTGAAAGTAATTGCCACTAGTTAGTGCTATACTGATCAGAAATGTGAGAAGCTCAGACTTTTCTGTTAAATTCTGTATATTCCATACCAGTGTTGCTGTTTTGTATTTTGTTTTGTCTAAGTAGTTTAGACCTTTGTGCCTTGTCATTAAACTCCTATGCATATTTTTTTGCTATGTTTTGAGTATTTGGATTATCTTAATACATGAACATTGATAGAAAAAAATGTTTTTACTCATTAGGCTAAAAAGTTCATGTCTTAATCAAAAATAATGGAAATACCTGCTTTATTTTATAACTAGCATCTATTTTAAAGTTTTTTCCCCCAAGTGTAATGCTTAACAAGGTTTATATAGGATGGGACAAAGGTAGGTTTACAGTATGAGTATATGAAATATAGTTTATTCTTCTTTATTAATCATTGTATTATTTTTCATATGAACAACTGTAAACCTACTTCACCCACCCCTATATAGAGGTATAGTCATTTGAGGCAGGTCACATACCTAGTAAGTGGTCAACTTGGACTTGAGCAAGGCTTGCTGGA
>NW_006299289.1:3327-5596 GCF_000327345.1 Myotis davidii | reverse complement strand
AATGATTCTTTCTCATCATTGATGTTTCTATCTCTCTCTCCTCCCTTCCTCTCTGAAACGTGTGTGTGTGTCATATGTGTGTGTGTATATATATGTATATAAATACATATATATGTATATACACATATATGTATATGTGCTACTTTGCATATCAGTGTTATCCATGAACTGCCAGGGCAGGGTTTATTTTAACCCCAGGGTTTATTTCATATATATATACATATATATGAAAAGGGGGAGGAGAGAGTTTTACATCCCAGAAAATATAATCTAACAGAACAAGTTCTATTATCTCATGGTTTGAGAGGCAAGTTTAACTACAAAATTGCAGGTAGGAAGACATATTACACAAAATGCTAGTTATATTTGACATCACAGTCTTGTATTGACACTTGCCATCAAAACTTGGAAGAATATAGCATTAATCCTGAGATATAAATTCCAGGGAGTATTTTGCAGAGCAAAGATATTCTCTTGTATTTATATGGAGTATCCCAAAACATAAAAACACCAAGAAGTAAAAGGACAAAATGATTAAGGATTCTGTATCTCCTCCCAAAATACCTGCCCTTGAGCTGTGGAATAACTTTCTCCTCTGATAAGACTGACTCAAAATATGGTTTGAAAATGATCTCTCTGTTTGCTTTCCTATTAAGAATAGCATGAGCTGTTGTTACCTCTCCTCTCATGACTTGGTGCTGGCTTTGTGACAATCCCAGTCAAGCAGTCCTTCATTATAGACAGTCATTTGTTTAGTGGGTTCTTCATTTCCACTCATCTAAGGAAGGAAGGTCAAGAAGTCCCACCAAAATATCCCAAAGGAAAAACAAACAAACAAAATGTCTTAATTATTGAACTTGTGACTTATTGAATCTCCTTTCAATTGTCATTGTAAGAAGTATATGTGCCAGGTTAAGTTTTTGCTTTTGGCCTGGCTTCTCTAACAGAGACTCATACTTCGGCCCTAGAGTTAAATCTAATGGAAAGCAAATACTGGAAGCAAATAACATGTTTTTATCTATAGAAACTGTGTTTGTCTTCAACACAAAACAATATAGATTTTTCTTCTAGGAGTTTCTTTGGATGGCTATTAAATGCTGGTCATGATCAAATTTTTGAAAAAAGATCTTATTTATGTGTGGCCCTTTATTATATGCTTTGAAATGCCATACATTCTTATTTTAATTTTATCTTGCATGTCTAACCGTTTAGCCCAACTTGTTAGGACTTTATAAGTTATCACTTTCAGTTCTTGGTACCACTTGCCAATGAATATTGTCTGGGGCCTCCTTTGCAAGTGAGATATAGCAGTAAGCTTAAATGAGGTGAATCTGAATATGCTTGAGTGCCCTGACTTGCTGACATTAAAAACAAAATGGGGAAAAAAACACCGGCATCATCTCAAGTTGTTCATGTACCAACCTTTGCGGCAAGAACACATATTTGGTAGCCTAATCAAGGAACTGACTATTTGTGTGCACCTCCTATCCTTTCTTAGATATTACTCAGTGTGGTCCAATGCCTCCTTTATAGGCCTCACCTCAATGGAGCAACAAGGAAGAGAAGATGGTGTGTGATAGTGTCATTTCTCTGATGCACATCACAGACCACCTGATAATTCTCCAGAATGCAAATAGCCATAGTGCTTCTGCACACTGGTACCTAAAATACTGGTAACTCTGAAGGGGCTCAATGTGAAGATGGGTCCTTTACAGAGCAGACAACATGCGATAGCATTGAGTGCAACTCTGTTCAATTTTCTTTAGGATAGTAATGAGTGTCCCACTTCAGTCTTTGTATTTGCTTTGTAAAGAGTGCATGGTGCTCATTGATTAGGGGGCATGGAACAGTGCTTTATAAGATAACATAACTTAATATTTTTCAAAACATTTAATTGGCATCGTGATTTACATGTATATTTCCAGAAGCATATGCCATAACATATACAGTAATGGCTAAGACACTTCTGTATAGTCATCTTTGTCAGTTTCACCACCACCTGCTGGTTGATGTCTCTGGAACTTTGGGGGGAACATGACCAGCTTCCCCTAGGTTCCTTTTCTGTCCATTCTTTTATCCACCCATCTGAGCTACTTTGCATATCAGTGTTATTCATGAACTGCCAGGGCAGGATTTATTTTAACCTCTTACTCTGATTCACAAAGGAGGAAACGTATTAAACAAAAGCTTAGATGAACACTCGCTCCCGGGTCTGTGAGGTGGTGCATTCACTTGCAGATTCTACCAGCTTCTGTCTTTTTGTTATATG
>NW_006299289.1:0-1072 GCF_000327345.1 Myotis davidii | reverse complement strand
GTGACTGTGGGTGTGTAGAAGGGGGCGGTTGAAGGGGTAGACAGAAGTGTTCTTGAGAAGTGTGAAGAACTTGTAGAAGTCAGGGCCAGACCTTGAAGAGCCTTATTAACCTAGCTAAGCCTTTTCAAATGATTTCTCAAGACGATGAAGAACTGGTCAAATATTTTAAGTAGGAATGTCAACCCCCTGCAGGAAAACAAAAACCCACTCACTGCAACTTGGAGAGTGAATTACTCAGTAGCCGACCTGAAGGCTAAAGAAACTGCTTAAGAGCCCTGGAGAGCTTAATGGTGACTAACATTTAGGTTATGGATGCCACTCCTGCATACAAGTACTATTGTGAAGCATTGTACTAGATGTATTATTTACCTCTCAAAACAACCCCTTTGGGACTGTAGATGTTTATTACAGTCATCTTCATTTACATGGAAGTATATACCCAATCAGAAGTGTGATTGATTTACACTTCTGCAGCCATATGACGGGGCAGATGTAGAAAGCCCAATCTGAACCCCAGTAGTTTGCTCCCCGGGTCCCCTCCCCTCGCTATTGGGCTGTACTGCCTTCCCCATTGAGGCAGTGATGAAACCACGGGCATAGTTATTGTGCTTGAGTGGGTTAATACGTTATATATATGTTTTAATGTTTAAAATAAAATGAGATAAAATACATGTTTATCTTCCAGGGAGAGACTGATATTATAGAACTTTTCTTTCAATGTGTTCCCAATATATAAATACAGATGAATTTTGGCCCTTACCACTGTTTCTTTTAAATGCCTGTCATTTTTTAAAAGGTAAAAATAAGCACCCAAGAGCAACAGAAACTACTCATTTCTGCCAACTTGAGCAAATGACATATCCTCTCAGTCACCACTTCCTTGTTTGCAAAATGAAAATAATCATGCTTATTTTATAGAACTGTTGTGAGAAAACATGTAAAGTGACGGACACATAGTGAGCACTCAGTCAATTTTAGACTGGTGGTTTTTTTTTCCTTCTTGTCACCACAGTTACATTGTCATTACTCAAAAATGCTAAGATTACTTTTCCAAATTGCTGTATTGATTACC
>NW_006299288.1:0-333 GCF_000327345.1 Myotis davidii | reverse complement strand
AGCCACTGCCACCCAAGGAGCAACCCCTGAATGACGCAACATCTAGATATATCAGTGAGATCAAACATGGGTAGACAAAGAAACTCCCAAAAGGAAAGAAAAGGAGGACTCAACAGAAAAGCAGCTAAGTGAAAGAGAGGCATGCAGCATAACAGAAAAATAATTCAGATTAAGGGTCCTAGAATGCATAAACTGGATGGAGGAAAAAATCAACAACTTATGCAAGAATCAAGAAGAAACAGATAAGAAAATTAGCAACTTATGTAAGAACCAAAAAGAAATGGATGAAAAAAATCAATGACTTATGTAAGAACCAAGAAGAAATGAAGAGTG
>NW_006299287.1:0-244 GCF_000327345.1 Myotis davidii | reverse complement strand
AAATAGAATATATTATAGATACTCATAGTAATATTATTAGGTTACTAAAATTATATTTTTGAATTCTAATTATATCATAAAATGCATACAGGGTGGGGCAAAAGTAAGTTTACAGTTCATATGGAAAACAATACAATAATTAATAAATAATTATACAATAACAAACTGTGTTTTGCATACTCACAACTGTATGCCTATTTTTGCTCCACCCTATCCTATATAATAAACGCCTAATATGCTAAGT
>NW_006299286.1:0-386 GCF_000327345.1 Myotis davidii | reverse complement strand
GATACATATGTAATACCTTAATCAATAAATATAGTAAGGAGAAAAAGAAAGAAAGAAGATGAAAGAAAGAAAGAAAGAAAGAAAGAAAGAAAGAAAGAAAGAAAGAAAGAAAGAAAGAAAGAAAGCAGGAAGGAAGAAGATTATAAGGGAGAAAAGGAACGGAATTGGGGGAGAGAGAAAGAAACATCAATAAGAGAGGAACATAGATTGGTTGCCTCCTGCACATACCCTGATCAGGGGTGGGGAGTGAAACCAAAACCTAGGTAAGTGCCCTTGACCAGGAATGGAACCAGAGACCCCTCAGTGCAGGCCTACATTCAAACCAGTGAGCCACACCATGCTGGCTAGGTAAGGCAAGTACTATTTAAGTAATTAAATATATATAT
>NW_006299285.1:1847-2416 GCF_000327345.1 Myotis davidii | reverse complement strand
CCTTCCCATTTCCCTCCATGAAGGGTGTTCTCTAAACACTTCCCTTTCATCTCCATTGAGATGAATGTGCAAGAGTGCCAGGAACCTAACTTTTGATGGGCTGGACGGGGGTAGAATGGGTACCCTACATGGAATGAGGACAGGGGGAACACCTTAGAAGGACAGGGCCCTGGGGAAAAGAGACCCTACATGAAAGGACAAGGAGAGAAGACAGAGGACATTCCATGGTGGTGAATGAGCAGGGGTACAAGGAACCCCCCACCTTTGAAGGATCATGGAGTATAAGCAAGGGGTATGGGAATCACGTCTTTGAGGAGATCTTTGTACCCCTGCCCATTGCCCTCTCTGGAAAGTGTACCCTTTCTCCCTTGCCCTGAACCTCCCCCGGCCCTACCTCACAAAGTGGGATTTCCTAACCCCCAGCCCATTCCCCTCCATGGAAGGAACCTGTCCTCACTCCATCGAACATGCTCCCAACACCATGCCCTGTCCCTTCAAAGGGCAGGTTCCTTATATCCTGCCCATTCACCTCCATGGAGGGTCTCCTGTCTCCATTGCTTTGCTCCCTC
>NW_006299285.1:0-659 GCF_000327345.1 Myotis davidii | reverse complement strand
CTTCCCTGCCCTCCCCCATCCTTAAAGAGTCCCTCTCCCCCTTCCCTGCCTCCTCCATTGAGGGTAGCCTCTCTTCTCTGCCCTGTCCCCTCCATGGAGGGTCCCTTCTCCCCCACCCCTGTCTTCTCCATGGAGTGTTCCCTATTCCCCTGACCTGCCTCCTCCGTGAAGGATCCCCAATCCTTCCTGCCTTCTCCCTTCCAGGGAGAATTTGCTGCCCTCCCTGCGCTACACCCAGTCAGGAGAGTCCCCTCTCCCCCTACACTGTCCAAACCATGGAGGGTTCTCTATCTCTCTGCCTGGGTCCCTCCATGGAATGTCCCCTCTCATCTTTGATCCCTCCCCTTCATGGACGATCCCCTCTCTTCCCTGCCCTCTCCTCTATATTGAGGGACCCTCTCCTCCCCACACTTCCCCCTCCATGGAATGTCCCTGCCCCCTATCCGGTCCCCTCCATGGAGGGCTCCCTGCCCATTCCCCCCTGGCCATACTCTCCATAGAGGGTCCCCTCTCCTCCCTTCCTCTCTCCTCCATGGAGGTTTCCCTGCTCTCCCTACCCTCCCCCCTCAATGGCTGCTCTCCTGTCCCCCTACCCTGCCCCCTCCATCGCCTCCATGGAGTGTCCACTCTCCTCCCTGCACTTCCACCTCCATCAAAGG
>NW_006299284.1:0-1104 GCF_000327345.1 Myotis davidii | reverse complement strand
GGGGTCCCAGATTGGAGAGGGTGCAGGCCGGCCCGCTTGCCAGCCATGCACGAATTTTGTGCACTGGGCCACTAGTGTGTGTGTGTGTGTGTGTGTATGGCATGCACGCACGCACACACACACACATATATATAAGTCACCTACGTTTTCTTGGGTAACAGAATACCGATCTTGTAATCTGAAAAAAAAAAAATACAGTGGGGCCTTGACTTACGAGCTTAATTCCTTCCGAGAGGGAGCTCATTAAGGAGCTCCTTAACTCAAATTACTCTGTCAACTCAATGCAAAAAAATCGGGGGAGAGGCAGCTGGTACCTCCAAAAACTCGTTATTGGGGACACTCCTACATCAAGGCCCCACTGTGTATTATTTGCAATGAATGGCTTCGGTGCAATTCTTATTTGGGGGACAAATTTTTAAAATGCAGATTTTTTTTCCTTGATTTTTCTTTTTTTTCCTAGGAAGAAGGCATGGCTTGCAGCCCTGGGCCAAGCGCGCGCACCCCACCCCCCAAACCTCCTTTTCCATCCACAGGGAGAAATGCACAAGGACCCCGTCCACACCAATCAGGGCTGGCCACCGCCTCCCACAGCCCAGGACGGGCAGGGGGAAGCCTTCTCCATCACCCCCCGCCCCGCCCCCAGCCTGCGCGCACCCAGAAAAGGCAATTTGCTGGCAAGTGGGTCCCCGTCCCCCCCACACCCCACCCCAAACGCCTTAAGCGCGCGCGCACGCTCGCATCCAAACTGCACAGCCCGCTTGCTCGGGATAACCGGGTCTCCCCAAACTTTTATTTTTCCTTTCCTTTCCTCTCCCTTCCCTCCCCTCCTCCCCCATCTGCATTCCCTCCAATCAGGGTAAGTGCAGGCCCCCCAGAAGGAAGCGGACTCGCGCCTCCCCTCCAAACCCCCCCCAACCTCCCCATGTTTAGAAAACAGGTCCCCGCGAGGCGCGTGGGATGGTGGATCCCTTTCCAAACGCATAAGCTAGGAGTCCAGGACACCCGTCCCCCCAACTGACCAAACAGAAAAGAAAAAGAAAAAGAAAAAAAATAAAAAAAACACGAAGAATCCACATCACCACCTGGCGGTTTCTGTTCGCAAGA
>NW_006299283.1:0-475 GCF_000327345.1 Myotis davidii | reverse complement strand
CTGCAGGCAGGGTGGGACAGTGCAGCCGCCAGCGCGAGAGCCGCCATCCAGGCCCCAGTCTGCGACCCCAGAAGCCGCTGGCCTGCTGCCAGTGATTGGATCCAATCCCAGCCACAGGCTGGCCCCAGAAGCCCCAGAAGCTGCCCAGAAGCCAGTGATCGGGGGAGATGGGGGTCTCCTGCCCAGGCCTGACACCTCTGGCGGAGGCGTCAGACCTGGGCAAGGGGCCGATCCGGCGATCGGAGGGTGATGGAGGTCGACGCCTCTGGCTGAGGCATCAGGCCTGGGCGAGGGTGGAGCCGGTGATCGGGGGGAGATGGGGGTCCCCTGCCCAGGCTTGAAGCCTGGGTCAGAGGCATCAGGCCTGGGCGAGGGGCCGATCTGGTGATCAAAGGGTGATGGAGGTCAACGCCTCTGGCTGAAGCATCAGGCCTGGGCCGGGTGGGGCCAAGCCGGTGATTGGTGTGAACTACAG
>NW_006299282.1:0-326 GCF_000327345.1 Myotis davidii | reverse complement strand
AGATGGAGGTTTCCGCTGAGCAGCACTTGCCTTCTTGTATTTTAAAATATATTTTTACCTGTTTCAGAGAGGAAGAGAGAGGGAGAGGGAAACATCGATGAGAATCATTAATTGGCTGCCTCCTGCACGCCCCCCACTGGGGATTGAGCCCACATCCTGGGCATGTGCCCTGACCTAGAATCAAAGTGTGAGCTCCTTGTTCATAGTTGAATGATCAACCCCTGAGTGACACTGGCTGGGCTCTAAAAATCATTTCTTTTTATAAAAGGTGTAAACCTTTATGCTAGTGTATTAAAAAATTAAGGGAAAAATGAAAATAACAGGTA
>NW_006299281.1:0-895 GCF_000327345.1 Myotis davidii | reverse complement strand
GCTCAAAAGGTTCGCCATCACTGAACTAGACTAAAAACTCTTCTTCCAAGAAACTGAGTATTTAGCTTTAGATAACACCTTGTAATATCTCTAAAGACTCTCTGGCAAAGATAATAATATAAATCAATAATCAAAACAGTAAAAAGGTATATATATTTTCTAAAGGTTACTTTGTTAACAAAAAGGCAGTGGCCAATTTTATTTACGTATGTGCTATTAAAATACTTCTTTAAATTTACTAGGATGACATTGGTTAATAAAATTACATATGTTTCAGGTGTACAAGTCTATAACACATCATCTGTATATTATATTGTGTGTTCATCACCCCAAGTCAAATCTCCTTCCAGCATAATTTGTCCCCTTTTTACCCTCTCCTACTTCCCCCCACTCTACTTCCCCTCTGGTAATCACCATACTATTGTGTGTTTATGAGTTTTGTTTTGTTCTTAATCCCTTCATCTCTTTCACCTAGCCCAATATCAGTAAATCAACAAACAACAAGTGTTGGCGAGGGTGTGGAGTAAAGGGAACTCTCGTGCACTGCTGATGGGAAAGCAGACTGGTACACCACTGTGGAAAACAGTATGGAGGTTCCTCAAAAAATTAAAAATAGAACTGCCTTATGACCCAGAAATTCCACTTCTGGGAATATATCTGAAGAAACCCAAAAAACTAATACACCTCTATGTTCATTGCAGCATTATTTACAACTAGAGGCCCGATGCATGAAATTTGTGAAAGAGTAAACCTTCCTTCCCCCGGCTGCTGTCACTAGCTTCCTTCTGGCACCTGGGACTCAGGCTTCCCTGAGCCATTGGTAGGCACCCAGGACCCGGGCTTCCCTCGTAGCCCCGGCTTGATCCAGAAGGTCGTCCAGAAGAATGTCCAGTCT
>NW_006299280.1:0-225 GCF_000327345.1 Myotis davidii | reverse complement strand
ACTTCATAGAGAGGATTGTTAGTGCATAGACAGGATTATGACTACATAGAGAGGATTGTTATTTCATACACAGGATTGTTACATCATAGAAAGTATTGTGACTTCATAGAGAGAATTGTTAGTTCATTGACTGGATTGTGAGTTAATAGAGATGATAGTTACTTCATAGACACATTGTTACTTCATAGACTCTAATGTTACATCATAGACAGGATTGTGAATTCA
>NW_006299279.1:40888-48218 GCF_000327345.1 Myotis davidii | reverse complement strand
GGTCTGTCCTCTGCCTACTTCTCAGGCCACCACATAAGTCAGGCCTTGACTGGCACCGTGGGCAGCTGGGACCCGGGCCTAACTTCCACCCCAGGTCCCCCTGCCCCTCTTCCTGTGTCCGCTCAGCGGCCGCCCGAGCCACTGCTCAGGCTCTGGCAGGACCCCTGTCGCTGTCTCCATCTCCGCTCTGGTCCTCAACTGCACACAACCTCCTCCGGTCATGACTGTTACGGCGTCCTGGATATATATATACCACAGCTTTTTTATTCACTCCTGTACTGATGGGCACTTGGGCTGCTTCCAAATCTTGGCTATTGTAAATAACGCTGCAATGAACATAGGGGTGCATATATTCCTCTGAATCAGTGTTTTGATTTTTTAAAATATGTATTCTCAGAAGTGGAATCACTGGATCATAAAGTAGTTCCATTTTTAATTTTTTGAGATAACACCATACTGCATTCCCACCAACAGTTCACAAGGGTTCCCTTTCTTCCACATCTTCACCAACACGTGTTGTTTGTTGATCTATTGGTGATAGCCATTCTGACAGGTGTGAAGTGATCTCATTGTGGTTTTAATTGCATTTCTCTGATGATTAGTGATGTTGAGCATCTTTTCATATGTCTATTGGACATCTGTGTGTCTTTGGAGAAGTGTCTATTCAGGTCCTTGGCCCATTTTGTAATTGGATTATTTGGTTTGGGTGTTCAGTTGTATAAGCTTTATATGTTGTAGATATGAACCCCTAATTAGATGGGTCACTGAGAAATAAGTTCTCCTATTCAGTGGATTGTCTTTGCATTTTGTTGATGGTTTTATTTGCTGTGCAAAAACCTTTTAGTTTGATGTAGTGCCATTTGTTTATTTTTTCCTTTTGATTCCCTTGCCTGGGGAGATTTATCTGAAAAAAAATATTGCTATAAGAAATGTGAAACTGGTTTCGCTCAGTGGATAGAGCGTCGGCCTGCGGACTGAAAGGTCCCAGGTTAGATTCCGGTCAAGGGCATGTACCTGGGTTGCGGGCACATCCCCAGTAGGAGATGTGCAAGAGGCAGCTGATTGATGTTTCTCTCTCATCAATGTTTCTAACTATCTCTCTCCCTTCCTCTCTGTAAAAAAATCAATCAATAAATATATATACAAAAGAAATGTCCCCCCTATGTTTTCTTCTAGGATTTTTATGGTTTCAGATCTAACATTTAAGTCTATTCTCCATTTTGAATTTATGCTTGTGTATGGTTTAAGAAGGTGGTCTAATTTCATTTTTTGCATGTTTCTATACAATTTTCCCCAAACAGTTTAATGTATAAACTATCTTTACCCCATTGTATGCTCTTTCCTCCTTTGTCAAATATTAATTGCCCATAAAGGCATGGGTTTATTTCTGGGCTCTCTATTCTGTTCCATTGACCTGTATCTCTGTTTTCATGACTGTACCATGACTGTCGTCAGCCAGTACCATGCTGTTTTAATTAGTATGGCCTTGTAGTAGTTTGATATCAGATAGCATGATTCCTCCAACTTTGTTCTTCTTTCTCAAGATTGCTGTGGCTATTTGGGATCTTTTGTGGTTCCATATACATTTTTTAGAATATTTGTTCTAGTTCTCTGAAATATGTTATTGGTATCTTAATATGAATTGTATTAAATCTATAGATTGTTTTGAATAGTGTGGACATTTCAATGATGTTAATTCTTACTATCTGTGAACACAGTATATGCTTCCAATTATTTATAACCTCTTCAATTTCTTTCTTCAGTCTGTTATAATTTTCTGAATACAAGTCTTTTACATCCTTGGTTAAATTTATTCCAAACTATTTGCTTGGGGGTTTTTGGATGCAATTATAAATTGGATTGTTTTTTACTTTCCTTTTCTGATAGTTTATTATTGTGTATAAAAATACAACTGATTTCAGGATATTTATTTTTTTTCCTGCTACTTTACTGAATGTCCATAATTCAGAACACTGATAATGCCAAATTTTAGCAAGGATATAAACCAGCATGAACTCTCATTGATTGCTGGTAGAAATGTAAAATGATAGATACAGTCACTTTGAAAGACCATTTGGTGGTTTCTTACAAAACTAAACATATTCTTACATATGATTCAGCAATAGCACTCCTTGGTATTTACCCAAGGGGGCAAAAATTTATGTCCACACAAAAACCTGTACATGAATGTTTATAGCAGCTTTATCCAGAATTACCAACACTTGGATGCAGCCATGATCTATTCATTTAATAGGTGAATGAGTAAATTGCAGTAGATCCAGACAATGAATAGTAATGGGAGCTAAAAAGATAGGAATTATCGGGTCATGGAAAGACATAGAGGAAAGTTGAATACATATGAAGTAAAAGAAGCAGATCTAAAAAGGCTACATACTGTACAATTCCAACTATATGACATTCTAAAAAAAAGAAAAACTATAGAAACACTTAATATCATTAGCTACCATTGTACTAAACTTTAGTGGGAGGAAAAATTAAATGGGTGAAACACAGAGGATATTTAGGGAAGTGTGACAGCTCTGTATGATACTATAATGATGGATATATGTCACCAGTTAAACTATGAACTTTGATCAATAATGATGTGTCGATGTAGGTTTATCAATTGTAATAAATGTAACACTCTGATGGAAGGGTATTTGTAGTCTCAGACAGTTATGCATGTTTGGTGTTAGGAGGTGTATGGGAAATTGTACATTCCTCTCAATTTTGCTTTGAAAAAAAAAACTGCTCTAAAAATTGTCTTAAAATATGTACACACAAAAACACTTTTTAATAATTATTGAATACCTGAAGCAATTTTAGAGTGTTCTCCTTTAAACAGATAATAGAATCAATTACATTAATAGCTTTTAATTAAACTCTATTCAATTACACCTTTTTTGTTGCTTTCTGTTCCCTGCCAGAACCCTACCACATCTAAATATTTCTCTACAGAATCTGCTTTCGAGTCAATTTCAAATGTTCTTCCCTCCCAATATCTTTCAGCTTTCCTAGGCACTAGATTACCTATTTATTTTTTCTAAGAATTGTTTTTATTTTTTAACTAGACTTAATATGGAAATGTGGAAGCCAGTGGTTTTCAGATGTTCTGGAACTTCTTGGGGATCATTGCAAAGAAAGATAGAAAGGATACAAAAGTTTGCGTCTAGCTGCCCAAGCCTGCTCTAATTAGAGAAAATTCACTCATATGTTCTACCTGTTTATGTTTTTGTAAATGAATGCATTTATATAAAGAGTCTGATGAGAGCTTGAAATCATTTATTTGAATTAATTATTTATCATTTATCTATTGTTATGTTTCCTGACCCTCATTTTCTGAAACAAATTGTACCCATAAATTTCTTGCCCCTATTTTAAAATTCAAAAACCCAGATAGAAATTTAGAGTTTTCTTCTTATCCTGAGACTAGAAATATTAGAAATATTAAAAGAGAAAAAAAAAGAGAAATAAATAATGACACGGCAGTAAACAGTACAGTCCAAAAGAAGAATTCAAGTGAGACAATGAAAATACAAACCAAACAACTGGGGGAAACACTACACTTGTTTAGTCCCAAAAGTTTAATTTCACTTTATTCCATTGTCAACATTACTCTGGACTCGGCTAGTCAGCTAGTCAATGCACCATTTAGGTAAGGTGAATCACAAGGCATTTTGCTGGATGGTGCACAAATTTACACTTTTATTTGAACAAATCATTAAATACCTTATAAACATTTTATGAATGGATCAAGAGCATCCTCATGCCTATTGAAAGACATCCTTATCTTTGACTGAAAATGTTACAGCATTAGACTTACCAGACCCCATGATAATGATGGAGATCAGTAATCTCAAAGTTGAAGTCCTCCCCAGAGTATGCATTTGGGTGATTTTCTTCTTTAATGCAAATTCACTAAAAATCAATCAATGGATTCAGTGAATCTCTCCTTTTTGATCACTTTTGTTTACTCAGAACTGGTCGTCACTTTTCTTCACCATTTTGCTATCTTTTTATCTTTATCTTTATCTTCATCTCAATTCTTTCTGCTTTTGGCTGATTAGCAACTGACAGGAAGTGTCAATGAGTTTTGCTTGGCCTTACCTTAGGGTAATGAGGAAGGAAGCATAGTGGCCAGGAGTATGACAGCTCAAATAAGGGAAATAATTGGCTTAGCTGAACAAAAAAAGGGAAATGACCATCCTCCAGTCAATGCCTCAAAATTGGGTGTAGACAGCATGATTATTTGGGGTATTTGAGTGGCCCAAATTGTCACCAGATGAGGACCACACCCAAAGAGGGTCTGTCTGAGGTCAGCCTGTAGTGTGTGGGTTCTTGACTTCATGCAGGAAAGATTTCACAAGACCAGTCCAGGTGATTCAGAGAGTACATTTATTAAAGCTGAGAACAGCAAAATAAAGGAAGGACTTAGAATAAAAGATGCAACAGGAGAGAGCTAGGTGGTGCTCAGCTATGGCTGCCTAGAAATGTTATAGGAAAGAAGTGAGCCAAGGTGGGGCTTCTTTTAGCTCACTGGGAAGTCAGAGAACAATGGTCCCTTGGAGGCAGGATTAGGGAGTAAGCCCAGGATGAGCTGCTGCTGCTCACTGCTCCCCTGGTTGTGAGTCTTGAAGAGACCCTTAGAGTTTAGGAAAAAGAAAGTAAAAAGTTCATGCCCAAGAACAGGCATGGGTGTGCTCTAGAGAGAACCTATGCTAGGTCTTTGTTTTGAGGGTTTTCATCTTTCTTCTGCAGGCAAAAGTCTGAGGGGAGGGTTTCCACAGAATATTCATCAGCTTTCCATGTTCATTTTTAATATGCTGATGCATCAAAATGAGTGTATAGGGAGTTTGGGATTATTATTTGGTCAGCTTCACTGCTTTACTTTTATATTGGATCTGTCTGACTCTAATTGGGTTTTTGTTATTTGTTCCTCTAATTTCATTCATCCTTGGGTTTGGCTGGCACAAATGGCACTAATTGGGTCTCTGTCTTCTATCTCCTTGGTCATGGTAATTTAAGTTATTTAGTCTTTGGTTAGGGAGGAGAGGTATAAACCATTTTTTCTCAAGTGTCCTTGGTTAGGGATGATAAGGTCTTGTATTTCACTAGCTGTCTGCAAGGTGTTTAAATTGTTTGGCCTTGTTTAGTTTCCCTATTCCACTTACTCCCATATTTTCTTAGTTTCTTACTATCTTGCCTCAAAATTGGGTGTAGGCATAATTAAAAAAATAAAAACTAAATTAAATTGACTCATTGATCTTCACATCAGTTTTGAGCTTGATTGTTCAGGGTATTTAAGTGGCCCAAATAGTAGAGGAGATTTTTAGGGAGTAGTGCAAAAGTTACCCTAAACCACACAGAAAGCATCTTATGAGAGTAAAATGGAGGATAGCAAATAGAAGTATAAGGAGTTCTGGGTCAGTCCATACTAAAATCTCTCCTTAAATGGTATTAGCTAAGAAAACAGATCT
The DNA here is from genome assembly GCF_000327345.1 of Myotis davidii. Taxonomy (NCBI): domain Eukaryota; kingdom Metazoa; phylum Chordata; class Mammalia; order Chiroptera; family Vespertilionidae; genus Myotis; species Myotis davidii. Next base: position 42,741 of record NW_006299279.1, on the reverse strand, counting down.
GGAATTTCCAGGATCTCTTATAATAGCTGGTTGAGTTATAATAAAATATGTTCAAAGTGTGAATTATGGCCCAGCTGGCATGACTCAATGGTTGGGCATTGACTTAAGAACCAGAAGGTCACAGTTTGATTCCCTGTAGGGTCAATGCCCAGGTTGTGAGCTCAATCCCCAGTGGGGGGCATGCAGGAGGCAGCCAATCAATAATTCTCTCTCATCATTGATGTTTCTATCTTTCTCTCCCTTTTCCTTCCTCTCTGAAATCAATAAAACATATATTTTTAAAATGTGAGTTATGTGTTTTTTTTCATGACAACCCAAGAGGTTCCCTAGATAATTAAGGGGTCTGGGTGAAGAATGACATCATACAACACCATGGTATCTGACAGGGGACTGAAGGCTGTGCAGGCCACACCCTCCTGCAGGTTGAATAGTCCAGAGGGCCCAGGTTTGGCTCCATCTTGTATCAAGGAGGTCTCAGTAGCCATGACAAGCCTGTGAGATTCTGCTTTTATGATTCTAACCATAATGAACAGCTGGGTATGGAGGGTCATAGGTTCAGTCTATGAGAACCTCTATTTCCAGGAAAACCTAGTATGCAATCAGTAATTTTTTCTCTAAAGGTAGAGACACAAGGTCAAGATGGGCAATTTTTTGCATCTGAAGCTCATGGGCAATTTATGGCCATCATAGGTAATCCAGCAATTCCAGAAAGTATGAGAGGAGGTTGCTTAAAGCCTCCACAGTAAAGGAGTCTCTGAGAGCTTGTCAATTTTAATTTGGACAGATTTGAGAGCCTTTTCTTAGAGGTGAGTACCATTTAAAGTGGGCTCATTTGTAAGTACTAGCATTAGGTGGATTAAGTAAAATTGGTAAATGAGGAATATGCTGTCCCTAGAATTCCAAAAGGATTAAAAGATGTTGGACTTAAATACCCTCAATGAGTTTGTTAAACAAAACTTCTTAGAGGAAGATGTCATTAATGTAATGCCATACTTGTGTTCCTGGAGAAAGGTGGATGCAGTTAAAAATTTTGCCTGCAAAGACTGTGTGGTGGCAAGGCCTGCTGAGGTGCTTCATGGGTAGCCTAGTAAAGGTATATTGTATGTATTCCTTTGGACATGAAGGCAACTGCAGCTGGAGAGGCTGTTGAAGTAGGCACTGAATAGAACATATTAGATGGAATGGCTAATTTTAATATTGGATTGGAGATGGAGCTTTAATGGGGGTTTGACCATAGCATTAAGGTGGCAATAATACACCGTGAGGCACCATTCGTTCTTTTTAAGTTTAATAATAGATAAAATTGAGCTGTCAAATGGAGAAGCAGTGGGGATAATCATGATAGTCACCCATTTATTAATTTGATCTTATATAATGTCTCAACCTTTGAAGGACTTTTTAAAACTTATATTGGGGCATATTAATTATTTTCACTGAGGGTCTGTAGAGTCCCATTTTGTCAAGCCAATTTGTAGGTGCCAAAGACTTAATTTAATTATAATTAATTGCTTATTGTATCAGACTGTTTATGTCCACTATCTTAGCCTGTTCAGGCTGTTATAACAAAGTACCACAGATGAGGGGACTTATAAACAAAAGAATTTTATTTCTCATGTTTTGAAGGTGGAGAAGTCCAAGATCAAGTGACCAGCATATTTGGTGCCCGGTGAGGGCCTGCTTTCTGGCTCACAGACAGAGCCTTTTCATTGTGTCCTCACATGGTGGAAGGAACAAGCTAGCTTCCTGGGATCTTTTTTATAAGGGCACTAATCTTATTCATGAGGGCTCTACCCTCATGACCAAATCACCTCCCAATTGTCCCACTTCCAAATCCTATCACATTGGGATAGGTG
>NW_006299279.1:15836-38870 GCF_000327345.1 Myotis davidii | reverse complement strand
TTTATTTCTCATGTTTTGAAGGTGGAGAAGTCCAAGATCAAGTGACCAGCATATTTGGTGCCCGGTGAGGGCCTGCTTTCTGGCTCACAGACAGAGCCTTTTCATTGTGTCCTCACATGGTGGAAGGAACAAGCTAGCTTCCTGGGATCTTTTTTATAAGGGCACTAATCTTATTCATGAGGGCTCTACCCTCATGACCAAATCACCTCCCAAATGTCCCACTTCCAAATCCTATCACATTGTGGGGATAGGTGTCAACATATTAATTGGGGAGGTACAAATATTCAGTCTATAGCCAACCAGAAGGCTGGCCCCTAGAGAGTGTGGCTCAAGTGGCTTATCACTCCCATTGGCCTAAGGTGACCTCCACCTGACTAGAATCTAGCCCATGGAGTTTATCCAGTTAGAACTGTTCCTTTTTAATATTTCGACACTGAGGAAATTTGTGTAAGGAGAGGCATGGGAACCATCAGTAAGCAATAAGGTTAAAGCACAAGCTTACCAACAAGGTCCTTCCCAAGCTGCTCTCCTGGTGGCTTAGAACCAATTAGTAAGCCAAGAGCAGGCCCCCAATAAGCTATGCAAGAGTCAGGGGTCACAGCCATGCTACCATGCTTACAGTGCCAAATGCTTCGTAAGATTCAAAGATTTCTTTGATGGCAGGACACAGCACAGTGACACTCAAATAGATGAAAGGCAGAACTCTCTATAAATCATAACTCCAAGAGAGAAGGCTGCACCAGGAACAGGGTAACAGTAAGTTGGAACTGTATGGGGACAGTTTATATAGAACAAGTGGAGTGGGGTTTTCTAGATTTGGTGGATTCTTTGTTTGTGTTGGCAAATTTGAAAAAATTCACAGGTTCTAGGGCGAAGGGGCTGTTATGATTTGTCTGGGGCAATTAGAGTGGTGGCCTAGAATGGGAGAGCCCAAATAAGGAAGTGCTTGGGGCGTGGACTTAATCAGGCACTTAAGAATAGGAACTGACTGGCCTCTAGCCAAGGCCTCAGAACTAAATTAAGACAGCATTAAAAAAAATTTAAATTTAAACAATTAAAAACAAACAAACAAAAAACACCTGTATCACACAACCCTCAAGAGAGAACCAACCCTGCTGATCTTGGAAATCTAGCCTCCAGCACTGTGAGACAGTAATTTTTGTTGTTTCAGCTCCTTAGTTTGTGGTGCTTCATTAAGACAGTCTTAGAAAATGAACACACTTCCAAACTGGTAGTGCCACTTTTCATTCCTACCATTGCAAAAGACCAGTTACAACACATCCTCACCATATCTCCCATGACAGTTTGCCACATCTCACACCTCAACTCTGATTAGCCACATTTCCAGTGGTCAACAACTGTTGTGGCAAGGGACTAACATTCTGGACACCACCATTCCAGAGCATAATTTGTTTGGTTTTTTTGTTTGTTTGTTTGTTTTTAAATATATTTGTATTGATTTCAGAGAGGAAGAGAGAGATAGAAACATCAATGATGAAAGAGAATCATTATCCGCTGCCTCCTCTAAGTCCCACACTAGGTATCAATCCCAAAACCTGGGCATGTGCCCCAACTGGAATTTGAACTGTGTCCTCCTGGTTCATAGGTCGACATTCATCCACTGAGCCATGCCAGCTAGGCCAGAGCATTACTTATTTTTATGGTCAGTACTAGAGGCCGGTGCACGAAATTTGTGCACAAGGTGGGGAGGTGTCCCTCAGCCCAGCCTGCACCCTCTCTAATCTGGGACCCACTCAAGGCATGTCCAACTGCCCATTTAGGCAGTTGGACATCCATTTCACAATCCAGGATTGCTGGCTCCCAACTGCTCACCTGCCTGCCTGCCTGATCACCCCTAACCACACCCCTGCCAGCCTGAATGACACCTAACTACTCCCCTGCTGGCCTGGTCACCCCTAACTGCCCTCTTCTGCCAGCCTGGTCGCCTCTAACTGCCCTCCCCTGCAGGCCTGGTCACCCCGAACTGCTGTCCCCTGCTGGCCCAGTCTCCCCTAACTTCCCTCCCTTGCCAGCCTGATCACCCCTAACTGCCCTCCCCTGCTGGCCCAATTGCCCCCAACTGTCCTCCCCTGCAGGCCTGGTCCCCCCAACTACCCTCCCCTGCAAGTCTGGTCACCCCCAACTGCCCTCCCCTGCTGGCCATCTTGTGTTCACATGGGGGCAGCCATCTTTGACCACATGGGGGTGGCCATCTTGTGTGTTGGAGTGATGGTCAATTTGCATATTACCTCTTTATTATATAGGATGATGTTCTAAAATGTTTGATAAAATTATTATTCAAAGAAAAAAATATCTTTAGTCCTTTCTCAGAACTGGAGAATGTTGCCAAAAGGTATTCTATTTTTGGCAATATTTTTCAACATATATGGTATAAATACAACCTATAATGTGACAATTAAAATGTACATAAATTTTTAATTCTTCTCAAATTATTTACTTAATTTTCCAATAGGACTTAAATGAGTTCCTACATGACTGTAGTGATAACCTAGCTAAATTAAATAAATAAATTTTATTCTCTACGAGAGGCTCAGTGCATGAAATTTGTGCACTGGGGTAGGAGAGAGGGTCCCTCAGCCAGCCCTGCTCCCTCTTGCAGTCCAGGACCCCTCACTCCTTACCACACGCTTGCTCACTGTTCCTTACCTCTTAGCTCACTGCTCCTTAGCGCTGCCACAGAGGCAGGAGAGGCTCCCACCACCGTCGCTGCACTTGCCAGCCATGAGCCCAGCTTCTGGCTGAGTGGCACTCCCCCTGTGAGAGCGCACTGACCACCAGGGAACAGCTCCTGCCTTGAACGTTTGCCCCCTGGTGGTCATGCACATTTCACCAGTCATTTCACTGGTCATTCTGCAATTCAGTCAATTTGCATATTAGGCTTTTATTATATAGGATTTGTGTGAGTTCTTTATATGTTAAAGATACTAAGCATTTATCAAATATTTGCTGCAAATACATTTTCCCCAGTTTGACTTTTAAAATCTAGACTCATTAGTGATTTTCCCTGTAGCCACATGGATTCCTTTAGATGCCCGTTTTCTTCCTCATTGGAATTCTGTTATTTTTATTGCTATAATTTCTTTTTTTAAGAGTCTCTAGTTCTTGTTGAGTTATGTTTTCTTCTAGAGTTTGCAGCCATGGGGCCATAATGGCTTCACTTCTAACTTTATGTTTTTAAATATGTTTTCATTTATAAGAGAGAGAGAGAGGCCCTGACAGGGAAACAAACCAGCAACCTATTGGTATACAGGACAGACATCCAGGCCCGGGCCTCAGGCTTTTTACTCTTTGTTATTAATGCTTATAGGAGTCAATAGATCCTTCACAGGTGGTTTATTATGCTAATGAGCTCATAATTTCTGAAAGAGGCTGAAGATTCTCATTCAGGGTTTTCACAGGACAGTGGCACCTCACAGAACCCCTACTCCTAGGAGACTCGCCTTTCAACCATAATAACAGAACAGCTGACAGTGAATGGCCACTTAAAACAGGCCCCAGCACTCTTCTAAGTGCTTCACCTGGTGACCTGGTTTGATTCTCAACCCCAGGAGGCTGCACTATTATTCCCAGCTTTCAGATGAGAAAACAAAGGCTCAGAGTGGTTAAGTGTTTTACCCAAGTGCAGGTCAGAGCTGGGAGGCACACAGAGTGGGGGCTGCTGGGGAACAGATGTGCACACACACAGGGATTCCCAGCGTGAATGACAACTGAGGCAGGACAGGACAGAGCCCGGAAGAGAGGGAAGGCAGTGGGTATTGCCCTGGAGACCAAGGGAGCACATGCTGGGACCCATCTGGGCTCCTTACCCTCAGGGGTTTCATATTGCAGAGCTGTCTTGCCAGAGAATCTGGAATCCAGAGCCCAGGATCCAGAATCTGGAATCCGAGTTCTCCAAGGGGCCCCAGGACACAGAGAAGGCAATTTCCACACCTGCCTGCATTGCCAGATAAGCACTGGGGTTCCTAAGCCCAGTGAGGGCAGGGGGAAGATAATCACAGTGACAACAGTGATTAGTACCTGTCAAGCACTGGGCTGAGAGCCTTCGTGCATAATCTTATGCACAGCCTGTAACATTCCACTGAGGCTGGTACTATTATAAAACCCATTTTATAGATGAAGAAACTGAGGCTCAGAGAGGCTACACAGCTCTAACTGGCAGAGTCTGTGTGACTCCAAAGTCTGTATATCGTCACCACGTCCCTCTGCCACCCCTGACCCTTGGGTGGGTGGCATTGCTAAGTCCAGCTTTTCTCTCTTAACTGCTCTGGAACACCTGATGATCTGGAGGGCTGAGCAGAGGAGGAGAGACGGGGCTCGGAGGGACCCAGCAGGGGATCTGGCCATTATTTCTCTAGAGCCTGGCAATAAAGAATCAATATGGAAAAAGATTTGCTGTTTCCAGGCTGTTCTATTGTATCTTCTTCCCACTAATGGAAACTGGTACACCATGGGCGATTGGAGCCTGCAGACGGGGCAGGGAGGGTCTGAGAGGCCTGCCCCACTGCCAGTTGCCCTCTGTGTATGGGGCAACCAGCGGGGCAGGGGCCTTGGCGTGGCACCACCTGTGTCCCCCACCACCCACCCCCGGTTCTCCATTCTGATGATTGGAGCCTGCCGGCAGGGGGAAAAGACCGAGAGGTGGTCAGTGCGCCTCATAGTGACTGGTCCAGTGGTCATTCTGGTCGTTCCACCATTAGGGTCAATTTGCATATTACCTTTTTATTATATAAAAAGGTAATATCATGTAAGTTTCCCTAAAGATTCTATTTTTCCCTCTTACATCTACAAGTAACTAAAGTGCATTTATCAAAACAGAAATCATTTGACAAAATTAAACACCAGTTGTCTTAGTCTGATGGGACTACATGACTTAAACAACTGAAATTTATTTTGTCACAGCTCTGGGGGATGTAAGTCCAAGATCAAGGTCCCAGCAGGGTCCTGGTGAGGTCTCTTCCTGGTTGGCAGACACCTGACTTCTGTGTCTCAGATATCTTGCTTCTGTGTGTGTGCTAGGGGTGAGATATATCTCTGGTGTCTCTTCCTCTTTCAATAAGATCAACAGTTTCATCAGACTGGAGTCACACTCATATGACCTCATTTTACTTTAATTACCCATTAAAGGCCCTATCCCCTAATACCATTACATTAAGGATTAGGGTTTCAACATATGATTTGGGGGAGGGGGACAATTCAGTCCATGACATAAAATAAGAATAAAAGAAATTTCCCATTGATAGAGTATCTCCCCATTTTGGGAAAAAGCTAGAAGATGGCCCCAAAAGTTTTTGAAATTTGATGATGCTGCCTGCCATCATCGATATGGTTCCTGGCAAATCCATGCATGTTAAGAGCTTCTCTGACTGTCCTCCTCTGGGCCGTTTGTGATATGAGACAGACAGTTGTGTGTGGCAATCAAGGTGTATCAGCACCACTTGTTGATAAGACTAGTCTTACCTCCAGTGAATGATCTTGGCAGTTTTGTTGCAAATCAATGGGCAATAGGAATATGGTTTTGTTTCTGGACTCTCAATTCTATTCCATTGGTCTATATGTCTATCCTTTGGCCAGTACTAAACTGTTTTGATTACAATAGCTTTGTAGGACGTTTTAAAATGGGGAGTGTAAGTTCACCAACTTTATTCTTCTTTCTAAATATTGCTTTGATTATTTGGAAACTTCATATGAATTTGAGGATTTTCCATTTATGCTAAAAAATAAAATAAAAGGCTATTGGAACTTTGATGGGGATTGAATATGTACATTTATTTGAGGAGCATTGCCATTTTAACAATATTAAGTATCAAATCCATGAACATGATATATCTTTGCATTTAGTTAGATCTTCCTTATTTATTTCAGCAATGTTAAGTTTATTCCTCAATATTTTATTCTTTTGGACACTATTGTAAATGGGATTTTTTTTTCTTAATTTAATTTTAGGTTGTTCATTGCTAGTGTATATAAATATATCACATTTGAATCTTGATTTTGTGTTCTGCAATGTTGCTAAATTTGTTTATTGGCCCTAATTGAGTTTGAGGGGTTTCTTTGGCGTTATATTTAGAGTATTCTATGTATAAGATTATATTACATGTGAAAAGAGATTGTTTTATTTCTTACTCGTCAATTTGGAAGCCTTTTATTTCTTGCTCTTTGCTTAATTGCTGTAGCTAGAACTACTGGCATAATGTCAAATAGAATTAGCAAAAAGTGGATATTTTTGTCTTATTCCTGATCTTAGGGGGAGAGCTTCCAGTTTTTCACCACTGAGTATGACATTAGCTATTTTTTTTTAATAAGTTCTGTTCATCACACTGAAGAAGTTATATCCCTAGGTTGTTGAATATTCTTATCATGAAAGATTGTTGTATTTTGTCAATGCTTTTTCTGCATTTTTGAGATGATTATGTTTTTTCTTTATTCCATTAAAGTTTGTTAATTACATTGATTTTTATATGTTGAATAAACCTTGCATTCCTGGGATGAATACCACTTGACTATGGCATATAATTCTTTTAATTTACTACAGTATTCACTTTGCTATTATTTCATTGAGAATTTTTCTCTCTATATTCATAAGGGATATTGGTGTGTAGTTTTTTGTTGTTGTCTATGTCTGGCCTTTATATCAGGGTAATATTGACCTTATAGAATGAGTTGATAAATATTTTTCCTCTCCCATTTATTGAAATAATTTGAAGAAAAATTCTACTTTAAATATTTAGTAGGATTTAACAGTGAAACCATCTGGTCATGGACTCTTCTTTGTCGACAGTTTTTATATTGGTTTCATCACTTGTTATAGGTTTGTTCAGATTTTCTATTTCTTCTTGAATCAGTTTTAGTAATTTCTGTGTTTCCAATCATTTGTCAATTTAATCTAGGTTATCCAATTTGTTGTCATGAAATTGTTCATAGTGTCCTATGAATAATAATCCTTTTTATCTCTGTAAGGTTGATAGCAATTCCCTACTTTTAGTAATTTGAGTTCTCTCTCTCTCTCTCTCTCTCTCCTCAACTGGCCAATTTTATTGATCTTTTCAAACAACCAAATTTTGATTTTATTAACTCTCTTATTTTCTTATTTTTTTATTTTGTTTATCTCCACTTTAATCTTTATTATTTCTTTTTCTACTAGCTTTGATTTACTATATTAGTTTCGTAAAGTCTACAGTTAGGTTATTGATTTGAGATTTTTCTTATTTCTAATTATAGGGATTTATAGCTATACATTTCCCTCTGAGCACTGCTTTCACAACATCTAATAAGTTTAGGTATGTTGTGTTTCCTATTTCATTTAATTCTATTTATTTTATATCTAGAGGCCCAGTGCATGAATTCATGCATGGGTGGGGTCCCTCAGCCTGGCTAGCAATCAGGGCCGATCAGGGCAGCGGGAGGTTGTCTGGGGGGAGAGGCCGCGGGAGGTTGGCCAGCCAGGAGGAGGGGCCGTGGGAGGTTGGCTATGGGAGTTCACTGACCACCAGAGGGCAGCTCCTGTGTTGATCATCTGCCTCCTGGTGGTCAGTGCACACCATAGCAACTGGTTGACTGGTGGTTCAGTCATTCAGTTGTTCAGTTGTCCAGTTGCTTTGGCTTTTATATATAGACTAGAGGCCTGGTGCCAAAAATTTGTGCACTTGGGAGGGGTCCCTCATCCCAGCCTGTGCTCTCTCACAGTGTGGAACCCCTCGGGGGATGTCCACCCACTGGCTTAGGCCCATTCCCCAGGCGGATCAGGCCTAAGCTGGCAGTCAGACATCCCTCTGGCGGCCCGGGAGCCCTGAGGGGATGTCCATTTGCCAGAAGGGAGCAAGCCTAAGATGCAGTCGGACATCCTTAGTGCTGCTGAGGAGGCGGGAGAGGTTCCCGCCACCACCGCCAGGTGCTGGGAGGCATATTACCCTTTTACTATATAGGATAGAGGCCTGGTGCACAGGTGGGGGCCAGCTGGTTTGCCCTAAAGGGTGTCCCAGATCAGGGTGAGGGTCCCCACTGGGGTGCCTGGATAGCCTGGATGAGGGACTGATGGCCATTTTCAGGCTTGCCATGCCCCCCGGTGACCCAAGCTCCCAGCCTCTCCTTTTGGGCTGGAAACAGGTATCTGGGATTTATTTATCTTCTATAATTGAAACTTTGTAGCCTTGAGTGGAGCCTAGGGCTGACCATGGAAGGCAGGAAGCTTGGCTTCCTCCATTGCCGGGGGCAAGCCAAGCCTCCTGCTCTCTCCAGCTCTGTGGCTGCCGCCATCTTAGCTGGGTTAATTTGCATACTTGCTCCTGATTGGCTTGTGGGCATGGCTTGTGGGCGTGGCTTGAGCATAACATAGATGTACAATTATTTTATGCATTTGTCTCTTAAATCATATAGGGGAAAAGTTGCAAAACAAGAATATAATCCTTGTTTTATATTAACCTATGTAGTTGTCCTTCCTGGTGTTATTTATTTCTTCATTTGGCTACAAGTTACCATTTAGTGTTCTCTTATTTCAGTCTGATGGATTCATTTTAACAAACCTGTAGAGTAGGTTTCCAGGGAATGTACTCCTTCACCTTTTGTTTAACTGAAAATGTCATGATTTCTTCTTTATTTTTGAAAGACAGTTTTGGCATATATAGTATTTTGGTTTACCTGTTTTTTCTTTCAGGACTTTAAATATATCATCATTCTGCCTTCTGGCCTCCATAGTTTCTAATGAATAATTGGCTGTTGAGCTTTTTGAGGTTAAGATGATGCTAACTTTGTATGTGATTAATCATTTCTCTCTTGCTGTTGTAAAGATTCCCTTTGACTTTGACTTTTGTTTAATTATAGTACATCACAGTATGGATCTCTCTGAGTTTTTCTACTTGGAATTTATTGAGCTTCTTAGATGTGAGGATTTGAGAAGATTTTGACCATTATTTCTTCAAATATTTTTTTCTATCTACTCCTCCCCACTTTTTTTCCTCCCTTTCTCCTCTCCTTTTTGGACACACATTATGCATCTGTTGGTACACATGATTATATTCCACAGGTCTCTTAGATATTTTTTATTTTCCTTCATTCTTTTTTTTTCTGTTTCTCCAAATGAATAATCTCAATTGACCTATCTTCAATTCTGTTTCTGTCTTCTACATGTTCAAGTCTATTGTTGAGCCTCTCTAGTGAATTTTTCATTTCAGTTATTTCATTTTATAGCTCCTGAATTTCTACCTGATTCCTTTTTATAATTTTACTGGGGGCCCAGTGCACAAATTCATGCACCTTGAAAGGAACTGTGGGCCGCTAGGCTGCGGTGGGCACAGGGGCAGGTTTTGGTCCATCCTCTGTGCGCCCCCTGGCCCCTCTCACCATGGCCCCCAGCCCCCTGTCTTCTGGCAGCCCCACTCCTGCCACCATCGCTCCCACGTGCTAACAGTGCTGGCCCGCTTGCACCCACTGATGATGTGGAGTGATTGGGGCTGGTGTCAGCAGCAGGTACAAGCAGGGTCGGCGCTGTCAGCAGGTGTGAGTGGCAGCTGCTGCCCCAATCATCCCATAGGAGCAGGAGGAGGTGGAGAAGCCCTCAGAGACGATTGGGGCCGGCAGCCACCACTTGCACTTGCTGACAGCTCCAAGTGATCAGGACCAGTGCTGGGTGCTTAGCAGCAGGTGTGAGTGGCGGCTCCAGCACCAGCTGCAGGTGCAATCAGTGGCTCCAGCCTAATTGCAAACTCAAATATGTCCCTCAAATACACATATATTAATTTTAAGTGTCATCAAAGAGTCTAAGCATACCTAATCTCACCATATATCCTATATAATAAAGAGGTAATATGAAAATTAACCCTCATGCCCTCACAAGATGGCTGGGGACGAGCAGGCCAGCAAGGGGGTTAGTGAGGGACAACAAAACAACTAAGCAGCAGGCTGCAAAGATGGAGGCACCCACAGCCAATAATGAGGGAATATGCTAATTGACTGCCATGCCCTCAAAGATGGCGGTTGTTCCGCCATTTGGTCTATTTGCAGTTTAGGGTTTTATATAGATAGATTTTTTTATTGACATTATCTGGTGAGATATTATTCTCCTGGTTTCCCTAAGTTCTTTGTGCATAGTTTTCTGTAGCTTTTTGAGCATACTTAAAATGGTTTATTTAAAGCCTTTTGCTAATTTTTTTTAAAAAAAGTGTTCCTTTAACAATAGATTCTACTTATTGTGTGTATTGGCAGTATTTTTTTAAATAACCATATTTAATACATATATATGTATGGGAACCCAGCATACATGATAGAGTTAGAGACCCTACATATGTGAGAGGTTCTGGCCACACTTTCTTGATTTTTTTGTATACCTCATAAATTTTTTTTGTTGAAAACGGAAGGTTTTAAACATTATAATATGACAATTCTGGAAATAAGATTATCTCTTTCTGTGCAGATTATTGTTGCTGCTTGTTATAGTTCTTTTTGTTTGATTAGTGACTTTTCTGAACTAATTTTTTTTAACATCTTTAGTCTTTGTTGTGTGTGGCCTCTGAAGTCTCTGTTCTATTGCCTTTTCAGTCAACTAGTGATATGACAGTAATTCCCTTAAACATCTAGATTTTTTTTTAATCTAATTTTTGCAGATGTACTTTGTGTGTGTGTTAGGCTAGACCTTCAACATTTACCAGGCAGTTTACAACTCTGCATTAGCCCTCACTTCCTGCTTGTGCAGAGCCTGAGTATCAGCCAGAGGTGAGAGCTTAGCAGTGATAGCGAGCCTTTTGAGCTCAGCATGTCAGCATTTTGAAAAACCCTAACTTAACTCTGGTGCCATGACACATATAGAAATTTTTTGATATTTGCAACCACAGTAAAACAAAGACATATTTTTGATATTTATTTTATATATTTAAATGCCATTTAACAAAGAAAACTCAACCAAAAAAATGAGTTCATAGGTTCGCCATTACTGGCTTAGGGCCTTCTCTGAGCATGTGTCTAGCCCTGGACATGTGGGTGGCCTTTAGGTTCCTCAGTAAACTATACATGGGAGCTTTTCAAGGTCCTTAGTCTTCCATGTATCTCTTTATCCAGACTCTTCCTTCCCAAGCTTTTCTGGTGTGTCTGCTGCTTTCCCAATCTTGTATGCCTTCCTCTAAGTAGCTACCACTATATATTTGTCTTAAAATGCTTTAACAAATGCCACCAGGGAGACTTTTTCAGTCCTGAGATATTTCCAAGGTAGGGGAAACAGGGCAAACCTCTGAGCCATTTCTTCAGAGAGCCACTAAACAGGTCAAAACACAGGACCTCAGTTTTTGGAGAACAATATCTATATTGTCCCCTCTAGCATCAGCAAGTCACAGCAGAATAGTGGGCTACTGTCCTTTAGCCACTGCTCAACTGAGGAGTGTAAGGAGTGAAAATGTCATACCACTCACTCTCTAGCTGAAATTTAGCAGCTTCTTACTTTGATAAGTATTCCCCTGGTCATTATAACTTTTTAATTAGATTCCAGAATTATTAAAAATTTAATTCTGACAGTTTTAGTGAACTCAATTGTTGCTTTAGTTGGAGGAGAGTTTTGGAGTTCCCAACTATGCCATTTTTGGTGATGTCACTCAATATATTTGTTTTTTAGGTGGTCTCAGACCATTTTTATGCCAGTCTCTAACTTTATTCTCCTCAAAGGTTAGACATTTTTATTTGCACTGGAGATAACCTGTTTCCTATATGCCCAAATATGCTCATTTTCAAAGTTACTTTTGGAGATTTTGCAGCCTTTCATCGAACATGTCTTTAGCTGCTTCTGCTTGGACATATCTGGTGTTCCAAGTACTCCCTCACCTTCCACAGCCAGCTTTTCTCACTATGCCTTCCCCAACCCCAGTTCTCAAAGCAGCCTTTCTCACCTTTCTCCTCCACACTTCTCTAAAGTACATATTTAATACTGAAATTATTACCCACATCCTGTTCAGGATGATTGTTATCTCAGACATTTCCACCACTAATACAAGCATTGTATCTAATGACATTAACCATACAGGTGCAAATGAAACATACATACACAAACCAATATTAGGTTCTCACGGTGTGGTCAAATGTGGTCATCATAAACATCATGGCTTAGAATAAACTGCTCGTTGCATGTGTCTCATCTGAGCCACAGACAAGTTTGTTGGTTACTTTGGATGCAACAGGTGTTATATCTATTTAACATTTTAGCACTATATTACTTAATTGGTAGTCTCAAAATGGTTTTGATTATAAGTAATAATTTGTTGTGCTTTGTCCCTGAGAAAGTTTTTAAATCTTTTTTCTCACTTAGAATGAAAACTAGCCCTGTTAATAATTACATGATTACATTGTCAGATAACAGATTCTGCCACACATTCAATGAGTAGCATGACACAGAGAGAGAGAGGCATATTCTGAATTAGAGTGAATTATAATGGGTTTTATTTCACATTACTTGTAGAAATGTACCAAAGAGAACAGGAGCAAATTTAAAAACAGATACAAACTCTCATTCTTTAAATCCTTCCTTTTCAGTTTCATATTCCTCCAATTGTAAAACAACAAAATACCAGATAATGTCTTGCCAAACAAGATACCAATGTAAATAAAAAATTGTGATTGGTGATGACCAATAAATCCATTTAAATGTATGATTAAGACCAAACACTTGAGAGAATTATAGCTAAAGGATAGAATGCAAATATTTAAAACTTTCAAAATGTAAAAATAATATGTTACTAACAAATCAGAAAGTATGAGGATGGTGGAAAACACCTTCAGAAATTAGTGTTTTGTCTGGTAAAAACATTTTTTTCAATATGTAAGGGCAACAGTCCAGACTCTTTGGTATAGACATGGATGCAGATTTGCTCTCTCTACTTGGCAGGCTGTGGTTTTGCTTCGTTTTGTTTTTAGTCTATTGAATGCTGCATAGTTTTGGCCCCATTACGGTAAAGCAGAAAATACTGCTTCTGAAAAGGAGCTCATGCTTTTATATATATACTAGTGGCCTGGTGCATGAAATTCGTGCATGGGAGGAGGGTGTCCCTCAGCTTAGCCTGCACCCTCTCCAATCTCGGACCCTTTGGGGGATGTTGACTACTGGGTTAGGCCTGATCCCAGGATGTCTGACTGCCGGGATCGGGTCTAAACCAGCAGTTGGACATCCCTTTCACAATCCTGGACTGCTGTCTCCTAACCACTCATCTGCATGCC
The DNA here is from genome assembly GCF_000327345.1 of Myotis davidii. Classification (NCBI taxonomy): domain Eukaryota; kingdom Metazoa; phylum Chordata; class Mammalia; order Chiroptera; family Vespertilionidae; genus Myotis; species Myotis davidii. Next base: position 25,664 of record NW_006299279.1, on the reverse strand, counting down.
TGCCTGATTGCCCCTAAATGCTTCAGCCTGTCAGCCTGATAGCCCCTTAACTGCTTCCCTGCTGGCCTGATTGATGCCTAACTACTCCCCTGCCAGCTTGATCATCCTCAACTGCCCTCCCCTGCTGCCCAGATAACCCCCAAGGCTTTTATTAGTATAGATATGACCCTTCACAGAAAATTTCACTAACCCTGCTTTACAATAAGGGATTAACGATTGAATCATTGGGACCAGGTACCAAGATTTCCTTTCCAAAAAATAAAAATGAGTATTTTATTAAATAACTCAGCCAATTTTTAAAGAATCCAGAGATAATTGTGCTTGATAAATGAGTTTTACTTTAAGGGAATTTCTACTTACTAACATCACAGAAATATTACAAAATCCTCTGTGCGTTGAAACTAATTTCATAAGTAACTCAACTATGTACTACTTTCATTATATTTTCTTAAACATAATAAAATTTTATTCAGGGAATATGGTAATAGTGGCAACTTAGTTTTTGAATCCCTTAAATTCCATCATATAAAGCAGACAGGCAGTTATAAAAGCAAACACAGATTATCAACACCTCCAACAAACTTAGGTGACAAAGTATCTTCATGCATCCAATAATATGGGAAGAGGTGGTCAAAACTTTCAATAACTACAAGATATGTGCAACATCTGCTCCATAGGAACATAAAGAAGCAACTAGATATCCTATAGTCCTAAAAATCTTAATATCCCCCACAGGAACTCACTGGAAACTTCAGAGAGCCAATGTGAGAACATTAGCTAAAATTGAGTGGATTTTGCTTATTATAGTAGTGTGAGTTTGTGAGGGCCCTTGAGACCATATCTCAAGGCCTGGCCTGATGTTAGTACCTTCCTATCTATGTGTTTTAGGAACAGACAGCACAGCATGACCCCCATCTGGCCGAAGCACCAGATATGCAGCCCAACACAAATTGGGGGCAGGGTAGGGCAGGAACTGGGTGCGGGGCGGGCACAGGCTTGTTTTGGGGCCAAGGCCGAAGTAGTAGTCCTGGCCTCTCAAGTGTGAAGGCCGTGGCGAGGCCCTGTCAACGTCGGGAGCTTCAACAAACCTCTGCAGTGGGGTACCCAGCAGTGCGGCACTCCTCCACTGAGGTGGCGCTGCCCCTCCACCCCCGCCTCAGGGCTGAGAGTCTGCGCCCCTCTGCCCGGGAGTCCTTCCACGCCTGCAGTCATCACTTCTTGTTTCCCGCCTATTGGGGCCAATACAGAACCTCACTCTCTGCAGGCAAGGCAGAGCCCCCCCGCCAGCACCCTGCCCAGGCCTGAGCACCCTCCAGTGCACCCCACCTTGGGCCGCCTGCCTCCTTGGGCCACCTGCCTCCCCCTTGGGTCGCCCTCCTCCTGGCCAGTCACTTTCCCGAAGCCGTGGCGCTTGCCCATGATCGCCCATCAGGCTGAGGCCTGTGCGCGGACCTGCAGACCCCATGGCCGCGGCTCCTGGCAGCTGCCTTGCCAAAGATTCCTCTATGTTCAGACTCTCTCCTCAGACCCCTGGGAGCTTGCTCTCATCGCCCAGCCCTTCCGTGGCTCCCTGCAGCCCCCACTCTACTCAGCTCTCCCTCCACCCACCTATCACCCCTTGGGTCGCCCACCTCCTGGCCAGTCACTTTCCCGAAGCCGTGGCGCTTGCCCATGATCGCCCATCAGGCTGAGGCCTGTGCGCGGACCTGCAGACCCCATGGCCGCGGCTCCTGGCAGCTGCCTTGCCAAAGGTTCCTCTATGTTCAGACTCTCTCCTCAGACTGCAGCCCCCACTCTACTCAGCTCTCCCTCCACCCACCTATCAGGAAGCTGCCGGGAGCCTTGCTGCAGGCAGTGTGGTTCTGGGGCAGGGGCTGGGGGTGTTGGGAGCAGCTCCAGTAAAGTTTAGTAAACCCCTGGCCCCCAGTCCCTCCTTGAGCAGAGCCCAGGGAAGGCTGGGCTCTGGGTCCGAACACTGCAGCTGCAGAGGCCCCGCCCGCCCAGGGCCACACAGGCGTCCCAGCTTGGGGCTGGTTTAGGCGGCTTGTTCACACCGCCAAGCCCCCCACTGCCCAGGGCCGCACACAGGGGTCCCAGCTGGCATTGGGGCTTAGGCGCCACAGGGGCCAGATGGCAGCTCGAGCTGGCCCTCCCTGCCTGCAGTATGCAAATTAGCCACCATCTTGGCTGGCGATTAATTTGCATATCTCGCTGATTAGCCAATGGGAAGGGTAGCGAAGTTACGGTTAATTACCATGTTCTCTATTATTAGCTAGGATATGCTTCATATTTAGAGCAGTTTAAAGTTCACAGCAAAATTGGGCAGAAAGAACAAAGACTTCCTATGTACTCCCTGCCTCCAGACATGCATTGCTTCCCCCACTATCAACATCTCCACTAGAGCAGTACAATTGTTAGAATAAATAAGCGAACAGTGGCACATCGTTATCACTCAGACTCCATAGTTTACATTAATGTTCACTCTCGGTGTTGTACATGGTAGAGGCATATTTACCTCAAAGTCACAGCTTTTGTTTCTCTGGTTTAAAATCAAGTAACAAAAAAATTTAATATTTTTTTTATTTAAAGTAACCTGTCTTTCCTTATTTTGACATATATTCATAATAAAATATTCAGCTAATATCAGTGTTTCTGAGTATTTGAATTTTTATCAATTATGGTTTTTTTATTGTTTGAATCTTATAATAAGCATGTTTCATTTCACAAAAATAAAATGTCATTATTTAAAATTTTTTAAAAAGGGGGGGAGGAATATATACCTAAGAGACCACTCATAAATTTGCTTCCCCCACTATCAACATCTCCATTAGAGCAGTACTTTTATTAATTGTCTCACTTTAAAAGTTAATGCTGATTTTTAAAATATTTGACAGAATAGTCTTAGAAATGTATCTTGGAAAAAAAAGTGGGAGACTTAAAAAAACCCAGAGAAAGTTATAGTAAACATTTTGAATTGAGAAGATAAGAGATAAGTGGGTTGCTTCAAATGTTTATTTAGGCTACAAATGGGTATTTACAGCAAACATGACCCACACTTAAGGCAGGTTAGACCCAGCCCCGTGGTGTACCAGTCTGCTGGTGCAGTCTTAACAAAACACCATTGACTGGTTGGCTTACCCACACAGTGTTTGTCTAGAAGGCAGGTTAATTTTGGAGGCTATGTTAATAATCAAACCCAAGTCCTGCTTGTGTTAATTTTAAAGAAAATTTCCTGATATCATTTTATTTATAAAACAAGACAAAAATAGAGAAAGAGAGAGCAATTTCTATAGCTAAGGTGTTATGGAATTTACGAAGTTGTTGCGGAAGTGACAGTCAGACACTTTGAGGTTCAAGAAAGAGCCTTTATATAAAACAGCGCTGCTGGTTCAGGGGACCCTAAGATCCAAATCCTGAACAACCTGGACAATGAGATTTCCTTTATATATACTGGAATGGTTAAAGAGAATAAAACGGGGCAGAGAAAGCTTTATTGTGCTCAGCAGATTTATCTTGCAGAAAGCTTGTGACTTTGATCACAACATAGCGCAGATAACCAGAAGACACCTGGTATAGGAGGAACCAAGGACAGATCAGATAATTAAGAAGGGGCAGTGACTAGACTATAGGCTAACAAGAATGTGCATTAGGGATATTAATTAACTTAGGTACAGAGTTCCTGCTAGTCTCCTACATTCTTTCACAAATGGAATTAATTATCGGCTAGCAAGAGAGTGCAGTAGAAAACAGGTTACTGGGACTAATCCAGATTGCTAGCCCCAAAAATGTCTTGTGCTTCCCATCAAAGGAACACGTTTGAGTCATAACCACTGGGGCTTGGTGAAAAAAAGTGAAAGGATTAAACAAACAAACAAAAAGAAAACCTCATACACACAGACAACGATGTGGCGATTACCAGAGAGAAAGGGAGGTGGGTGGAGATAGGAGAGGGTAAGGAGGGGATAAATGGTGATGGAAGGAGACTGGACTTGGGGTGGTGAACAAACAATACAATATATAGATGATGTATTATAGAATTGTACACATGAAACCTATGTAATTTTATTAACCAATGTCACCCTTTTTTTTTACAACCAGTTTGGATAAACCAAATGATAAAATTTATGAATTTAAATCAATTTTTCATATTTCATAACATTTTAGAATTTGATATGTTTCTAAAGGGATGTTTCCCAAACTTAAAACTAATTCAATCTTATGTGGCCCTTATATATTTCATATTACCTAAACAGCAATTCTCAGATTTTTTGGTCTCAGGTTCCTTTTATGCCCTTAGAAATTACTGAGGATTCCAAAGAACTTACTTTAGAAAAATCTAGAAACACACACACACACACACACACACAAATAAATACACAAGTACTCCATAAGCCATCAAAGCAATATCAAGAAATGCTGTGTATTGTCTCTAACCCTCTATTTAGCACTCAAGGAGAATGTAAGTGCAAACAAAATATAACATCTTAGCATTATTATGAAAACAGAAACAACCTTGAAGACCATATGTAAGGTCCTTGGATCACATTTTGACTAGAGTTAAACTAAAACAAACTTGAAAGCCCAAAGATTCATTTTCTTTTTAAAATTAAATTTTTTGCATAATATTGGTTCACAAAACTATACAGGTTTCAAGTGTACAACGCAATAAAACATCATCTACACACTGCATCGTGTGCCCACACCCCAAGCAAAGTCTCTTTCTGTCCCTATTTTCTGCCCCTTTGTCCAACTCCACCTACCCCACCCCCTTTCCTTCTGGCCATCACCACACATTTGTCTGTATCTCTGTGTTATGTGTATATGTTTTTTTGGTTAATCCCTCACCTTCTTTCATCCAGTCCCCTATCCTTCTCCCCTCTGACTTCTGACAGCCTGTGTCATGTATCCGTGCCTCTGTTTCTATTTTGTTCATCAGTTTATTTTGCTCATGAGTTTCCACGTATAAGTGAGATCATATGGTATTTGTCTTTCTCTGACTGGCTTATTTCACTTAGCATAATCCAAAGATTATTCTTCTCTTATCCTTTTGTGTGTCAAAATGTTAGAAAGCTTAAAAATACAGAAAGTAATATGATTCAGTACTTGTTATTATTCATCTGTCAACTCTAGTTGGCAAACCAATTGTGAATAAAAATTATTTGCACTTTTTTTTTTAAAAAAAAAAGAACTGTTTCTTTTGATTGCATATGTTATTTTCCTCCACAAAGATCACAGCTGCACCCTTATGTATCTATAAAACATGCACATAAGTCATAGAAGCTCATTTATATGGACAGTTGCTCCCAATCTTTAGTTCTATCCTTGTTAATAAGGAAAACAAAACTAGTTTGCCTGGCTGGTATAGCTCAGTGGTTGAGCATTGACTTATGAACCAAGAGGTCATGGTTCAATTCCCGGTCAGGGCACATGCTCTGGTTGCAGGCTAGATCCCTCATGGGGGTCATGCAAGGGGAAGCCAATCAATGATTCTCTCTCATCATTAATATTTCTATCTCTCTCTTCCTCTCCCTTTCTGAAATCAATAAAAATGTACTTTTTAAAAAAGAAAAAATAGTTTAAGTGAAATCTATAAGAATATGGTGATTTAAAACAAGTTAACTAAGTAGAATACACACTCCTCAAGGATATAGATTGCATCTTGTGATTCCTGTGCTTCTTCCATACTGTTCAATAGATAATATTCATGGCTGTGATAAAACACTCAGAGGTGACTTGCAGATAAATGAGGGCAATGGCACCAAATAGTTCTCTGCTATTCCAAATTTGTGAGCAAATCCAAGGTCAATGCAATCCAAGCAGGGCAGGATGAGGACCTACCAAGCCTGGTTTCCCTTTGGCTTCCACAGATAGCTGGTAACATTAGCAGAGAGGGTCAGCAGGGCACTGAACAGAAACTGGCATCCTTACAGTCTCCTTGCTCTACTGAGTGCTCCAATAGGTTTATTTTTCATCTGAGTTGATATAAATCTGTTTGCTCCTAATCCAGATAAATCAAAGGTCAGAATCACCAAGAAAAAGATAAGGGTATAACAAAAATTAGGCTACTCATTATTCCTTTCCACTCCTCTCTATATAAATGCAGGTATTATATTCACACACACACAATACAGAAGTCACCCATTAGACATGTTTATATAAGCCTTTAGCGGTTCTCAACCTGTGGGTCGCAAACAATGAAAATACATCCTGCATATCAGATATTTACATTATGATTCATAACAGTAGCAAAATTACAGTTATGAAGTAGCAACGAAAATAATTTTATGGTTGGGGGTCACCACAACATGAGGAACTGTATTAAAGGTTCGCAGCATTAGGAAGGTTGAGAGCCACTACTTTAGAGAAAGCTGAAGCTCAAACAAACTTAGCCCCACCTGGAAGAGACAATGAAAACTTGTGGGATTTCATGCATTTTGCATAGTAACTTTGAGAGATTGCACACCATGTATTTGTCATGCAAATACAGAGCCTGGTGAGGTCAAAAATGACACCACTAAATTGCATACATAGAAATAAAAAAAATATAACCTGTTTTCCTTACATAGATATGGAATCCAATATCTATGAAAGTGTAGAACATGGAAATTTATACTACTTAATTATAATATGAATCATTCAAAGCATATTCATTATTTACCGATTGAAATAGGTTTCCAATTTTTTTTTAATTTATAGGTCCTATAAAAAGATTAAAATTAAAACAAAGTAACAAAGAATTCATAAACCATTTCTTGAGTCATACTCTTAAAGAAGGCTACCATTATACAGATTATAGGATGCATATTTCCAGTTCAGTTTTAAATAATTTTTTTCTTGCTCCTCAAAATATTTCTTTTGGATTAAATTTCTCTCTCTCTCTCTTGTTGTTGTTGTTGTTGCCAGTTGAAAGGCAGTATTGTGAGAAATCCAGGGTATAAACCCAGTATTATTTGATTATGTTTACTGTATTTTTCTATGTATAAGACACTACTTTTTTCTAAAATTGTTAAACTGAAAATCGAGGGTTATCTTATACACAGAAGTCAGCCTAGGAGGGAGCCACAGGTGCGTTGCTGCCCTTGTCAAACAGGCTTCCTCTAATCACAAGCCTTATTGTTACTGACATCAGCTGATGCCATAATTGGCGGTGCAGGTGGAGAGTGTGTAGATGCAACAGGGGCCAGAGCATTCTGAGCCCATAAAGATGTCAAACAATAAAAAGATAAATACTGGTGAGTGATTGTCTTACTCTGCAAAATTCAAACTGCAAGTAATCAGCTATGCAAAAGAGCATGGAAATAGAGCTGCAGAAAGGACAATTTGGACCTCCTCCCACTCCGTGAATGATCAGACAGTGGGGAAAACAGGAAGAACAACAACTCCTTAAGATGCTAAAAAAGAAGATGCCTTAAGAAAGGAAAACAAAATGTTTAAAATATTGATTTCTTAATCTTGGGTTGGAAAAGTGGGGGGCATCTTATACATGGGGGCATCTTAAACATGAAAAAATACATTATTTCATAGACAAGAGATGCAACAAATCCTTGCCATTCCATTTCTACTCAGATAAGGTGGCCAGTCCCCTGGGAGCCAAGGAATGCACATCAATGGAAATATTAAAGATGATTCTGATTTCCTTTCACAAACCAACAAAACAAATATACTACTTTACATCCCTTAGCACATACCTGACCCAGGGAATGGTGCTGACTGTAGAAACCACAGTGGTGGGTGTAGAGGATGTGGGCTGGTTTTCATTATTGTGATGATTGTTGGTGCAATTATGCTTTTTGTTTTCATTAACTTTTTTTCTTTATTGTTGCAAGTATTACAGATGCCCCCTTTGTTTGCTCTGCCATTAACCCCCTCCACCTAGCACCCACCCCTCCCAGGCCTTCACCTCTCTATTGTCTATGTCCATATATGCCTATAAGTTCCCCGGTAATCACTCACCCCCCAACCCACCCTTCCTTAAGATGCTAAAAAAGAAGATGCCTTAAGAGGAAAACAACAAAATGTTTAAAATATTGATTTCTTAATTTTGGGTTGGTAAAGTGGGGGGCATCTTATATATGGGGGCATCTTAAACACGGAAAAATACATTATTTCATAGACAGAGATGCAACAAGTCCTTGCCATGCCATTTCTACTCAGATAAGGAGGCCAGTCCCCTGGGAGCCAAGGAACGCACATCAATGGAAATATTAAAGATGATTCTGATTTCCTTTCACAAACCAACAAAACAAATATACTACTTTAAATCCCTTAGCACATACCTGACCCAGGTGATGGTGCTGACTGTAGAAACCACAGTGGTAGGTGTAGAGAGTTTGAGGAAACTCCGTACTGTTTTCCACAGTGGCTGCACCAGTCTGCATTCCCACCAGCAGTGCATCAGAGCTCCTTTTTCTCTGCATCCTCGCCAACACCTGCTTGTTGATTTGTTGATGATAGCCATTCTGACAGGTGTGAGGTGATTATAGGATGCATATTTCCAGTCCAGTTTGAAATAATTTTTAAACAAATTATCCAACAATGGAATTGACTTCCCTAAAATATATAGTGGTGTATTCTACAATAAGAAAAGAGTCAAGTGGTATCAGAGCTATGAAAAAAAGGGGGGGGTGGTAAGGAGGAACCTGGGGATGAGTGTTTTCAGTGGAATTGTAGCAATTTGAAATAAGATGGTCAGGTTAGGTGACATTTGAACAAAGGTTTGAAAGAGATGAGGAAGCTAGCCATATAGATATCTGGAAAAAGATCCAGTCATTCAAAAACCTAAGACAAAAGGGGCTGGTGTATTGAAGAAGAGAGAAAAAGGCAGTGTCCAGAGCATAGTGGGCCATGGGGAGAGTAGGAGAAGGTGAAGTGAGGTCAGAGGGGGAAACAGATGACACAGGGCCCTGGGAACACTGTAACTTTGGAGCTTTTACTCAGAGTGAAATGAGGAGGCACGGGAGTGTTTGAACAACAGGAGTGATATAACCTACCCATGTCCTAACATGACCACTCAGGCTACTCTGTTAAGAAAGTGACTGAGTGAGAAGAGGCAAACCAGCTATGAGGCTCCTATAATAAACCCGTCCATAATTAGTGGTGGCTTTAATCAGGGTGGTAGTTGTAGAGAGGTTAAGACGAGGTAGGAATCTGGATGTATTGTGAAGGCAAAGACAACAGGGGTTGTTGATGCATGTTACTTTAAAACACTAGTGTGTCTTCTCCTTCTCTTTTCTAATGAAAGGTAACAGGATAAAATGAAGAATATATACAAGGCAATGTTTACAGCCTCACAGATACCAGTAAACTAAAACACCACTACCTATAGCCTACCAATTCACAGGTTATGTCAGAACTCTCATCATGAAAAGGAACAGTCTAAACCTTAAAAAAAAAAAAGCACAAAACAAAACAAAAACAAACAAACAAACAAAAACAGTAAGCATGGCCTAGTGAATAGAATACATACTTTGGCATCAAAGAGACCACGGATTTTCTCTTATCAGGTACGCAGCTTTACACAAACCCCTTGCCTTTTCTGGAAGAGCAGCTATGAGGATTTTAGAGGTATATGGTATAGCACCAGTCAGTAGTAGACATTCAAACAATGACACCTATTGCTGCTTGTGGCTTGTTGCTGCTGCTGCTACTGTTGTAGTAGTAGTTTCCACCTATCTGCCATAAGCGTTGAATACCAGGACACTGGAGGTAACACAGCAGGATCATAAACTTTACTGCCTACAAATCCCCCATTTTAATACGTGTACTTTGAGTGCACAGTCCATTTTAATTAACAAACCAATACTTGCCTACAGTAAATTTCCAGGAAGA
>NW_006299279.1:13618-15745 GCF_000327345.1 Myotis davidii | reverse complement strand
TAAGCCAGTATGGAATAAACTGGGGGCTCAAGACCTTTAAATACAAAACCAAGTAATGCCTTAGAGGTGCATGCCTGACTGACAAGTCAGTCTAACCTATGGTGCATTATTGATGTTTAATAATACTTTTTGCTCAAAGTAGCAAAGGAATCTGGAGAAAGTTAGTTGTTTCACTTTTCTCTAAAAAAATTAAGATATTTCTAGTGAAATGTTGCCTAAATTGTCTACAAAAATTTCCTTGAAAACATTATCTGTACATAAAACATCAAATGTCAGCATTCTGCTCAAAAAATTTTGACCAAAGTGTCATTCAAAATTCTTTAAAGAGTTTTATTCTTAGAAAATAAATATTACATTATACAGGGTGGGTTAAAGTAGGTTTACAGTTGTTCATATGGAAAAAGACATGCAGGTTAGCATTATTATAATAGCTTTATCAAATCTGTGTTTCATGTACTCACAACTGTAAACCCAATTTTGCCCACTCCTGTATAAAAGAACCTCAGTGAGGTATTTTGGAATGCTTCCTCAGATGATTCATAATATTTTTTTAAAGAAAATAAAATAGGAAAAGCTACCTGAAGATCCAGCCCTCCCCATTCCTACATGATGCCTTTACTGTTTCCACCACTCCTCTAATATTGCTTTTGTGACAGTCCTCAATGACACACTGATCATCAATTCAAAGGATATTTTAAGTTCTTATTCTATCCGATTAAAAAAAAAACAACTTGGAACTTTTGTTGCTTCATTCCTCAAACTGTTCTATTGGTTTTCATTAGTTTTCTTCAACCTTGATCACATTGTCTCTTCTATCAGTTTCTCTTTTTTGGAACACCCTTAAGAATGTGATGTTCCCTACATTCTCTATCCAACGCAATGCCCTGCCTTGAAAATTTGCATTCTCTCCCATTCATTGGCTTACTTATGACTCCCAAATCTGAATCCCACTCTCACTTCCTTTGCTTCAAACCTTTATTGTCCAATTCATCTCAAAAGCATATTAAATTCAAAGAAACCATCTTTACTTTTTCCCTTGCACTCCTTCTGAAATCAATGACATCATCATCCACATTGACTAACAGTAACTCCTACTTAACTCCCATATTTAATTGATACAAAAATCCTGTTGATCCCACAACTAAAATATCTTCTATATATTTTACATTTATATCCAAGTCTATCCCTTATCTCTATTCTAGACTATAAAAAATGGCCTCCAAACTGATCTCGCTGCCACTAATTTGTTTTAATCCTAATCCATGAAAACCATATAAAATCTCTTTCTGGTCATGTCATTCTCTTATCTGAGATCCTTTAATGTCTTTCTGTTGCCTATTTCACAAAATACAAACTCTTTAGAATGGCATACAAAGTTCTTTACTATTGGGCCTTAGTATATTTTTCAAGCTCTACATCTAATCCAGAGATTGGAAACACTGACCAGATCTGAATTACAGATCTTTATATTTGTTTTGAGCTCATTCAGTATTTTTTTAAATGAGAAAAGTTTACATAACAACCTGATGTCAAGCTCTTTTGAGAAACTTAAAGATCTGACAATAATGGGCCTTCATTTTTTAATGGAAATCATGAGCTGGACCTGAAAAGTTAGATTAGTCTTGCACATTCTCTCACCATTTAAGTGCAGTGTTGCTCAGTTAACCACAGTTCCCCATCAAGCCTACTTGGACTCATCTATGTTAGCTGGCTCCTGAAGCTCCTTAATAAACTGCTCTAGTCACTACTCACTCTCCCCACATGGCGTTTCCTCCAAGAAATTTTATGAATCTCTGTCTTTGTATATACAGTTATCTTTATTTAAAATGCATAGGCTCTAAGTCAAATCATCTGGGTTCACATTCTGCCACAATTGTTTCCTAATTTTAAACTAGTGACTATGCTTCATCAAATAAAAGAATGAATTAATTTTAACATATTAATTATGGAACAGTAGGAGGCAAAAAGTTTCTGCCAATTACTTGTGACATGGTATTTATTATAAGATACACTAGAGGCCCGGTGCATGAAATTCGTACATGGGGGGGTCCCTTCAGCCCAGCCTGCACCCTCTCCAATCCAGGACCCCCAGGGGATGTCCAACTATTGGTTTAGACCCAATCCTCA
>NW_006299279.1:12650-13233 GCF_000327345.1 Myotis davidii | reverse complement strand
GACATCCCTCTCACAATCCGGGACCGCTAGCTCCTAACTGCTCACCTGCCTGCCTGATCACCCCTACTGGCCCCATGCCAGCCTGATCACCCCTAACTGCCTCTGCCTGCCAGCCTGGTTGCCCCAACTGCCTCCCTTCAACCTGATTGCCCCCAACTGCCCCCACCATCCTGGTCACCTCCAACTGCCCCCCACCATCCTGGTCACCCCTCACTGCCCTCCCTGCTGGCCTGGTCACCCCACACAGCCTGCTGGTCAGTTGTTTGGTTGCCCTTTACTGCCCCCTCTGATGGCCTGGTCACCCCACACACCCTGCTGTTTCCTCATTTGGTCATCCCTCACTAACCCACCTGTGCTGGGGTCCAATCCCAGCAGGTCCAGGGGTCCCCAAAGGTGTGGACAGAGTCGGCGAAGAAGAAATGACACAGAGACAGCGTTCAGTTGCTCAGCAGCCTAGCCAGGATCTCTAGCCAAGTTCTGGTCAGGATCTCCAGACAACAGGAGACAGAACTTAGAAGACTGAACCTAGACACAGAACCTAGACACAGAACCTAGGGACAGAACCTGGCAAAAGATCCTGACC
>NW_006299279.1:9640-12491 GCF_000327345.1 Myotis davidii | reverse complement strand
AAAATCCCTACCTGGGGAAACAACCTTTCTCAGAGAGGTGACCTTGGTTAAAACACATAGTGCCAAGAAGGTGAGCAAACATATTAAGAACAGTATGCCATATATGCCAGGTCCCTTGAAACAGCAAGGATGGACTGGCTCCTGGCACCCCTGCCAGCCTGGTCGCCCCACACAGCCTGTTCGATTGTCCGTTCGGTTGCGATGGCTCCTGGCTCTTTATATAGAGAGATAAACAGATTCTTCAAAAGATAATATAGGGAAGAGGTATGAAAACTAATATTAATTGAACATCTATGTGCAAAGCACTTCTGGACTGAATAATAACAAACGCTCTGGGTGGGAGAAATGGCTATCCACATTTTACAGATAAAGAATCTGCCTCTGAAGGGACAGAGCAAAGATTTATGACCATGTTTTTTCTACATCACTCTGCCTCCACAGTGAAAAAACAAACAAATAAACAAACAAAAAACTCTTGAAGTGGTCTCAATAGCCTAAACACACATTTAAGAATCTTTTCATTATTGTGTGGATTTGTCCTTAGACTCTTTTTTTTTTTTTTTTTGCAAATGACACAAAGATATAATCTAAGAATTGTTACAAGTCTCTCTCCTTAAAGAACAGGACTTCCTAAAGCAGTGGTTCACAACATTGGCTGCACATTAGAATCACCTGGGAATCTTTTTAAAATCCTGATTTCTGGGCCTCATCCTCCAGAAATTCTGTTTCTTTGTTATGGGGTGATCAAAGTGTAATCTACAGACCAGCAACAGCTGGAAGCTTGTTAGAAATGTAGAATTTGGGTGCCTGTACAAGGACTGCTCTAAAATAGTTAGCCAGGGGAACTAGAAAGGGAGAATAAAATTTAGCATTTTAAAGACAAGGGAAATTCTGGTTGAAAACTAGCGAAAGCATCTTTCTCATCGTGATTTTCTTTACTTCATCTCAACGCCTTTTACCTTTCTTCCCTCCACCTTTCCCAACAGACTTACCAGCTATGAAAGGAAGGAAAAAAAAGTGAACAGTATGTATCTTAAGAGTGAAAGCATCTTCCAAAGGGAGTTCCCTTCTATTTATTTTTCTGTCCTTACCTCCGTGTTTTACTTCCACCAGCCCATATACCTAGCTGTGCTCTTTTACTTCTCCTGCTCTCCCATAAGCACTGATGAGAAGTCCCCTTCTCTCCTCCTGCGCTGTATTTCCTTCTGGTCATTAGTAATTTAAGAAGAAGCATTTCCTGTTTGGAGAGTTAAGTTGATAATGACTGAACTTTCTGGCTTGTGCTTTTATACATTTGTTTTTCTCCAGAGAAGCATGCACATTCGACTCAATATTCAGATCCTATTGTAATCTATTGAGCTATATGCCAGACCCTGTCAAAACAATTCTTATGAGGCATATAAATTACATTCATTTCTGTAAGTAAAGAAGTAAATAGTCAGAGAGGTTAAGTACCTTATCCTAAGACAGTTAATAACAGAGATGTAGAACCAGGATAGACACCAAAATCTTTTCATGGGTAGTTTCACTTCCCTTGCATTATATTTTGTGTGTGTGTCTGTGTATATTTGTTTCATAATTTGTTGTGTGGTTTATGAGAGAAGCCAAACACGATCTCTCCCTCCAGAAGTATGCAGTGTGATACAGAAAACACCAACATAGAAAGTGTTTAAGAGTTTAAAGCACTCAAAAAGGCCATAATACAGATAGTTCTTCACTCATATGACCCCCTTCCAAGAAGGCTTGGGCTGGGGTTAGGGGTCAGTCTGAAAGTAGGAATTAAAACAAAAGGGAAATTTTTACTTCAATCCATCAAGTACATCCAATGCACAAGCCCTGGACTTCTGCTTTGCTCAGATGGGGAGAGGAACAGGCACCAAAAGCATGCTAGCTGTTCCTCATCTAAATGTTGGCCTGGCATTTCTCAGGCACCTCCGACCTAGCACCACCCCTCTGCACATGCCTCTGCCTCACCTGCCTGTACATTCCCCCTCACATGTTCACATTCTGCCAGCATTTGGGGGTAGGATTACAAAGAAACATAAGAAAACTTTTTTGGGGTGGTGACTAAGTTCATTGTCTTGACTGGGTTGATGCTTCACAGGTGTAAAACTATGTCAAACAACAAAGTATACACTTTAAATTTTTGCAAAATTTAACAAGTTATGTATCTTAAATGTATCAATTATGTCACAACAAAGCTGTTTTGATGTGTTCATAAATGAGGCATAGCCATTAATATATGTGTGCTACAATGGATAATTTGTAAACTACCGGAGACGAGAGAAAGAAAAATTAACCATTCCAGCAAAGCAAAACAAAATAAAACATGGTGGGGGTAGAAAACACAGTAAATGAGACATATAAAATAAGATTGTAGAAATATAACTAATATGTAAGTAATCACAACAAATGTTCATGGCTTAAATTCTTTTATTAAAAGTTAAAGTTCTCAAATAGCTAATAAAAATTGGCTACCTATATTTATAAAAGTTATAGCAAAGGTGTGCCTGAAATAAAATGTCACATAGAAGTTGGAAATAAAGAGACAGATAAAGACATACCAGGCAAATACTAACCAGTGAAAGCATGGGCTGGCAGCCAAGGGGTGAGAAAAAAATAACTAACCCTTTAGCTGCAAGGAGTGTAATAGCTGATGGTCTCAAGTTGTTAACACCTTCAGGATACATTTCAGCTTTTGAGTTGAGGTCAAACTCTTCCCAGGCAATGATTAAGCTTGATGAAGTATAAGGACTTGGCCATTTCTGCTCATGAAAGGCTTCTTAGAAGCAGTCTTTGCTCCAGGGTTTATCGATGGTTTGCCCAAGATTTTGACAGTCTATATAGTGAT
>NW_006299279.1:8375-9563 GCF_000327345.1 Myotis davidii | reverse complement strand
GTGTCATTCAGATCAGCTTCATGGTCGAGGTTTTCCCACCCATAGCCTACATTCTGCCCCTTTAATCTCTAACAAATGTAACCTCTCTCCCACAATTAATCTTTATCACTCCTAACTCAATTTAGCCTCTGCTGACTGAGGATCTAACTCACACACCTAGTCCAATCTGTGGATTTTCCTGATTCAGCTGGTCTAACGAGGATTTGTGTAATCTATACACAGTAGTCCCCCTTATCCAAGGTTTTGCTTTCCTTGGTTTCAGTTACCCACAATAAATTGTGGTTCAAAAATGTTAAATAGGAAAGTCCAGAAATAAATAATTCATAAGTTTTAAATTGCACACTATTCTGAATAGTGATAAAATTTTGAACTGTATTGCTCCATTCCTCCTGAGATATCCCTTCTTCCAGTGTATCCAGGCTATATAGGCTACCGCCCTGTTAGTCACTTAATAGCCATCTTGGTTTTCAGATCAACTGCCTTTGTATCACAGTGCTTTTGTTCAAGTAGCCCTTAATTTACTGAATAATGGGCCCAAAGCACAAGAGTAGTAATGCTCCAAATTTAGAGAGGCCAAAGAGAAGCCCTAAAGTGCTTCTTTTACATGAAAATGTATGCACATAGAGGGAAAACATAGTATACCTGGGATTCAGTACTATGTGAAGTTTCAGGGATCTACTGGGTGTCTTAGGACATGTCCCCATGGATAAAGGAGACTACTGTAATTTTTTCCATCCACATTATTCTGATGTTCAACTACACTTAGCAGCCCTATAGTGGAAGATTTTAATATATTTTTTCCTGTGCTATATAATTTAGAATATATCCCAAGAAACTAGAAACCCAAATCAGAAAGGATATATGCACCCCTATGTTCATAGCAGCACAGTTTACAACAGCTAAATTTTGGAAACAGCCTAAGTACCTATCAGAAGATGAGTGGATTAAAAAACTATGGTACAGCTACACAATGAAATACTATGCTGATGTAAAAATGAAGGAACTCCTACCATTTGCAACAGCATGGGTAGACCTGGAGAGCATTATGCTTAGCAAAATAAGTCAGTCAGAGAAAGATAAATATCACATGATCTCACTTATTTGTGGAATATAATGAATAAAAGTAGATCCAGAGACACAGAAGCATCATATAGACTCAGAGGGAAGGCAGGGGAAGGTGGAGGGGGC
>NW_006299279.1:6600-7828 GCF_000327345.1 Myotis davidii | reverse complement strand
AAAAATGATTAGTATACATAGTCCTAGCATTTTATTCCACAGAAAATAGAGGGGAGGGTCATATCACCCCAGGGCCATTCTCTTAGCACATAGAACTTATTTTATAGATTTCCAAGTCCTCCGTATGCATATTTAGCCACTTACATAGTCAATAAACATTTGCTATTTGATAAATACATCACAATAGAATGTATGTTATAAAGTACACATTTCCAGTTTACCTGAAAGACTCTTAAGCATTAGATATTAGACATTAATATCTCCATAGAGATATAATGAGTCAAAATCCTCATACATGTTCTCATTTTCCCTCTCTCTCTCTCTCTCTCTCTCTCTCTCATAATCCTGATAGATATAAATCTGGTTTATTAAATAATACTAGAGGCCTGGTGCATGAAATTCATGCATGGGGTGGGGGGAGGCCCTCAGCCCAGCATGCCCCCTCTACAGTCCGGGAGCCCTCAGGGGAGATCCTACTGACAGCTTAGGCCTGCTCCCCATAGGAAGCTCAGAGCAGGTGCCCCCGTGTATGTGTATGTGTGTGTGTGTCCACTGGGGGCCTTTCCCCAGCTGCGCCATGGAGGCTCAGAGCAGGAGCCCCCACTGTGTTGATTTCTCAGGCTCTGGGACACTCCTATGTATTGTTCCCTCAGGCTTGGGGCTGAACCTGGCCCCTCCTCCTGAGCTGGTTGTGACCATTATGGAGTCCTGACCTCATATATATATTACTTCTTTTAAATATATATGTATATAATGTTTTGATTGGTTGTTCAATTGTTCTGCTGTTTGGTCTATTTGCATATTACCCTTTTATTATATAGGATAATCTAATCCAATAAAAGAGAAACATGCAAATTGGTGTCACTCCGCTACGCCCACCAGCCAATCAGAATGACTATGCAAATTAAGCCTACAAAGATGGAGGTTAATTTGCACATGCAAGCATGGATCGAAGACTGAAGGCTCTGGCTGGAGTGAAGACTGAAGACTGAAGACTGAAGAGGGTTGGCAACTGCAGCAGAGAAGCCAAGCCTCACTGTGGCCAGAGGGGAGAACCCTAGCCTCGAGGCTTGGCTTCTCTGCTGTGGCCAGATCCAAGGCCTGCGTCCTGGGTGCTGGAGGAAAACTGGTGCTGGCAGCTAGGGGAAGGAAGGCCTATTGCAATGAGCTTCCAGTATTGTAATAACTATGTATGGTGCCAGGTGGATATTAGACTTATCAGGGGGAT
>NW_006299279.1:5219-5846 GCF_000327345.1 Myotis davidii | reverse complement strand
TCAAATTAACAAAACTTAAAACAATCTAACTGTCCATCACAAGAGTTGTGGTTAGTTAAATTACAACACAACCATACAATGAAATGTTATCTAACATTAAGAAGAATGAGGTAGCTCTGCTTGTGTGGATAAAAGATTTACCAAGACATATTATATTATTAGCTTTCTGTAAGTACAGAACAGCATTGTAGCATTTTCTCACTTGTGCATCATCAAGGATATATGTATGTATATGTAAATAGACATATAATATTCACAAATACCATGGGTATATAAATATATCATAGGCACATAGAAATTTTCTGAAAGAATGCATAAAACCTGTTCATGAATGTTCCTTCTGCAGAATTATTTATTGAGGAAACCAGTTTTCATTACCTACTGTACTGAACAATTTGAATATTTAATCATAAACATGTGATTTCTTTGTAATAATATCAGTTCTTCAGAGAACTAGCTATTAGCAGCTAAGATTCTAAAATTTCAATTGCATAAGGATATGAATGCAAATCCTTTAGAACATCTCTATTTTCTAAGAATATTTGAAAATCTAATTTCGAAACAGGTCTTCCTTTCTACAACTCTAAGAAAATCAAAACAGTAATTGCATTGTATCTTGATTCATTT
>NW_006299279.1:0-3735 GCF_000327345.1 Myotis davidii | reverse complement strand
TACAATTTTATAATATTGGATAAATTATGTTAACATCTTAATTTTATCCTATTCCTGACCCCCTGTTAGCCCAATAAAACTGAAGAAGAAAAAATATCAGTCAATACCTGCAGCCAATGATTTTCAAAAGCCAAACGAATCCCATGATAACCACGATAATAATAGGAAGGATGCTATATAGAATAATTAAGGTTTTTGATGTTTTGGCACCTGTATGTATAAACACAAAAATACATGCTATAATATTATTCAGCATTTAAAAAATGAGCTATTAAGGCATGAAAAGACATGAGGGAATCTTAACTACATATTCCTAAGTGCAAGAAGCCAACCTAAAGAGGCCACTCTGATATAATTCCAACCATATCTGGAAAAGACAAAACTATGGAGACAGTAAAAAGATCAGGGGTTGCTAGAGGTTAGGGTGAAGAGGGAACTGAATAGGTGGAGCATAGAGGATTGTTGGGGCAGTGAAACTGCTCTGTATGGTACTACAATGGTAAATACATGTCATTCATACATTTGTTAAAACTCATCGAATGTACACCTAGACTAAACCCTAATGTAAACTTTGGATGACAATGATGTGTTACTGTAGCTTCATCTTTTATAACAAATATACCACTGCAGTGTGTGAATGTAGATAGGGGGCATGCTGTGCATGTGTTGGGGCAGGAGGTATATAGGAACTCAGTACTTTCTACTTAATTTTGCTACGAACCTAAAACTACTCTAAAAAATAAAAATTTATTAAGTTAAAGTTCCTATACTAATATATATATATTTCAAAGATGTTGCACTGTACATAAAATTCATTTCTGTGTTTTATTTTAAACACTTCTGACCCATTAACCATTATAATTAAATTGTTTTATCAATTAAGACTTTAGGATTTCTAGTAAGACATCATCTTATGTCAGGATCTTGTTGCTCTAAGGATTTGTGAATGGTCAATTGCTATAGCAAAAACGTAAAACGTTGATCTCTGTGTCATAATAATAGCAGTGTTTCTCATCTCCAAGATTCAGAAATAAGCAGGAAGTTGTAATGGACGTAGTTGGAAAAATAACCCAATTTTGAAGTCACCTTTCTCAGCCCAAATATTTACTGTTGGGAGCCCTCACTAGTTCTGTGGCCTCAAAAACTACTGTCTTTCCCCCAGAGGCATCCCAGACCTATTCAAAGCATTATAAATTCCATCCTCCTAAGACAGTGGTCGGCAAACTGCGGCTCCTTGAGTGTGGCTCTTCCACAAAATACCACAAGCGGGCGTGCACATACAGTGCAATTGAAGCTTCATGGCCACACTCAAGGGGCCGAAGAGCCGCATGTGGCTCTGTTGACTAATGAGTTTGCCGACCACTGTATTAGGGCATTGAAGCTAAAATGAATGTAAGGCAGCAACTTTAAATTACATATTAACTGTTGGCAGCAATACACTGCTCAATCTGACAGAGGACAAGTCAACAAAGGAATTGCCAGGCAGTGGTTTTCAGACTGTGCTCCTGGTGTTGGATGAATGGGCTGGGGGCAGCAGAGGGAGGTGAAGGGGGGGCTGAGCAGGCTGGTGTCCAGTCCCTCTACCTTTCTTTAACAGTTTGTCAGGGTTTTTGTATTTTATTTATTAAATTGATTGGGGTGACATTGGTCAACATGAATATATAGGTTTCATGTGTGGATGTCTATGTTACAAGATCTGTTTGTTTTTAAACACTGGATTTCTCGGTATTTCATTAGAAAAAGAAACATATGGTTTTACAGTTTAAAATGACATTGTTTTGAAACCCTTTCTTTCACTGTGCTCTCTTTTCACTGGAAGTGTAACAGGAGAGGCTGAAGGTCCCCAGCAGGGAAGACGCAGGAGATCCCTGCACAGTGTGGGAGTGGCCTCGCTGCTCCCTTCAATTCAGAGATTCTATAAATACTACACCATATTGTACTAGTGGATGGTTGGACATCATTAATAAACAGGGTGCAATTACTCTTCTCAGTAAATACTGCTAAACTCCCTAAAATGAAAAACAAATCGCACTTTAAGATTGGATATTGAGAAGTGGCAGTTCAAACGCATGCATTTGTCACTTCTCCCTTCTTTTTTTTTTTTAAATATATTTTTATTGATTGTTTACAGAGAGGAAGGGAGAGGGATAGAGAGCTAGAAACATCAATGAGAGAGAAACATTGATCAGCTGCCTCCTGCACATCCCCTGGATGTGCCCGCAACCAAGGTACATGCCCCCGACCGGAATCGAACTCGGGACCCTTCAGTCCGCAGGCCGACGCTCTGTTCACTGAGCCAAACCGGTCAGGGCCACTTCTCCCTTCTTAAAACTTATGAAAATACCAGTAAAGAAATTTTTTAAAGCATACATTGCAAAGACAAAAAAAAACATGGATAAAGTCAAGAGCAGATGACAGATTTCAAATTGTTTTTAGATTTTTAAAAAGTAAACAGAAAAATGGCAAATAATTCAGAGTAAAATAAGTAACAACCCTAGTGCCCATAGAACTTCAGGAAAATTCTAAAATAGGAAGGATTAAATATAAAGAAAAGGGTTGGGCAAGTGTCGGCTAAAAGTTGGAAGCTTCTTTAAAGTCTGCATTGAGAACAGGTAGCTACCATGTCTCCTCCCACCCTGTGTAGCAGGTCACTACACTTTCCCCAACCAGCAAAGAGCAGGAAGTTCTACCCAGAGAAGATGAACTGGTGAGACTCCAGAGTCAAGGATCCAGACATAATGGAGGGTGGAGATGAGGTGCCAGACTGCAGAGAGGTATTAAAGGGAAGTCACACACACACACACACACACACACACACACACACACACACACCTCTTCTTCCCTGCTCCCAAAACACTGATAGCAGTCAGGGTTATCCCTCTAAAACAAGAGACTGGAGTTATTTTCTGCAGAACCTGAACAGTCTCAGAGAAAAGACATTCAGATAAGTAAGGAATCCCTAATTTTTAAAAAAACAAATTCATTTACCACCTTCCACCCTATTGAAATGAGCTATTTGACAAGCTCAACCACAGAGAGCAGAGCTTCCAATCAGCTCACTTT
This sequence comes from Myotis davidii, assembly GCF_000327345.1. Classification (NCBI taxonomy): domain Eukaryota; kingdom Metazoa; phylum Chordata; class Mammalia; order Chiroptera; family Vespertilionidae; genus Myotis; species Myotis davidii. Next base: position 672 of record NW_006299279.1, on the reverse strand, counting down.
TGAATGCATGCTTTGAAATGAATGGACAGTGAAGGATTACGAAAGAGTTAAGGAATGCCTCACGTGTGAAAGAAAGAGATTGAAACTAGCAAATGTCTGGAAGGGAGAAGGAACTCAGGTTAAATAGACACGGATCCAGCAGAGGATCCAGGGAAAGAAAACATCCAGGACAATAGTTGTGCAGCAGGTCAAGTGGCCAATCAGGCCCAATTAGAACAATAGCATGTAAAGCCTCAAGAAGGGATGTCTCAAGAAAAAATGGGACTGATGGACTACCTAATAAATCAAAAATAGGAAGTCTGAGCTTATTTCTTGATTTAGCACTTAACAAAGTTACATATTCAGAATAATGGCTATTTACTTTAGCCAAATGGCTATTTACTTTAACCAAAATTGCAATATATTAATGTTATAAAAGACGAGGAAGGACTGTAAAGTGAAATCCTCATTAACCATAAAAGAAAGTGGTCATATAATGTCTAAATCTGATATTTTAAGAAATATCAGTAGGGGCACATTATTTAGAAAAATGAAGTTAATTATCACAAAAACAAAATACCTAAAGATTTGAATGTATTTGCTTCTACGTAATTGAGTGAGGATGGAGAGGTAAAGGTGGATAGTCATAAATGTTGCAATAATATAATTAAGAAATTCTAGAAAGAGCCTAGA
>NW_006299278.1:0-386 GCF_000327345.1 Myotis davidii | reverse complement strand
ACAAGAGTGGGTCTCAGCCCATCCTCTGCCCCCACCTGGCTCCTCCCCCGCTGTGCCGCCCCCACCCCCCCGTCTGCTGGCCGCCCTGCTCCTGCTGCCACGGCTCCCACAAGCACTCCCTCGGCTGCTGCCTCTCACATGTGCTGACAGCGCAGGCCCCACTTGCACCCACTGACTATGCAGAGCAATTGGGGCCGGCGCCAGCAGAGGGTGCAAGAGGGGCTGATACCATCAGTGGGTGCAAATGGCAGCTGCTGCCCCAACCACCCCTCAGGAGCAGGGGGAGATGGAGAAGACCTCAGGGGTGATCCAGGCCAGCAGCCACCACTTGCGCCCGCTGATGGCGCCCAGCTATCAGGGCTGGTGCCAGGTGCCAGCAGCAGGTG
>NW_006299277.1:0-206 GCF_000327345.1 Myotis davidii | reverse complement strand
GCCGGCAGCCATGCAGCTGAAGAGAGCAGGAGGCTTACTTGCTCCAGTGGTGGAGGAAGCCAAGGTTCCCTGCCTGCCGCGCCCGGCTCTGAGCTCCGAAAGCAACAAAGTTTCAATTATAGAAGTTAAACCCCAGATACCTGATTTCAGCAGGCCGAGCAGGAGCTGTCTCCCAGCTCCAGTGATGGCAACAAAGTTTCAGTTAT
>NW_006299276.1:235192-237581 GCF_000327345.1 Myotis davidii | reverse complement strand
TATGATGATGAAGATGATGAAGATGAAGAAGGAGAAGGAGAAGAAGGAGGAAACGGAGACGATGATGATGATGATGAAGATGATGAAGATGATGAATATGATGAAGATGATGAAGATGATGAAGAGGAAGAGGTAGAAGAAGTAGAAGAGGAAGAAGAAGGTGTCATTTTATTTTATTTTTATGTTGTGAATTCTCACCCATAATTTTTTCCTTTGATTTTTAGAGAGAGGAGAAGGAGAAGGAGACGGAGAAGGAGAAGGAGAAGGAGAAGGAAAAGGAGAAGGAAAAGGAGAAGGAGAAGACAAGGAACAGAGATCTATCAACAGTGTTTCCCAGGGCCTTACTGAGGAGGAAGAGCTTTTAGTATGTGTTGCCTCTCTACAGAACATTCTTGAAAATTGGTAATTATGTATGTAAAAAAACTGAAATGGTCCACTTTAATAAATACAGGCATGTGTATATAGGAAATGTATTTTACCTCTGTGAGTTCTCTGATGATGGGCATAGAAGAAAAGAGGGGGCGGGTATGTGAGAAGGGAGGGACATAGAATTATGCAGGGTTGGGCACCAGACCAGACAGTTCATCTTAACCCAGACACTGAGAATAAGGGGAAGGTGCATATTGAAGATGAATTTCTTGCCCTAACACTTTATTATACTGGTAAGGATGAAAAGAAGTTGTTGTTTCTGCTTGTGTTTGGCATCAGAGGCTGGGGGAGGGGGCAGGGCAGATGGTAGGGAAGATGGGGAGGACGGTATTGTGTGAGGGTTGGCAGTGTGTAATAATGAATCTGATTTGCATTTTGTATATGATACTATTGACAGCTTTAAGCCTCATTTCTTTCTATTCCCTGCCCAGCCTACATTTGGATAAGCTGATAAAAAAGGGAGTTTCTCATCACAAAAAAGAAACAAATATGTCTACACTCAATCATTATAATTATTGTTTTGCCTCAGTTTCCCATAGCCAAACCATCTATTGTCCTAAAATATTTTCTAGTTCATAATGACAATCAGACCCAATGAGTAGTAAAATAAATCTTTTGACCTTATAATCAGCTGGAAAAAGGGATCCCTATGACTTTCCTTCATACATATAAAATAACACCTTTCACCTTTGTTGAAAAAGGACACAGTGTAAATGAAAACAGGACCTTCACAGATAGACAACTATTATATAAGACCTAGTTAGAGAAGGTATAATCATCCCTAATGCTTCTAAATTTAACAGGCAAGTTTGACTTGCTCTTAAACCTGATAAGGGTGACTGGTGTCTCAGTGTGAATTTTCAGATTATTGTCATGGTCCCACCCATTCCCTAAGACACACACACACACACACACACACACACACACACACAAAATATCTTGATACTCAGGGTTCTAGAGAGAAACAACCATGACACCCTTATGACAAATCCAAGAGATTAATTCAGCCATTGCCATGTTGTGTTTCATAACTAGGATGGTACTATAGTAGTGACTAGGTTTGAGGTTCTCTGGAAGAAACAGAATTAAATATGAGGGAATAGTGGAGAAAATCAATGAAGTGTATCCAGGAACCACACACACATACACAACTCACATGCAACCTGGGAAAGTTGCCTGGAAAAGCCCAATGTTGTAAGGAAGTGTGATAATTCACGTGTTTATTGATATGTAAATATAGGTATTTTGTTCTGTAGGGTTTTAGATAAGACATCCAAAATACTAGCTAATGTGCTGCATTATTTGCAATAGCTAAGGTAAGTAATGTAAGTGTCCTTCAATAGATGAATGGATAAAGAAGATGTTATGCACACACCCATACACAAGTACCTACACTGCATCATTTCACTTATATGTGTAATATTAAAAACATAATATGAAAAACAGAAACAGTCAACCTCATTTAAACAGAGTAGAAAATGTTTGCCATGGGTGTGGGGTGGAGGAAATAAGAAGAGCTTGGAAAAAGGGTACAAACCATCAACTATAACATCAATAACATCTGAGTATTAAATGTAAAAAACAAGCCAAAAGGTCAAGGTTCTCTAAAACAAGAAGTCTAGAAAACTATACAGGAGGAGGATTCTAATGAGGCATGACATGATAACTAACTTAATATGGTATCCTGGGTCAGAAAAAGCACATTAAGTGAAAACCAAAGAAATATGAAAAAAATAATTCTTCAATACAGTAGAACCTCATTTCTTGAACGTAATTCATTTCAGAAGGCTGTTTGCGAAGTGATTTGTTCAAAAAGGAAATCAGCCCTAGCCAGTTTGGCTCAGTGGATAGACCATCGGCCAGTGGACTGAAGTTTCTAGAGTTTGTTTCTTATCAAAGGCACATGCCTGGGTTGTGGACTTGATGCCCATTGGGGGTAGGGGGCGTTCTGGAGGCAGTT
>NW_006299276.1:230661-234888 GCF_000327345.1 Myotis davidii | reverse complement strand
GGATTATTGTTTTGTGAGGACTTTCACCCCCTTTTCTACATTAGCATTCTTGATGGCCTCCTTTGTTTGAAGATTGTGCTAATTATAGAGTTTTCCAGCAAGAAAGACATTCTCTTCTTTTTTTGTTGCATGAGAGATGCTTTTTGTCATCCAGAGGTATCAGTATGAAAGAGTTATCTGGTGAAGAAGGGAAGTTTTGACTCTCTCCTTTAGCACCATTGGTTGCAGATTCACTGAAATTCTTCCTCCCTCTTCAGGGAGCACCTCCAAGAGCTTCTCTGACTCCATGATATCATGTGAGCCATTGGAGGTTCAATTGTGTTGGATTATTGTTTTGTGAGGATATTCACCCCCTTCTACATTAGCATTCTTCATGGCCTCCTTATGTTTGAAAATTGTGCTAATTATAGAGTTTGCCAGCATGAAAAACCAAAATAAAGGAGGAGAATTTCCATCTGAAAACAGGACCCAAATGTTGCAGTTTTCAGAGAGTTGAGTAGATATTACTTCTTCAAACCTCCTTTGAAAATATAGCTAATAATACCAAGTCACATAGTTCTTAGGAGAGTCAAATAAAATGATGCCTGTGAAGTATTTAGCAAGTGTCTGTTCTATAAGAGAAACAATGGCAGAAATATAGACAGACATGTCTCCTTAAAATATTTCTCTGAGAAAGACACAATTAAGAGCAGATAATTTAAAGCTATGAACTAAAGAATAATGTTTGAAATCAACTATGACCTTATCTCCAAAATTATGAAGAAGTCTCTAAAATTTTTTAAAAAAGGAACTAGCAATTTAAAAAATGGGAAGAACGTATATCACTAAAATTAACATATGCATGTTAATAAGTCCTTGAAAAAAAATCTACACCATTAATAATTAGAGAAAAGTCAATTAAAAGCACGCTAAGGTGCAACTTACGTTTGAGACCAGATTTAAAAAATAATACTGACATCAAAGATGAAGTACAATTTGAACTGTCATGCATTGCCACTATGTATATAAAGCTCAGCACTCACTATGAGAAATAACTGTAATTTCTTATATACATACTAGAGGCCTGGTGCACAGAACTTTGTGCACTGGTAGGGGGGTGTTGTCCCTCAGCCCCACTTTGACAGTTTGCAGCCAGGAAAGGTGGAGGAATCCTTCAGAAAGTGGATTGAAAGTTTGAGACTCAGACTGAAATCTCTCTTGGATTGACGGCTCAGCCGCAGAGACTGTGCAATCTTGAATGGCTGTTTTTTGGAAAACTATACTGTACACCCAAAGACCTGGCATCCAGAGATCGGTTGCTAACCAGAAGACACTGGATCTGGGACAGCGTGAGTAAGTGGAGCCCTGCTTCTCACAGAAATATCCAAGCAATAGAAGCTTCCTGATCACCACACCCTCTGTCTAAGGAACAGCAGCTGTACATGAAGCCTCCCCCAACCAGCCACAGGAGCCACCACAGCTGTGAACAGCACCCACCAGAGGAGCTACTGCCATCTGAGGAGCAGCTGCTACCGCAACCACCTGAGGAGCACCCACAGCCCAAGGAGCCACTACTAGCCAGGGAGCAACCACTGAACAACTCAGCATCTATATAGGTCAGAGAGATCAAACATGGGTAGACAAAGAAATTCCCAAAGGAAAGATAAGGAGAACTCACCAGAAAAGCAGCTAAGTGATACAGAGGCATTCAACATGACAGAAAAAAGATTCAGAATAAGGTGCCTAGAGTGCATAAACTGGATGGAGAAAAAAATCAACAACTTATGCAAGAAGCAAGAAGGAAGAGATGAAAAAATCAATAACTTATGTAAGACCCAAGAAGAAATGAAGAGCGATATAGCTGCAATAAAAAACACCGGGGGAATGGGGGGGGATGTGGCGCCTCCCCCTGTTGCACACAGAGCCGGCTGATCAGTGGTTGGAGTGCCGCCTCCTGTCACTCACAGAGCAAGACCAATTAGAGGGTTGGGGGGCTGCCCCCTGTCATGCACTGAGCCAGCAGATCAGGGGGTTGGGGTACCACCCCCTCTCATGCACAGAGCAGGGCAGATTGCTGCTCCAGGGGCCGGGAGGCCTCACAGCTCTGCTGATCCTCTGCTGGGGGGCGTCGTGGCTCCGTTGATCCTGGGCCCTGAGGCCTTGGGGCTCCGCTGATCCCAGGCTGGGAGGCCTTGCGGCTCCATTTATCCCTGAGTGTGAGGCCTCGCAGCTCCGCTTAACACCAGGCTGTGAGGCCTCCTGGCTCTACTGATCTTGGGCTGGGAGGCCTTTGCAGCTCTGCTGATCCCAGTGCTGGGAGGCTTCTCAGCTCCACTGTTCCTGGGGCCATGAGGCATCTAGGCTCTGCTGATCCCAGTGCCAGGAGGCCTCGCTGTTGATCCTGGGGCGCTGAGGCCTCGCTGCTCAGTGGCTTTGGGGCTGTTTGGTTTCCCTCCACCACTTGGAACCTGCGTATTCAAATTAAGCGCCATCTTTGTTGGTGGTTAATTTGCATATCACCCTGATTAGCCAATGGGAAGCATAGCAGAGGTACAGTTAATTACCCTTTTTGTCTTTTATTAGATAGGATACACTAATCATTTGTTCCTTGCATGGGTGAATAGATAAACAAAATCTACACACTCTCCACTTAAACATTGCCTTTCTACATAAACTCTTTAACCAGTTTGTTGATATCCAGAAAATGACCTGCTGGTATTTTTATTATGATTGTATGTAATCTATATAGATCAAGTTGAGAAGAACTAATATATTTTAGATTTATTTTATTTTTAAATATACTTTTATTGATTTCAGAAAGGAAGGGAGAGGGAGAGAGAGATAGAAACATCAATGATGAGAGAGAATCATTGATCAGTTGCCTCCTGCACGCCCCTTACTGGTGATCAATCCCGCAGCCTGGGCATATGCCCTTGACTGGAATTGAACCTGGGATCCTTAAATCCCCAGGCCAGTGCTCTAGCCATAGAGGAAAGCCAGCTAAGGCTGAGAAGAACTAATATTTTAACAACATTGAATCTTTCAAGCACATGGAAGATTTATTTGATTTCATTAATTACAATTGTATAGTCTTCCTCATAGACCTTGTACTTATTTTGTTAGGTTTCCAAACCAATTTTTAAAACTAAAATAAAATTGAAAGAATCACACTGTTCAATTCACTATATTGCTACAGTAATCAAGACAAAATGTTATTGATTGAGGATAGACACATATTTCAATGGAACTGAAGAGAAAGTCCAGAAGGAAATCCAGATATGGACCCACAACATTTTCTTTGAATCCTGACATGAGGACAGGCTTTTATTGATATTTTACAAAAGAGACAGGAAGATGGAGAGAGAGAGAGAAACATTAATGGGAGTGGTATATATTGATCGGTTGCATCCCTTATGCACCCCCACCCAGGATCAAACCTGCAACTTAAGTATGTGTCCTGACCTGCAATCAAACCATCAAACTTTTAGTGCACAGGATAATGCTCCAACCAAATAAGCCAAACAACATATCCTGCAATCATTCTTAATGATGTTAGCACTATTAATCTTTATTTAGATTATTCCTGTCTGGGGTGACTATGCATGCATATGTGGCTATGTGAGTTTTTTTCAGTGAAATGTGAGCAGGAGTAATGCATGCCTCGCTATAATGAGTCTGATAAGTTTTGCAATGTGCCCTACACAGTACTCTTTTCTTTTTCTGTATTTGGAATGGAGATAATCACAGGAGTCCCAGCACAGCTGCCAAAAAATATTGTTTTGTCACTTACCTTAATAAGGATCTAATGAAGATTAAATTGGAACATGAATATTTATTATAATTTCTATATACAGTCAGCGGTCAATAAATGTTAGTTTCTATCATTATTATAAATATTACAGTCTTTGTATGTTATAGTAATCATCAAGAATAGGAAAAATTTAAGTAACCCCCAAAATTCAGCAAATAGTGTAACTAGGTCTGCACTCTTATAAGCAGAGTGTCAGACTTGTTGTTGCTAGCAGTCTTTTCTCTTTCTGCACAGTTTCTCTGTTGAATGAAGATAATGCTAAGCTACTTTAAATAACATGTAAAGGATCATAATTTGATAAGTGCTTATCTTGTGAAAAGCAGTTTAAGCAAAAACAATAGGAAAAGGTTGGTTATATGGGTTATGAGAATACTAAATTGTGCTAGGACATTGTGCATTTACAAAACACTATTCTATAAAAGAGTCCCACCACTTCC
>NW_006299276.1:226990-230591 GCF_000327345.1 Myotis davidii | reverse complement strand
TACTGACCTATATCTGATAAGAATGCCCAGGTACACTTTTCTGTAGGGCTAGTAGGAGGTTCAGACAATGCAAACCTTAACCTGTATGGAATACACATTCCTGATTCATTCTCATACTATCATAAAAAACCAAGTCTCCTCTCTCTCTCTCTCTCTCTCTCTCTCTCTCTCTCTTCTCCCTCTCTCTTTCTCTCGCTCTCCATTCTTTTAAAATAATTTTAAATTACAGATGACAATATTATTTTACATTAGTTTCAGTTGTATATATACATTCTTGAATTTGCTTGAAGGCATTTCCTGATGTCTCCAGAAAGCCTCATTATGTGAGTAATAAACTTTTTCATACTCTCCTGGTGTCTGTGTCATCAGTCTTAACATCAAGAAGAAATTTTCGATGTAGGATCCATCTTGTGTCTGTGGAGTGATCACAACAATTGGCACTTTGATGGGACATCAAGGTACAGTCCTTACTGCCAGGGATCTTTTTTGTCTTGCTTTGGCTTCCTAACTTACTCTGCTATGTGCTGGTGGACTGCATTAGTGAGTCTCACCAAGTATATAGTAAAGATTTGACCCACATGTGTCAGTTTATCAAATTAACAAAGTGACAGGAGGCACCCTTAAAGTAGTCCTCAAACGTGTGTCTCAACCTGGACTGATTTGTGAGTCTCATATTGAATCTTATGTCTCAGTTCCAAAATAAGATGTGACTGACACTGTGCCTGAGGGAATGACTTTTACCTTGTGAACAATTGTTGTGTCTTAACCAGATCTTGATCTGCTTTCTATATAGAGTTTGGTTGGATACTGTATTTCATATACAAGTCCATTGCGTAGTCACTCATGGAGAAAGAGCAGTTACTATGTGGGATGCTAATGTCACACACCTGAAAGCAGAAGACTTACTAGGACCTTGCAAAATGTTTCTGTTGTTGCTACCCATCTCTTTCTCTCTATCTCTCTCTCTATCATTCTCTCTCTCTATCTATATCTCTATCCCTCTCACTCTCTCTCTTACACACACACACACACACTACACAGACACACACACACACACACACACACATACACACACACACACAGGATCCTGATCTTCAGGATTCTACAGAGGAACATCCACGACACCCTTGTAACAAAGCTAAGAGATTAATTCAGCACTGTCATGGAGTGTTCCATAACATTGATGGTACTGGCTAGGTTTGAAGTTCTCCAGAAGAAAAAGAAATAAATACGAAGATAGTAGTGGAGAAAATCAGTGAAGTATACCCAGTAAAAATACATACCCCACATGCAACATGGGATAGTTTCCTGGAAGAACCAAGTGAAGTGTTGGACAGAAGTGTGAAAATTCATGTCTTTATTGAAACATAAAAATGGGTATTTAGTTGTGTAGGGTTTTAGGTAAGACATCCCAAATAGTAGGCAATGTGCTGCATTATTCACAATAGCCAAGGTAAGTAATGTAAGTGTTCATCAATAGATGAATGGATACAGAAGATGTTATGCACACACACACATACCCATCCCCCAAACTGCATAATATCACTTATGTGGAATATTAAAAATAGAAAAAGTCAAACTTACTGCAACACAGAGTAGATAAGTATTTTCCAGGGGCTGAGGGGTGGAGGAAATAGGAAGAGCTTGATAAAGGGGTGCAAACTTTCAACTAAAACATCAGTAACACCTGAGGAGTTAATGTAAAATAATGCACCAAAAAGATTAAGTTTCTCTAAAACAAAAAGTCTAGAAAACTATACAGCCACAAGGATCCCAATGAGGCATGACATGATGACTAAAATTTAATACAGTATCCTGAATGGGATCCTGGGGCAGTAAAAGCACATTAAGTAAAAACTAAGGAAATCATAATAAAATAAAGTTTTCAATACAGAACCTCACTTCTTAAACATAATTTGTTTCAGAAGACTGTTTGAGAAGTGATTTGTTCGAAAACCAAATCATCCAGTTTGACTCAGTGGACTGAAGGTTCCGAGTTTGTTTCTTGTGAAAGGAATATGCCTGGGTTGTGGGCTTGATCCCCAGTGTGGGGTGGCGTTCAGGAGGCAGCCGAGTAAATGATTCTCTAGCATCACTGATGTTTCTATCTCTCTCTCACTCTGCTTTCCTCTTTTGAAATTATATATATATCCTATCTAATACTTTTCATCCTATGGTCGTGAGATGGGTGGTAGCAGTATGAGCCCCATTCCTTGTAACATTAGTGACCGGCTCCTCTGAGCTGCTGAGAACTCATGGGTTTGTCCATGCCTCTTCTAATCATCATAGTTTCCAAGTTTACCCTGATGAGTTTAGACATGTCTAAACCAAACTCCAATTTAGCCATTCTAGTTGAGGTATGAGGGCTGCCATAACTCTGATCTGCATACTAGGGACCCATCTGGTTTATGATTTTCACTTTCCTTGTATTTCCAGAGACTACACACTTATTGGCCCTGAGCTCAGAGGGGCTGAAAATGCATAGAAGCCAGCCTGTGAGAGGCTCCCTCAACAGCCTCTCCTGATGCATAGTCATTCTGAAAGCTAAGAAATTACTCATCACAAATCCATGTCGTGGTTGTTACCAGACTAAAGGTGTCCATTTGCCTGCATGCATCAACACCAAACAGGAGTTTGCAGCAAAATAAGGTTTATTTTTAGGAAGTGACTCACACCTGGAAACAAAGGTAAGCTAATGCTCAAAGACCCAGCTCCCTGATGGCTTCTAAGAGATGGATTATATGTAGCTAAGGGAGTTAGACTGTGGTCATGGTCATGGTCTCTACTAATAGGTCAGCACTAGGTTGGGGAGTAGTTGACCAAGGCACCTGGTCCTGATATCAGCCATGATGTCTCTTTGTTTGGTTTCTCCAATTTTCTAGGTCTGAAGCTGAAACACAATCGAGGCCTAGATGTTATCTTTAGTTTGATTGAAACTCCATCTCTGTGGTCAATAGACCCAAGGCTTTATTTATTTTATATATTTAAATGCCATTTAACAAAGAAAACTCCCCATCAGCCCTGCCCTGAGTGTGAGAGTGGCGGCGCCCCAACCCCCTGATCGGCCCTGCTCTGTGAGTGATAGAGGGCAGGGCCCCAACTGCCCCCACGGGCCCTGCTCTGTGTGTGATGGGGTAGAACCATAACCTCCCTATTGGCCCTGCCCTGAGTGTGAGAGTGGTGGCGCCCAACCCCCTGATCCGCCCTACTCTGTGAGTGACAGGGGGGAGCTCCTCACCCCCTGATTGACCCTGCTCTGTGCGTGACAGGGTAATGAATCCCAACCACCCTCATGGGCGCTGCTCTGTGAGTGACAGGGGGCAGCGCCCCAACCCCCTGATTGGCCCTGCCCTGTGCATGACAGGGGGTGGCGCCGCAACCGCCTCATCAACCCTGCCTTGAGTGTGACAGAGGGCGGTGCCCCAACCCCCCAATCGGCCCTACCCTGAGCGTGGCTGAGGGTGGCATCACAACCTCCCAATCATCCCTGCTCTGAGCCCAACCAGGGGTTCCCCCTAAGGATTGGTCCTGCCCTCTGCCAACCGGGAGCAGGCCTAAGCCAGCAGGTCGTTATCTCCCGAGGGGTCCCAGACTGCGAGAG
>NW_006299276.1:218605-226888 GCF_000327345.1 Myotis davidii | reverse complement strand
ATACACATACCCTATATAATAAAAGGGTAATATGCAAATTGACCCTAACAGCAGAACCACTGGGAATGACTGGTCACTATGACACACTGACCACCAGCGGGCAGATGCTCAATGCAGTGGCTGTCTCATGGTTGTCAGTGTGCTCCCACAGACAACCTCCTTCAGCTGGCTAACCTCCCATTGTTTCTGCCCTGCCACCCTTGCCCAGCCATGCAAGCTTCAATCTCCTGATGGGGGCCAAGCCCCTGGCTGTGACAGGGAACTGGAGATGGGTGGTGACAGACATGGCCCCTTTCCCAGGGGGGCCAAGGGCTGGCTACCTCCTTGGGGCCAGCAGCCTACCTCCTGCACCCGGACCCTCACCCTGGCTGGCAGGTCCCGATTGGCTTACCACCTGCCCTCTGCAGTGGTAGCTCAGCAGTGAGGGAAGGAGGAGGCAGAGAGGCAGGGAACCATGTGGTGGCAGGGGTGGTCAGTGGTGTTGGCATCTTTTCCTTCTACACCCAGGTGGGCCCCTTTCACCTCCTTTCCCCGGGGCCTTCATGCCCCTGGCTGAGATGTGGAAGTGTAGGAGGGTGGGGGCAGACAAGACCCCTTTCCAAGGGGTTCTGAGAGTCAGATCCATTCTCAGGGCTGGTGACCAACCTTTCAGACCCCATCCTTCCACCAGTCCCTTCCCCTGACCAGCAGGCCCAGATGGGCCCAGGCATGATCAGAGTTGATCATTGGCCAGGACTAGGAAAATGACCCATGCACTAATTTCATGTACCAGGCCTCTAGGAGAAATATATATAAAAAAGAAATCCAAATAATTTTGCTTATTAGACATAAATGTAAATTGAATGAATCCATCCCAGACACACAAATGATTCCTTGTTTTAGCTTTCTTATATACAGTACATGTCCAAAGTACTGTTTAATCTAAAAAGAAATGCTTATTTTCTTAAATTTATGGAACTACCCCCTGCTAGCCTTAAATGAATCACAATCAGCACTTCTTTTAGGGGTACTATTCAAGAGGTCAGAAGGAATCATCTTCACCTTTCCACATATCGTTGCCTCCTAAATGCTATCACTGGCTAACTGCTTTTCATTTATCTAGATCAACAGCAATTTTTCTAAGTGTTCAATTGCCTGTGATTATTGTTTTGTGAGTACTTTCAAACCCTTGGTATCAGCATGAAAGAGTTATCAGGTCAAGAACTGAAGTTTTGTTCCATAACTAATACATTTTTTCTCTTGAACAACTTGGTCTAGCACCAAACTGTTTGATATTGAAGATGTTTGAGAACTGAGGTTTGAATGTAACTGTTTCATTGATAGTTCACTACAAGTAAAAATTGTACCATACCAATGTAAGATATTAACATTAAGGGAAAATGGGTATGGGGTATATGAATATAATAATCACAATTTGTCTGTAATTCTAAAACTATTCTAAAGTAAAACACCTGTTAAAACAACACATGAAATAGTAGGTAATGATAGTAGTTGAGGGATAGTAGAATGAACCACTGAATGGATAGGGGGGTTATGGGAAATAGCTTGAAACACCCCCTCCTTGACATGTGCTGGACAATAATTGAACTAGAGGAAATGAGGGAGTAAGAGGTCAGTTTGGGAAAGATTTTAGGAAGTATCCAGGAAGCTCCCTTTCTCTATCCAGAGCATCTGACTCCTCCACATCCTCTCTCCCACCCCCTCCCCATGGATGGTCAAGCTGAGGCTTTGTGATGTCAGGCCACACCATGGCAACCACTGACTTGGCCAAACAGAATTGAAGGGTGTGGCTCCTCATTGTCCTGGAGAGTATATATAGAGATCAGGAGCCCTGGAGTAGGCCACAGTCACTATAACAAAACTCAGGTTACTAATAAAGTACCGAAGCTGAGCTTAGATACTGTATCGCAGACTCCTACTGCAAGGATGGACCATCAGTCGTCAAGAAGTGAAGAGAATACGATGTCCATTTCGGATCGGGATGATAAAGACAAGGATAAGGTCAGACTACCCTACTGATATGCCTCCCCTTCTTCCCTATTGATTCCCCAATAATGACTCTGACCCTGCCCTTTTCTGGCTCAGACACCTCCTTAATCAATCTACTGTCATAATATCACAATCCCACTTCCCACCCGTTTCCCAATTTCTTCCCCAAAACCAAGTTCTTTCTGGGATTCTCTTGTTTCCCCACTAGACAATGAAGATAATGGGCAATGTAAATTCAGACCTTCAAGCAAGTGGAGAAAATAAGAGAAAAAGAAAGAGGAAGGTATTTGTATTTTACTACAGGAAAGGTAAGAAACCCACAATAAACGAGCCAATTGAGAACAATGAGGATGAGGTAGAGTACGAGGATGAGGACAGCGAAGAAGATAATGACGAAAGGGAAGGAGAAGAAGAAGTAGAAGAAGGAGAAGATTATGATGAAGAAGAAGATAACGAAGATGAAGAAGGAGAAGAAGATGGAGAAGGAGAAGGAGATTATGATGAAGAAGAAGATAATGAAGATGAAGGAGAAGAAGATGGAGAAGGAGATTATGATGAAGAAAATGAAAATGAAGAAGGAGAAGAAGATAGAAGCGAAGGAGGTTATGATGAAGAAGATGATGAAGAAGATGGAGAAGGAGAAGGAGATTATGATGAAGACAATGATGATGAAGGAGAAGATAGAGAAGGAGAAGATTATGATAAAGATGACGATAATGAAGGAGAAGAAGATGGAGAAGATTATGATGAAGAAGAACGCAATGATGAAGAAGATGGAGGAGACGAAGATTATGATGAAGAAGATGATGAAAGAGGAGAAGGAGAAGATGATGAAGAAGAAGATGAAGATGAAGAAGAAGAAGGAGAAGAAAGAGAGGAAGTCGAAGGAGGGAGAAGGAGAAGGAGAAGGAGAAGGAGAAGGAGAAGGAGAAGGAGAAGGAGAAGGAGAAGGAGAAGCAGAAGAAGGGGAAGGAGAAGAAGGGGGAGGAGAAAGAGATGACGAAGAAGAAGAAAGTTCTACTACAAATAATGCCCGGGGGTCTACCTGAAGAGAAAGACCTTTAAGTATGTGCTGCCCTTCCAGAGAAAATACTTGAGAATTGGTCATTATGTATGTATCAAAATCTAAATGAATAAATACTAGAATGTGTATAAAGGAAATGTGTTTGTATCTCTGTGTGTTCTCTGATGATGGCAGGGAGAAAAGGAGTGGGCAAGTATGTGAGAAAGGAGGGATGTGGAATTCTACAAGTTTGGGCAACAGACCAGTCAGTCCATCATAAGCCAGACACTGAGAACAAGGACAAGATGAAGACTGAAGATGAAATTTTTTTTTCCCCTTAACACTTTATTATACTGGCAAGGAAGAAAATAAGTTGTTGTTTCTGCTTGTGCTTGGCACTGGGGGGGGGGGGAGACAATAAGGAGATGGGGAACAGGGTTTTGTGTGAGGGTTGGCAGTGTGTAATAATGAATATTATTTCCATTTAGTATGTTAGACTATTGAGAGCTTTAAGCCTCATTTCTTTCTATTCCCTGTCCAGCCAACATTTGGATAAGCTTAGTAAAAAGGGAGTTTCTCATCACAAAATAGAAGCAAATATGTGTAAACTTAACCATTAGAACTATTGTATTGCCTCAGTTTCCCATAGCCAAAGCACTTATTGTCCTAAAATATTTTCTAGTGCGCAATGCCAATCTGTTCCAATGAGTAGTAAATAAATCTTTTGTCCTTATAATCAGTTTGAGAAAATGTTACCCTGTGTACCTTCCTCCATATTTATAAAATAACAACTTTCACCCTTGTTGAAGTACAACCCAATGTAAATGAAAACAGGACCTTCACAGGTATACATCCATTATATAAGACCTAGTTAGGTAAGATATCATATCCCTACTGCTTCTGAATTTAACAGCCAAAATAGACTTCCTCTTAAACCTGGAAAGCATGATTGGTGCCTCAGTGTGAATTTTCAGACCATTAACATTTCAAATATTTTTGAAATTACTGATTTTACCCAGTAAGAAACTGGTAAATAATTAGCAGTCATAGCAAAGTATTTGACTGACATGTTTTACCCAGTACCTATTTCAACACACTGTAGCTACAGTTAACCTACACATTTAAAGAGACATAATACACCTTTACCGGGGTACTCAGTAGGGTACCTCTCCAGTCCTGTTATCTCTCATTATCTTTGCAGACAGTATCTTCACCACATCTAGATTTTTCCAGGTGCACAGATATGACATCTCACCAATGGCATCCTCCTTTGAGGAGATTCATATGATACACTTATTCACAAATGAGCTCACAAAGATACCCTTACTCACAGAAATACCCTAAGGCCTCAGTTAAATTTCTGACAATGATTTGTTAATCTGAGGGCTTCCCTAATCCTGAGTATGTCAAGAAAGCAGCTTTTATTCTCCTTAGTACCCACATTATTAAAAGAAGCCCACCATCTTTTGTAGTTTTTTGGATTATGGAAGAGACATTACTAATAGATTTTATTTAATTCCATTAGATATGTTGCTTGCAGACTGGCTTATCTTGAATAGGATTCCTTGTAACCTAAGGCTCGAAAATCTGTCTAAATTACTCTAGAACAATCAGTCCTGTTAGGGCCTTTTAGAAACTCCTGTATTGTAGAGGCTTTATCAACCTTCTCTCATACCTATTGGAATCCCTGGACCATTCATGATAGCCATAACTTGCCAAATGGGCTTCTGATTCAAGAAACTGCCCTCCTTGGCCCAATGGTGTATGCCATTAGTGTGGCAATTGATGGCCACATACTGGACTTTGTTAAAAGTAAAGGCAATCTCAAGTCCTGAACCTGTGACCTTCTATGTTCAGCTACCCATTATGCCTTTGATCATGGAGGCAACATTCTGCAAACTCAGAGTGGCTAGTTGGGTCTCCTTCCTACAGGGTGAATCCTCTGCATACCCTATCTACTGGAAAGGGTAACCTCTCCTATGCCAAGTCTCTTCCCAGATACCACAGTGCAGGAAAAGTTCATCTTTCTCTTAGAACCCTTGGATACCTGGGGGCATCTTAGGATCTACAGAGCCCATATCAAAAGAAGCCCATTCACTTAAGCAATGATTTTATCACTATCAAACTTAAAGGAACTTACTTGAGAGCTGCTGATCTTTATCCCTTAACCAGTGTTTTCCTGATAAAGGACAGGACCCAAGGGTCAGCTCAGTTGGCTGAATTTTAGGCAGCCATATTACCACTGGATGTCTTGGACAACATTTGGTCTCATGTGTACATGTGTACATTTTTACAGCTCTTTGGGCCATAGTCAATGGTCTGACCATCTGGTCTGGCCAATACAAATAATTCCTATCCAAGTTTAGTTTATTGGGGCTAAAATCTCTTGGAATATCTTGCCTCACAGATTCAAAAAATATAAAGGGGCCACATATTGCTCTGTATATATTAAAGCCAGACTACAAGGTCTCAACATGGCACTCCTTATCCATTCTGAATTCTACACATCTTTGATAGTGACCAAGGAACTCATTTCACTTCTCACAGTATACAATGTTGGGCTGTGGAACAAGATATTCAATGGAACATTTACCTTTATAACTGGTCTCAGGATTCCAGTACCATAACTGCTTAAACAAGTCTAAAATTAAATTAACCGTGGAATGTTTTATTTATCACTCAAACTTCAGGGGTGAATTGTAATGGAGTCTTATGCCATTTTTTTACAGTTTTTTTGAGGTATCATGGTCAAATAAAATTGCATATATTTAAAGTGTACAACTTAATGTTTTGGTATATGTATACATTGTGAAATAATCATAAACATCTAAGTAATTATCTATCTTCTAACATAGCTAACACCTTTCTTCTTTTCTGACTATTTTTTAAAATGTGTTTTTATTGATTTTTAGAGAGATAGTAAGAAAGAGAGAGAGATAAAACATTGATGAGAGAGGAACATGGATGGATCTTAAGAATATCATGCTAAGTGAAATAAGTTAAATGAAAAAATACAAAACCATATGCTTTTACTCATATGTGGGATATAAAACAGAAAACAACAAACAAATAAATAAAACAAACAAAACACCACATAGACACAGACAGAGGAAAGGATGAGTGGAAAGGCTGTAGAAGAAGGTAAAGGTATAAAATATATGGTGATGGGAGGAGATTTGAAATTGGGTGTTGAAAAAACAATGCAAAATGCAGATAATGTATCATAGCATTGTACAATTGAAACTTACATATAATTTTATTGAGTAATGTTACCCCAATAAATTTAATAAAATTAAAAATATATAGACAAAAATGCACACAGTGCATGTTAATATAATCTCAGATCATACATTTATGAAAAATTATATATGTAAATTTGTTTATATAGCTATTAAACCAATATACAAGGTATTGCTTGTAAGAAGTGAGGTTTTAAGTATTGTTGGTAATATAAAGCCACTACATGAGACATTTCTCTCCTCTCAGTTAGAAATAAAATAAAATAAGCTTTACTGTGACCTTTAGCAATAACTGTGCAGATTTGACCAACAATTGAGTACCAGAATTACATAAACTGATGTTCTTCAGCCTAATACAATCCTGAGATTTAATTTGCTAAAAAAGTATCAGATTATCCAACTTGGTTGTGAATACAGATTTTGTGATCTTACAGAAAAAATAGGTACATGTATTTTGACATTTTTTGGTTGACAGCAGACTAATACTATTGTTTGTTTTTCTCTATTAAGTAATATTACCAAGAAATATCCAGTCTAGCATATATGGTTTCCTTAAAAAAAGCTTAAATATTTGAGTATAGTCATCACTCAAAATAGATAATTAATACTCTCACTAGAATTAATCTTCTAAATTAATACCACTTCCCTTATAGTAGTCACTATGTGTAAAATCATTCAATAACCTCTCATTTACGTTTTACCATATATATATATGCTAAAAATCTACTATGTGCTAGATTCTGTTATAGGTGCTCAGGACACAGTGAAAATCGCCGAGATTGATCACTTTCTATGATGAGACAGGTATTTGACAAGTCTTTAGTTAGGCAGGACCTTGAAAGGAGAATATGGGAATTGCATGAAGAGAGTATAAAGGACAAAGAATACTTCCAATGGTTAAATCATAATGTTAGGGAAAAGTAAGGTAGCTATGAGACATATGCCAAAGGATCTTTAATATCTGTTAAGTGATTTTTTTTAACTCTCTTATGCAATATGAAGCCATTAAATGTTTTTGAGGAAGGGAATGACACAATTGGAATGCTTCTTGGAAAGATAATCATGGTAGTTGTGTAAAATGGATTAAAGCAAGAAGAGCCCATATATGAGGTTGATGTTATAGATGAGGCAAAAGAAAACCTGGGTTTGAACTAGTGTGGTATTATCAAGAAAGAAAAAAGGGTAGGTGTGGAAAAATTTATCACAGGCACTGATAACCTGATCAGAAGGAGGGAAAAGAAGTTATCAAATAGCATTAACATTTGTACTTGGATGAGATTTACTAGTAAACCTGCAATATTCATAAGAGTCTCAGCATAAACAGGGCTGTAGTGAAGGCCTGTGTTACTCCAGGAGAAATTGGCTTCAGTTTGGAACTCATTGTCTCTGATTGAAATAACAGAACATCTACTTTTTTAAAAAATAAATCTTTATTCAGGTTATTACAGTTGTTCTCCCATTTTCCCCCCATAGCTCCCCTCCACCCAGTTCCCACCCCACCCTCTACCCTTACCCACCCACTGTCCTCATCCATAGGTGTACTCTTTTTGTTGCTGGATCAAAGGTCATACACATGGAAAATGTAGCTATTTCCATCCTCGACTTGTCTCTGTGCTCAGAAAGATCTCTCGGGACTTGTTCATGCTCTACTCAGAATGGGTACAGAGACACGGCTTTTTAAAATAATGTGTCCTTGCCCTGACTGGTTTGGCTCAGTGGAGAGAGTGTCAGCCTGCGGACTCAAGGGTCCCCGGTTTGATTCCAGTCAAGGACATGTACCTTGGTTGCAGGCACATCCCAATGGGGTGGTGTGCAGGAGGCAGCTGATTGATGTTTCTAACTCTCTATTCCCTCTCCCTTCTTCTCTGTATAAAATCAATAAAATATATTTTTTTAAAAAAGAATGCAATTTGGTGTCCTAGCCGTTTGGCTCAGTGAATAAAGGGTGGGCATGCAGACTGAAGGGTCCTGGGTTCGATTCCGGTCAAGGGCACTACCTCAGTTGCAGGCTCCTCCCTGGACTGGGCCCTTGTCGGGGTGCATACAGGAGGA
>NW_006299276.1:214479-218437 GCF_000327345.1 Myotis davidii | reverse complement strand
GCACATCCCCAGTGGGAGATGTGCAGGAGGCAGCTGATCGATGTTTCTCTCTCATCGATGTTTCTAACTCTCTCTCTCTCTCCCTTCCTCTCTGTAAAAAATCAATAAAATATATTAAAAAAAATGTGTCCTCTTATGTTTGAACTGAGGATTTCTTTACCAAAAGTGAGGAGAAAGCAACACTACAGCTGCTCTCGTCCCTCTAGCCCTACTGGCAATAGTTGTGCTTGGGGCTGTGCTCTGGTTTGCGGGCCATCTGGGCAGCTCACGTGGTACCACTGGCTTTCCAGGGGCTGGCGCAGCCTCACAGGGACTATAGAAGCCTCACAGGGACCGTCTCAGCCTCACAGGGGCTGTCTCAGCCTCACAGGGACCGTCTCAGCCTCACAGGGACTATGTCAGCCTCACAGGGACCGTCTCAGGCTCACAGGGACCGTCTCAGCCTCACAGGGACTATGTCAGCCTCACAGGGACCGTCTCAGGCTCACAGGGACCGTCTCAGCCTCACAGGGACTATGTCAGCCTCACAGGGACCGTCTCAGGCTCACAGGGACCGTCTCAGCCTCACAGGGACTATGTCAGCCTCACAGGGACCGTCTCAGGCTCACAGGGACCGTCTCAGCCTCACAGGGACTATGTCAGCCTCACAGGGACCGTCTCAGGCTCACAGGGACCGTCTCAGCCTCACAGGGACTATGTCAGCCTCACAGGGACCGTCTCAGGCTCACAGGGACCGTCTCAGCCTCACAGGGACTATGTCAGCCTCACAGGGACCGTCTCAGGCTCACAGGGACCGTCTCAGCCTCACAGGGACTATGTCAGCCTCACAGGGACCGTCTCAGGCTCACAGGGACCGTCTCAGCCTCACAGGGGCCGTTTCAGCCTCACTGGGGTTGTCTCAGCCTCACAGGAACTGTCTCAGGCTCACAGGGACCGCTTCAGCCTCATGGGAACCGTCTCAGCCTCACAGGGACCATGTCAGCCTCACAGGGACCGTCTCAGCCTCACCAGGGCCATTTCAGCCTCACTGAGACCATTCCAGCCTCACTGGGACTGTTTCAGCCTCATGGGAACCATCTCAGCGTCAATGGGACCATCTTAGCCTCACAGGGACCGTCTCAGGCTCACAGGGACCATTTCAGCCTCATGGGAACCATCTCAGCATCACAGGGATCGTCTCAGCCTCACAGGGACCATCTAGCCTCACAGGGGCCGTTTCAGCCTCACAGGGGCTGTCTCAGCCTCACTGTGTCCGGCTCAGCCTCACAGGGACCCTCTCAGCCTCACCAGGCCATTTCAGCCTCACTGGGACCATCTTAGCCTCACTGGGGCCATTTCAGCCTCACTGGGACTGTTTCAGCCTCACAGGAACCATGTCAGCCTCACAGGGACCGTATCAGCATCATAGGGATGATCACAGCCTCACAGGGACCATCACAGCCTTATGGGGACCATCTCAGCCTCACATGGACTGTCTCGCCTCACAGGGCCCATTTCAGCCTCACAGGGACCGTTTCAGCTTCACAGCGACCGTCTAAGCCTCACACGGACTGTTTCAGCATCACAGGGACCGCCTCAGCCTCACTGGGATAATTTCAGCCTCACCGGGACCGTCTCAGCCTCACTGGGACTGACTCAGTCTCACAGGGGCCGACTCAGCCTCACTGGGACTATTTCAGCCTCACTAGGACTGTCACAGCCTCACAGGGGCTGTCGTAGCCTCGCAGGGGCACCGCAGCCTCGCAGGGTGCGAGTCAGAAGCTCCTCTCACTGTCTCTTCTGCTGTAAGTTTCTGAAAGCCATCTGCAGGTGCTGGACATCACACTTTAACTGGTCAACACGAAGTTTGGCATTCTGTCTTTTGTTGGGAGGCTCCTTGCTGGACAAAATCTCCAGGTTTTATATCTGGCTGAATATCTGGTATGCTTGGTTGGGCCCCGTTTTCTACCATGTGCACAGACTGCTTGTCTGCCATCTCCCAGTGTCCCATATGAGACTGGATCTGGTGGACCTGCTTGTGCGTTTGATGGTACAGCTGTTCTTGTCACTGGCCCAGCCGGGTCCAGCTCTGGCTTCCTCCGACACTGAATCTGCTTCTTGAGTGTGTCCCTTATGGGTACGAGGAGTTGAAATCTGCAGTTTGTTGGGTTATGCTGCAAAAGCACAGGTGGTTCCCCATGTATTGCCATGACTTATTTAGCATTGCCAGATTTCGGAGGAATTACATAAGGAGAAAAACATACTGATCTGCTCTAAGATTTTCTGACCTTTTTTGCTAATTCCTTTTCATGGATTTAAAACAAAACAGTAACTGTTGGTATAAAACCTTCTTTTTATGCATAACCATGCCTTAGACCTTCTATTCTAAACAGGCTTCCTACCAGGACAGCCAACATACATTCAAACCTGCAAAAGAATCAAAGGTTAATATAACATATCAATACAATGAAACATAATATTGGCATCATGGCCGCTTCAGGCAGCCAAATCTTCTGCTACTAAACATGTGATCCTATAAATGGTCCTTGTCTCTTTGGAGCCCTGTCCATGAAGACTAAACATGTGATGAGCCATGTCCATGAAGATGCAGGCATTATCTAAGTGTATTACACAGTATTGTGGGGGCTCCTGGTGACAGGAGTGATCGCTATCCATGTTACCGGCATCAGGCAGGTCGAGCACGCCGTAGAGCGGGTTGTGTTGATCTCGATCGATCGATGCTCCATTTGGTGATGAAGTCTTTCTGGGTCATGGATTGTTCCGCTGACCAGACGTGAGTATGATGGACCCAGGTCGCGATGTCATCTACCTTGAGAGCGGTGGGGGTCGTGAGCACCACAGTGTAGGGACCCTTCCAACGTGGCTCTAGGGTCTCCCGGCAGTGCCTTCTGACGTAGACCCAATCTCCTGGTCTGTGCTGATGAGGAGTTTGGGTTGGACTGGTCTCGGTCTCATAGATGGCATGGAGGTGTGGCCAAATGTCCTCGTGCACCCTCTGGAGCCACCCTTTCAGTGAACAAGTACCTTTACAGTCTTGGGATCTTGAGCAGATAGCAGGAACACCGCCCAAGTCCCCTGATGGGGGCCTGACAGGAACAGATGTGGGGGCCTCCCTTTCCCACATCCCAGGACAGGATTCTTGACCTATGTCTCATTCAGATAGAAACGGTACTCACATTGAACAAGGAAATCAAGACTAAATAGACACGATAACTAGATACATTCCCCATTAAGAACTTTGAGGTGCATGCCACATTTATACCACAAAATACCAACAAATCAGTTTCAGTTGTGTCGAGATACAGAACAAGTCCCTGAACAGAGGCAGTAGAAAACTGCCTAGGAATGCTTCTTCTCTACCTTTTTAAAAGATAGGCCAGATTTGAACACTTAGCCAGTTCGAGTTTTGACTTCCCTCCGGAAGTCCCAGAGATGGTGAATACCCTCTAGAATCCATTCCTCCAGATACAGGACAAGTCCCTTAGAGATCAATGTCCTTCAAGAGGATTTCGACAAAAATCAAGGCCAGAAGTACCCTCTGACGTTTCAGGGGTGCCAAGGAAGGAGAAATTAGGCCACATCTAGCCCTTCTCACAATCCACCATTAGTGACCAGTCCCAGATCACTGGTTTACCATTCATTTAATATTTCTTTTTTCCTCCTATCACACCAAGGCCATGCTTTCCAGGTAGCTAGAACTCTTAGCCTTAATTTTTAGGTGATTAGCAATACATTCAAAAATTTTTAAGAGACACAGAAATTTTTTAAACCACAGCTTTGGGTAAACACATTATCTAGAACCTAGGTTAAACTTAGGCATATATTAGCTGTTTATACCTTTTATAATCATTTTGAAGAATATCAATTAAACTTAAACTGGTCAAATTACTTTTTACTTTCAAGCGGCTCTGGAAACCCACATTCCAGCCTTACAAGACAGGTTTTTGGCTTACCTGCT
>NW_006299276.1:210227-213329 GCF_000327345.1 Myotis davidii | reverse complement strand
CAGGAGGGTTCTGGGACCTCAGAATCCCACCCAAACAAGCTGTGTGGATTTGAGTGTTTGTAACCCCTTCCGATTGAAAAAAACTGCACATCCAGTTGCAGCCTGCCTGGCACACGACTCCGCACCTCTGTTCCTGCTGCCTCTGCACATCCTACTCAGTCTCAATGTGCTTCTTTTTCTTTCCAGGAATGGAGGACCCAGGGTAAGATGGAGGGCATATTCCTCACCCTTTCAAGAATCCTGCCCCAAACAAACTCAGTGGATTTGAGAGTTTGTAACCCCTTCCGATTGAAAAAAACTGCACATCCAGTTGCAGCCTGCCTGGCACACGACTCCGCACCTCTGTTCCTGCTGCCTCTGCACATCCTACTCAGTCTCAATGTGCTTCTTTCTTTCTTTCCAGTTGTATAACTTCCACTGGGCCAGCTTTCCCATAGTTCTGAATGACAGCTGTTTGTCTTATAGTTGGTAGTTTCAATGTTGTTGTGGGAGGCAGCACGCACAGGTCTATACCTTATGCCACCATCTTGGTTCTCAGAACATCTACTTTCTTTGCTATGTTTTCTCTCTGGATACTGAAGGACAGTGTATAATAGAATAGTTAAAAGCCCTTTACACAGAATACACCAGTTTGAATCCTAGCTCAGACACTTAACCAACTCTGTGATCTTGGGCAAGTGAGCCATCCACTCTGTGACTCAGTTTTTCTATCTGTAAAATTGAGAAAATAATTGTATATATCTCAATAGTTGTGTGGATTGAGTATGTACACACCCATATATGCATGCATATGTATAAATCATATATCATAAATAATATATTGTTAATATATTAAATGTTAACTTTATATGTCATGCATGAATTATATACACATTGTATTCTCACATGAAACCTCTGAGAGTTATATATTTTGTAAGATATGATATAATATTTATAGACTATATAGTTATACACATATAATATATGATACATTTTACATATGTATGCTCTTTTGTATTATAAGATGCATAAATAATTTGTAAAGGGAAAAATAAAACGTGTCATTAAGAGGTAGAGAAATAAAAATTAGGGAAAGGAATGGACAAAGCTGAAGCAAAAATAATGCCCCAGACAAATCCAGATAAGTGAGGAGAAAATAAATAATGTTATATTTGAAAATTAGAAAATCTCTGCTGACTTCCCTAGAGCAGTTTCAGTAGAGTGATATGGATAGGAGTAAAATTTCCAAAGTGTGGTGAGAAGGTCTGCACTGAGAAAATAAAATAAAAATATGCAGTTTATCTTTTCATGAGTTTGCCCCTGTGTGTGTGGATGAATCAAAGGATAATTTGTATTATTTTGAAAAAATGATAGTTAAGCATAAGTTTTGAAAGAGAAGAAGGAGCCAGTGAAGTAAAAAAATGAAAAGAAAGAGAGTGGGAGTGGAGTGAGAGGGGACAAAGAAAGGAACAGGAAAAAATGAGGTATGGGACTTAAACTTGGAAAATTAGATGAAATTCCTCAAAGGTAGTTGAGAACAAAGAGAGAAAAAGGACCTGATAAGTAAAATCTGAGAGTGATATGGTCTGAGAAAGACACGCATATGTGTATTTTATTTTTTATTTATGTATAGTTGACATACAATGTTATATTAATTTCAGTTGTAAAGCATAGTGATCAATATTTTATATACCTTACTAGAGGCCCGGTGCACAAATTTGTGCATCAGTGGGGTCCCTTGGCCGGGCCTGCATGATTGGGCCCAAACCAGCTCTTTGACATTCCCCGAGGGGTCCTGGATTGCAAGAGGGCACAGGCCAGGCCGAGGGACCCCACCAGTGCACAATCAGGCTGGGGAGGGATGTGGGAGGTTTGCCAGCCAGGGAGCGACCATAGGAGGGCTCCAGGGCATGTCTGGCCCATCTCGCCCGGTCCCAATAGACCAGACCCCAGCAGCAAGCTAACCTGCTGGTTGGAGCATCTGCTCCCTGGTGGTCAGTGCATGTCATAGCAAGCAGTTGAGCAGCTTTAGCATATCATTAGCACACTATGTTTTGATTGGTTGAATAGCCGACCCATCAACTGGACACTTAGCATAGTAGGCGTTTATTATATAGGATGATACAGTAGGTCTTCATAAGACTTACCCCAAATTACCATGATAAATCTAGTAATCCTCTGTCACCATACAGTTATTATGATACTAAAGGGCTGCTGCACAAATTCATGCACAGGTGGTGTGGCCGGCCTACTCTGATGAAAACCCATCAGACCTGGCAGGTAGGGGAGAGGGGCTGTGTGTGGTTGGCTGGCTGCCACCCTAATCGGGGTGGAGGAAATTGGGGGCATGGTCAGGTAAAGGAGGTTCCATGGGTGGGGTGGAGCAGGGGAGGGGCCATGGGTGGTTGGTAGCTGGCCCAACCCCTAATTAGGGGGTTGTGGGTCAATCAGGGCCAGGCCAGCTAGGGGTGCTGATTGGGGGCCAGATAAGGCTGGTTGGCTGCTGCAGTGCTATATATATATATATATATACTAGAGGCCCTGTGCACGGATTCATGCCTTGGTGGGGTCCCTCGGCTTGGCCTATGGGAATCAGGCCTGAAACCAGCAGTCCAACATCCCCCAAGGGTTCCCAGAGTGAGAGAAAGCACTCTGCAAAGGTGCTGTCACACAGCAGCTCCAGTGCTGAGTCTATGCCCCCTGGTGCTCAGTGTGAATCATAGCTCCTGGCCGGCTGGTTGCTTAGTTTTTATATATAGACTAGAGGCCCAGTCCACCAAAATTTGTGCACTTGGCGGGGAGGGAGGGTCCCTCAGCCCGGCTTGTGCCCTCTTGCAGTCTGGGACCACTCGGGAGATAATGACCTGCTGGCTTATGCCTGCTCCCAGGTGGTAGAGGGCAGGCTCAATCCCTAGGTGCAGGCCCTGGTTGGGCTCAGAGCAGGGCCGATGAGTTGGGGCGGGCACCACGCCCTGTCATGCACAGAGCAGGGCGGATCGGGAGGTTGTGATGCCACATCGGGAGGATGTGTCCCCTGTCACACTCAAGGCAGGGTCGATGGGGAGGTTGCAGCACCACCCTCTGTCATGCACAGAGCCGGGCCCATCTGGGGGTTGGGGCTCC
>NW_006299276.1:208229-208939 GCF_000327345.1 Myotis davidii | reverse complement strand
GCAGCTTCTATATTTGTTACAATGTTCAAACTGCAGGCTCAGAGGCCAGCAAGGCAGGTGGGGAACATTGGAGTCCTCTGTCACTGAAGCAAGCAAGCTTCATGTTCAGTTTAAGCTGCCTGGCTGCCGGCTGCCATCTTGGCTGGCAGTTAATTTGCATATCGCCCTGATCAGCCAATGGGAAGGGTAGTGGTTGTACACTAATTACCATGTTTCTCTTTTATTAGATAGATAGATTCATAACTAAACTAGAGGCCCGGTGCACAAATTTGTGCACTAGTGGGGTTCAGCCGGCCCTCCCCAATGAGGACCTATCGGGGGCAGGGATGGCCAGAGGGAGGGGCAGCAGTTGTTCTTGTCATTCTGGTCATTCTGCTGGTCAGTTGCCTGGCTTTTGTAATATAAGACTAGAGGCCTGGTGGATGAAATTTGTGTATGGGGGGTAGTCCCCTCAGCCCTTCCTGCACTTTCTCCAATCTGGGACTCCTGGCTCTTAACTGTTCACCAGACTGTCTGCCTGATAGCCCCTACTGGCCCCCCTGCCAGCTTGATCACCCCTAACCACCTCTGCCTGCTGGCCTGGTCACCTCTTACTGCCCCCCTCTTCTGGCCTGGTCACCCTTAACTGCATCCCATTGACAACCAAACCAGGTCGCCTCTAACAGCCCCCGCCCCCGATGGCCTGGTCTCCCCCCAACTTCACTCCCTGT
>NW_006299276.1:185131-206425 GCF_000327345.1 Myotis davidii | reverse complement strand
GTCGCCCCACACAGCCTGCTGTTCAGTCGTTTGCTAGCCCCTCACTGCACCCCCTTCTGGCCTTGTCACCCCACAAAGCCTGCTGTTCAGTCGTTTGGTCGTCCCTCACTAGCCCCCCTGCCAGCCTGGTTGCCCTACGCAACCTGCTCCTCAGTTGTTTGGTCGTTCCCCACTAACCCCTCTGCTAGTCTTGTCACCTCAGCTTGTTCAGTCATCCATTTGGTCATCAGTTTGGTTGCGGTGGCCCCTGGCTCTTTATATATATATAGATTAGTCAGCTCAGACAGCTGTAACAAAATATCATAAATTTGTGTGGCTTAAACAACAGAAATGTGCTTTTCTCACAGTTCTGGAGGCTGTAATTTGAGGGTAGGGTACCAGCATAGTATCGTCCCATATACCAGACAGTGGTGGATCGATTCCAGTCAGGGCACATGCCCAGGTTGCAGATCCAATACCCAGTCCAGTGAGTGCAGGGAACAACACAACAATGTTTTTCTCTCTCTCACTTCTCTCTGAGATCAATTAAAATGAATGATAAGTAAATAATGTTCTATAAGCATGGTTTTTAACAGGAAAGACATTAGTGATCTATGAAATGAAAAACTCATTATAACACATATATCCAGCATGACTCCATTTAAAAAGAATATTTATTGATTTTAGAGGAAGGAGAGGGAGAGATAGATAAAAACATCAATGATGAGAAAGAATCATTGATCAGCTGCCTCCTTCATCCCCCTACTGAGCATCGAGTCCGAAACCTGACTGGGAATCATATCATGACCTCCTGGTTCATAGATCAATGCTCAACCGCTGAGCCCCACCAGCTGGGCCCCATTTTTATCAATACCAGGCACATGAGGTACGTTGGCAAGATCTCACTCCTAAGTTTGAAATTTCCCAAACTCCTTTGCCGCTAGGTTTCTGAATATGAATTCATTTCTGCTGATTGGATGCGCTTGTATAATATTTTGAAGTCAGAAGTGGGGCAGAGGCATCTTCCCACAGTTTGGGATGTTTGCTGCTGGTGATCATGTTTGCAGAGATGTGGAGGTTTTCTGCAGCAGAATCCAGGGTGTGCACAGGCAACTGTGGCAAAGGCAGTGCCCAGTGACCTGTTTTGTGGGAGCTGTAGGGCACTTGCGGGGGCAGCAATTTCCCGATCCCCAGGTCAAGCTGTGCCAGAGTGTCCTAGAATTCAGTTGTGACTGAGAGGGCAGCTTCTCCTGCTGGTCAGGGAGTCTTTCCTGGGGGGACAGCCTAATACTCACTCCTCCAGCTTTTTGATGATTTCCCAAGCACCAATTCCCTGTGCTAAATTCTTTCCTGCCTAAAATAGCAAAGATCTAAAAACATTTTGGATCCTCTACTTTCAACGAAAACAATGCTTCACAGGGTCAGGTATGAGAAGTGGCTGAGGTATTATGGAAGGCTCCTTTCTGTGAGTCTCAGCTTACTCTTCTGTAGAATCGAGACCAAAGATTATCTGTTCATAGTTACTGAAAACCTTGGCAGCTGTGCTTCCCAAAGATGGCCACAATATTTCCCATTTATCCTGTGGCCTTGCCACTATCCACTACATCCTCTCTCTTGAAGTGAGGCTGACCACTGACGTGCTGGTTGCCAGGACACTGGTTCCCTGCAGAATTCTAAGGCCAAGGCCAAAAAGGCATTGGGCTGAAGCCCCACCCACTCCACCAGGGTTTGCAGTTCAGGCCCCATCCACACCACTCGGGCCCTGGCTGGCACAGGGCCTTGCCCTCCTGGCTTGCTTCCCTTCCAGTCAGCAGCCTAGCACCTTGTTGCTCACCATGGCCTACCTGCTGGTGCTGCTGGGCCCAGCGGGCAGTGTAAGAGCCCAGGATGGGCCTCATGCTTCTTGGCTCCTGTGTGCTGCTGCCCCCTGTGCCCTGAAGCCTCTATTCCTGCCACTGTTCTGATTGGGGCCAGATGCCCAGGTGCCATGCGTGGACCATGGGGACTGCTCTGGCAACTAGGAAAGCCTTCCCACCCCATCCCAAACTCCAGCACCCACTCTCGGTTCCACTTTTGCAAAAGGAGAGCATTTCCAGCTGGCCCCACCCTGATTGGGGTGTTGGGGGCAATCCACCCTGGAACAGGCTGGTTGGCTGCCACAGTGAGTGTCATAGCCACTGGTAGTTCTGGTTGTCCTGGTCATTCCACTGTAATGGTCACTGGGTTTTTATATATATATAGATTCCCTGTGCTGTACATTATATACCCATGACTTACTTATTTTACAACTGGGAATTTATAACTATTATTCTCTTTTACCTTTTCCACCCATTCCTCAAGCTCCCTCCCTCTTGAAAACATCAGCAAAGAACTCATACAGGTCAACATCAAGGAAATCCAATTATAAAATGGACAGATTACCTCAATAGACATTTCTCTAAAGAACACATATAGATGGTGAACAGACACATGAAAAGATGCTCAATGTCACTAATCATCAGGGAAATGCAGATAAAGACCACAATGAGATAACAACTCTCACCTATCAGAATGGCTATTATCAAAAAGTTAGCAAAAAAACAAGTGTTGGTGACATTCTGAAGAAAAGTGAACTTTCATGCACTGCTGTTGGGTTGGAAATTGCTTCAGTTACTATAGAATACAGTATGGAAGTTCCTCCAAAACTAAAAAATAGACCTATAATATGACCCAGCAATTTCACTTCTGGGTATTTATCTGATGGAAACAAAGACAATAATTTGAAAAGTTACATGCAACCCTATGTTCATTAAAGCATTATTTAAGTAGTCAAGATATGGAAGCAACTTAGGTGTCAATGGGTTAATGAACTGATAAAATGTAAGATATATATATGAAAATATAATATAATGAAATATATATATATTTCACCCTTAGAGGAATGTGTAGAATTTGGCTAGGTGAAAATATAATAGATCAATGGATGAATAATTATCCTATCTAATAAAGAGGGAATCTGCTAATTGACCCTCACGCCATAGCAAAGATGGCGGCGCCCACAGCCACGAGATGGTGGTGTCTAGTCCCCTCAGCCCACAAGGGATGAGTCCCCCAGTCCTCTCAGCCCCCAGCCACCCAGGGCCAGCCCAAGGCTCAGGCAAGTCTTGGATAGTGGCTTCCCAGATGCCCAGGGCCGCCTCAGGCTCAGGTAACCAGGGCTGGCCAAGGCTTGCACTGCCGACAGTGGCAGCAGCAGAGGTGTGATGGGGCATCACCTTCCCCAGATCGCCTGGATGATCTTTCCCCTGCCTACATTTTCAGATTAATATCCTTTATACTTACCATAATCTAATGCTTGGTGCTTTTAATTTCTCAAATGGGCACAGATCTTTCCCAATTTAGAACTTGTGAATATGCAGAATGGTCTAACTGGAACTTTCACTATATGGGTAATTCCTATTCAGATTTCAGGTCTTAGTTTTAATTCACTGCCTTGGAGTTGGATTCCCTCATCACCCTCATTTCATTAACTTAGGTGTGCCATGCTTCTCTCTCATAATTTTCTCATAAGACCTACCACAAATTGTAATCATCCATATACTTTTGTGTATTATCATTAAATATCTATCACCCTTCCTGGGCTACACATTCTATGAAGTCAAGGATATTAAGTGTTTTATTCACCCAGATTCTACCACAAGGCTTAGGACATAATTTATTTTAAATAATTATTTGTTGCGTTAATGATCATATGTACCATGCAAATTAGATTCAAAAGTCATGATCACTTTGTATTTAGGGTTCAGCTATATACAAAATCAGAGTCAAAAACATTCTCATTGTAAGATTGGAGTGGGAAATGAAAGAACGATCTAAATATAAGGTCTGAAATGACAATTTTTATAGAAGGAAACATAGGTGCTAAACTTGTGGACCTTGGTTGTAGAGAGAATTTTATGAATCTGACCCCAAAGGCAAGGGAAGTAAAGGCAAAAATAAGTGAATGGGACTATATCAAACTAAAAAGCTTCTGCACAGCAAAAGAAAATGACAACAAAACTGAGGCAGCCAACTAGATGGAAGATAATATTTGCAAACAGTAGGTTTGACAAAGGTTCAATTTCCAACATATATGAAGAACTCATAAAACAACACCAAACAAGCAAATGACCCAATCAAAAAGTGGGCAGAGGACCTGAAAATACACTTCTCCCAAGAAAACATATGAATAGCCAATAAATATATGAAAAGATGTTTAACCTCACTGGCAATTAGGGAAATGCAAATCATAACTACAATGAACTATAACCTCACACCTGTTAGAGTGGCCATTGTCAATAAGAAAAGCAGTAACAAGAGTTAGATAAGTTGTGGAAAAGGGGGAACTTTCATTCATTGATGATGGGAATATACAACCAATAGGCACATCAGTCTGACGGTTCCTCAAAAAATTAAGAATGGAGCTACCATATGACTCAGCAAGCCCTTTCCTGATATATACCCCAAAACACTAAAAATCATGTATTTGCAAAGATATATGCACCCCTATGTTCATTGCAGCATTATTCATGGTGGCCAAGACATGGAAACAAAGTATCCCGTGATAGAGGACTGGATAAAGAGGATATGTTATATAT
This sequence comes from Myotis davidii, assembly GCF_000327345.1. NCBI lineage: Eukaryota > Metazoa > Chordata > Mammalia > Chiroptera > Vespertilionidae > Myotis > Myotis davidii. The sequence continues at coordinate 201,830 of NW_006299276.1, read as the reverse complement.
ACACAATTGAATATTACTCAGCCATAACAAAGGATGAAATAGCGTCATCTGCACAATGTGGATGGACTTGAGAACACTATGCTCAATGGAATAAGTCAGAAAAAATTAAGATCCATATAATTTAACTCATATTTGGGATGTAAAAGTGAAACTCATGAGCACAAACAGCAGTATCGCAATGGCCAGAGGGAAGGGGGTGGGGGTAGAAGGGAGTCCTAATATATCTAATATATGTTGACAGGAGAAGAGTTAACTTTGTATGCAATATACAGATCCTTTAACATTGAAACCTATATGGTCATGTTGACCAATGTCACCCCAATAAATTTAATGGAATATTACTCAGGCAGTAAAAAGGAAGGAAATTCTGCCATTGTTGATGGCATGGATGTACCTTGAGGGTATTACACTAAGTGAAATAAGTCAGACAAAGGCAAAAATAGAGTATAATCTCACTTATTTGTTGAATCTAAAAAAGCCAAACTCGTAAAAACAGAGTATATGAGTAATTGCCAGTGGCTGGGGGGTGGGGGAAATGAGGAGATGTTGGTCAAAAGCCACAAACTTCCAGTTATAAGGGGGATGAATTCTGGGTATCTAATGTATAGTATGGTGACTACAGTTAGAAATACAGTATTGTAGACTTGAAACTTGTTAATAGAGAAGATTTTAAATGTTCTCACTAACCCAAAAAAGTGATAACGGTGTGAAGGATGTGTTAACAAACTGTATTTTGGTAAACATTTTTAAATATATGTGTATCAAATCATCATATTGTTCATCTTAAACTTGTACGATATTTAATGTAAATTACATCTCAATAAAGCTGCAGCAAGGGTGGGGGAGGAATGCCTCCTTTCCTTGTCTACATCTAAGAAAATAAGTAAATAAAAAAATAAAGTTAATGTATAATAATAAAAGCGTCATATGCTAATTAGAATGGACAGCCAAATGACCTTCTGGACATCATTCCTGATGAAGCCACAGTGACGAGGGCTGAGGCAGAGGTGGTTTGTGTGATCAGGCAGGCAAGCAAGCAGTTAGAGCCAATCAGACAGGCAGGCAGAGGGGTTGAGGGCTATCAGGCAGGCAGGCAGAGTGGTTAAGGGCAATCAGGCAGGCAGGCGTGTGGTTAGGGGCGATCAGGCAGCCAGGTGAGCAATTAGGGGCATCAGGCAGGCATGCAGAGTGGTTAGGAGCATCAGGCCAGCAGAGTGGTTGGGGATGATGAGGAAGGCAGGCAGAGGTGGTTAGGGGTGATCAGGCAGGTAGACTTGTGATTAGGGGCGATTAGGTAGGCAGGCAGGCAGGTGCGCAGTTAGGAGCCAGTGGTCCCAGATTGTGAGAGGGTGCAGGTCAGGCTGAAGGACCCCCCGGCCCACACCATGCATGGATTTTTTGCAAGAGGCCTCTAATGTTGCTTATAATATATGATGCTAATGAAGTAGCAACTTCAACTTACTTCATGCTTAGCACACTCAGTTGGGCTATTTATCTTTAGGGATCCATGTGCTACATATAGTAGTGCTTATAAAAATAATGTAGAATCCTCAAAATATTTGTGATATCATATAAGATTGGGCACAATCATTGTGGTATGGGATTAACTAAAGAACATATGTATAGCCCATGGACACAGACAATAATATGGTGAGAGTCAAGGAGGGTGGGCAGGGGCCAGGAGGAAGTGGGCAAAGGGGGGATGGGGGACATCTACAATAAAATTTTTAAATTAAAACATGAAGAAAATAAAACATTAGTGATATCCCTTGCTTATGTTTGTAAAACCATTTTAAATCTATATTTCCCCATATTCAGAATTACGCTGCCTATTATAGGGGGCCTCTGGATCTATTTTAGAGTTTCTATTTTTCTCTTTGTAATTTGATTTACATTTTAAAAGTATATTATGGACATTATGTGGAGTATGGAATGATGAAGAGCAAGACAGAATTTAGGTAAAATAGAAAAGAGACTACTATATTAGACAACACTAGATACTATATGACTAGGAGGATAGTGGTATAAAAGAAAAAACATTGCCGAAAACGGTTTGGCTCAGTGGATAGAGCGTCGGCCTGCGGACTGAAAGGTCCCAGGTTCGATTCCGGTCAAGGGCATGTGCCTGGGTTGCGGGCACTTCCCCAGTGGGGGATGTGCAGGAGGCAGCTGGTCGATGTTTCTCATCGATGTTTCTAACTCTCTATCTCTCTCCCTTCCTCTCTGTAAAAAATCAATAAAATATATTTTTAAATAAAAAAAATACATATAAATTTGCTGTATATATTAGAGTAAAGAGCACTGATATTTGGTGATGAATTGAATATGAGTACAAAGCATAAGATATAAAGAAAGAGTCCAAGTTCTTTGACTTATACAATTTGGTGAATAGTTGTGACATGTGTCAACATTAAAAACATTGGATGAGTTATACCTGCTATTTTAAGATGGAATATGTATAATGAGTTGGAGAAATGCAAGAGTAGAAAAAACGAGACTAGTTAGGAGGCTACTGCATTAGTCCAAATGAACAATGATGGTTGCTTAGATTAGAGGAGAAGATGAAAATGGAGAGAAGAATGTGCTTTGGAAGATAGTTTAGGAAATAATTAGTTGGTATTATCTCTTCTCTGATTATGGAGAATTGGTGAGGGAGAGTGGTGACCAGAATATCTTCTAGATTTCTGGCTTGCACATTTGGATGAATTGTTGTTCCATTTGTTGACGTTTGAAACAGTGGCAAAGCACTTGGTTTAGGATAATAAACTACTTTCCTCTTTGCAAAGAACACTGCAGAAATCAGGGGAGAAGTGTAAGAGGAGAGGGGTTTTCTCTTAACAGCAAGGTTAGACATGTCCTCTTGAATTATGACTTTCCAGCAGTATATTGTAATATCTGGAAAGAAAACATTTTCTATGTTTTTTTTAAAGTAAGGGTCAAAGACTCTTGCCAAGAGATATTGTTCATGCTCAAATATGTCATTGATTCTTTTATCTCTCAGTAGGATTTGTGATGTTGCTTCAGCTATAACTACTGAATCCCTGCTGCCTCTCTGTCCTTTGAAATGAGAGGCTCTCAAAAGAAAGCTACAAGCCCTATGAAAAAATTTAAAAAATCAATCAGTGTAACAAAGTATGCCACCTGCACATTATCCAGAGGCAAAATTAAGCAAGACAAAATTCTCCAGTGGACAAAACACATTGTGCAACCCTCCAAAATTTCAACACTACCAGGAGAAGAATGCAAAAATTAATAGGGGTGGGAGAAGACTTGAATGTACTGATTGCTAGGAGTAGGGCAATGTTTACCCCTTTCTGAATATTCAGTGATCAACAAAATCTATACCTTAGTAATGGAAAGATGGTAATTGTTTTCTGGAAGATGAAAATATATAGAAAACTCTCAGGGTTCAGGGAAATACAAATTATAAAAGGCATCAAACCATTTCAAGAACAGCTAATACTTTGTTTCTTGGTAAGAAATAATATTATTCACTTCTTTCCCTTTCTCCTTTTTTCAAAATTAATTCAGTAAATACAGAGTGGGCTACTACTTTGTACTTTGTTATCACTATCTATGGCTTGACACATGGTAAGTTGCATGGTTTGTCTATCTAAAATTATAGCATATGAATCAGTGAAAAAATCTAGAGCTTCATGTCATCAATAAGATCACATAAATAATAATAGAGTCCAAGAATGCACATTTTATTTAGCTAGTCTAGTAGTTTTTTAGGGTACAAAGTACATTTTGTATGAAATCATTATGAAAACACTAAAATCGTGCACATGGGAAGGGGATTCCTCAGTCTGGTCTGAGCCCTTTCACAGTCCGGGAACCTTTGGGGGATGTCTGACTGATAGCTTAGGCCTGCTCCCCGCCTAAGCGGGCAGTTGAACATCCTGAGCACTGCTGCGGAGGTGGGAGCACTCGCCAGCCATGAGCACGGCTTCTGGTTGAGCTGCGCTCCCCCGTGGGAGTGCACTGACCACCAGGGGGTAGCTCCTGCATTGAGCATCTGTGCCTGCTGGTCAGTGCACATTGGTCATTCCACCATTTAGTTGATTTGCATATTAGCCTTTTATTATACAGTATAAGGCAATAATTATTAGGGGCATATCATGGAATTCCAAGTGGGAAAAGATTTCCTTTTTAGTCTATCAGACAGAGTGCAAAACATTTTGGAAATCCTAGACTTTTTACTTAAAGTTTTTTAAAGGAAAAATTCCATAACATTTACTACCACCAATCCTTCCATCAATTATTTGATAGAAAGGACTGTCTATTTATTCATGATAGTTGACCTTCTAGCATTCATTGAAAACTACACATCGAATGGAAGTAAAAAATACAATTCCTGCTAAGCAATCAATTTTGTTTTATAAAAGCCTGGATATCTCAAATGTGTATGGCCTGAGCTATCCAGATCAATATTTCTCATGTGTGAATGCAAACTATTTAACTCTTCCAAATAGTCTTGAATGAGCACTCCATAATAATATCTACAACTCAGATAGCTACAGTACAAAAATAAATTTCCTATTTTTTTTCACATTTACCTAGTGGAACCTTAGGTTTTCTACTTTTTTTCTTTTCCAGATACCTAACATTTTGCAGAGATGAAATAGAGCCATTTACCAAAGAAGCTAACCTGCCACATGCTACCAAATAATACCAAACATGAGAGAAAAGAATGTTCCAGAAATGACAAGTGAAATGAGTTTCTTCAAATAATCAAAATTATTTCCACAGGTAGAGTTACTTGGTCTTTGGTGGGTAATAAGATGAGATTGATAAAGTAGATGAATAGCTATTGGATTCTCAAGCTCCATGAGTAGTGAAAGGTCCTACAGCAAGCTCCTTCTCAAAGAAAAGGCTTGTCATTTTCAAAAATGAAAAAAATCCTCAAGACACCCAACAGGATATAGAAAAATGGTCAATTAAAGATAGATGTACATTGGATAACTATTTTAAAATATTATATACTGAATTAGGGAATAAATTAAATATTGGCTTTGTAATTTTGGTTCACGGACAAATACAATTTCAAATGGTAACTATTCACCCTTAGAAGTAGCCAACATTTTTTCTTTTCACAACTAATCGGCTTGTTCATTTTTCTTTTCTTCTCCACATGAGACCTGTTGCAGAAAAATTATTCTAGGCTATGTCTGTTGTCAAGTGACCTGCTTTCAAATGTGTCCTGCTTTCAGTGCAGTTGAACACTTCTGAAAGAGCACTCATTAAGAAGCAGACAAATTATTAGTAGATCTAAGTGCTTTTACAGATGCCAAAGGTCTGAGAAGGAAAATATTCACAGCTTCAATGTCAGCACAGCTGCAAGGAAGATCTGATTCCTGATTTAGAGTTTGTAGACTCAAGAATTGGAGGTCCTGCCTTCATTGATTTTCTCTGTGAATTTTAATTTTAGTGAAATGGAATCCCAAGAAGAAATAATGGTAAAACTTTCCATTCCTTGGATTTGGAATAAGTATAGCTGCACTTGGCAAAGAAATGCAGAAGTAGGTATAGAAATTAAGAGACTATTCACAGAACAAGAAATATGCATTGTTATTATAGATGAAAATATTTAGTCCTCAATAATGAGCAAAGAGACTTGAATTGAGGTCACAATAATATACCGCGTTTAATATAAAAATGGCAAAAATTTAAAAATATCAACATTCTTTTCTGGCAAATGAGAGTTGAGGGGCACTTTCATAGATTACTTATGGGAATGTCAACTAATACAAAGTTTCTGGGGAAAATGACAAAATTCAGCAAAAGCCTTTATAACACTCAGATTCTTTGATTCCAAAATTTAGCATTAATGAAAGTTTGAAAAGAGGTGATTATTAGATATGCTATTCACCTTATACAAGGACCCACACTTAGCCAACCCACAGAGTGAAGTCACTGTTCTTTGGGGACATCTATATCACATTGCTACTGGGTGTGTGAAAGAGATCAATATATTTGTGATTGCACTTGGATCTTAAGGCATTTTTAGCTTTGAAATATTATTTTAAATATAAAAATAAAATAGAAAAAGCAATGCACATATGATTAATTCTTTAAATCAAAGTCCATTGAAAATTCTTAGATCTGCTTGGTTTTATCTCATGGAAAGCAACTTCATTTAATTGAAGAAATTCTCCAAAGATCAGGTTAGTAAGGCATGCTTGATAACAAGTAAAATAAAAAATAAAAAAATCCTCACAAATAGCATAGGACATATTAGAATAAATTGAGTTCATTTTAATCAAGTAAACAGCCTCTAGAGAATGGAACCTTCTAGGCACTCTTAGAAATGTCAATAATGTAAATTTATAGCAGGAAATGCATCCACATGTTTCCTGGTCTAGCATCTGGGGTTGTTGCAAATGCTCTTCACTGCTTCACTGAACACTTACAATTGAGTGATATTTTGAATCCTGTATGGGTTATCATTTAGCTTCCTATACGAACTGGATTCAAAAGGACAGATCATGAACACAGCTAGAATGGTTGTGCTAGAGATGTCAATAATCTTTTAAAAATACATGATATACATCATAAATCTCACATATGTTTAACTGGGGAAAACAAACAAACAAACAAACAAACAAATCAACCTTTCAAGGCTACAATGTAAAAACTCTTAAGTATAACCCTGCATTCTCACTTCTGACTGAACACTAAATAATAGTGTAGGAGGAATGACATGAGGATAAAAATGTCATGATGAATTGTTACAAGAAATGGTCAAGTAGCCCTGGTAATTAAGTCTGTCATTTTGACATGAAGAAATAATCAGAAGAGGTGCCAGATATCTGAGAAAGACATGTGCTTGTAATTTCAATACAGAGAAATGGTAAAATTGGTTTGATTAAAAGATGACACTTTGCCAAATAAGAACACTTTGCTTTTTTTTTTTTTTTTTTTTGATTGCTGGAACTCCTGTAAACATTTTTGAACGGCAAAATAAAATCTACCCATTAACAGCTCCTTTCAGAGTATTTATACAGCAAAAACATTTAGTAAGAGCTGTAGCTTAGGTCTACCCACACATTGGTGATATGGGGCAGTGTCTTGAGTCCATTGTATCCGACAGATGCAATATCTCAGTTTTGAGCAACTAAATGCAATGTTTCTCCTAAGAGCTGCTGTTACTTTTGATGCCAGATTGTCAGATTTGGAGACTTCCTAGGATAAGGTGACCATAGCAACAAAGCCTGTCTGAGAGTTACATGACCACTTTATCCTGAATTTTCTTTAAAATTTTAAAAGATCTTTTTTTTATCTGGGCTTTTAAAATACGTTGTCTAATTCAATATTTTTCATTTTCTGGATATAAGAACTATTATAAAGGTCAAGTAACTTGCCCAATGCCACACTAATTCCTATAATAGAATTGTAATCTATCCTAAAGTTTGTTAGACATTTACAAAGTCTATATAATTTTCCCTATAGTCTGATGACTCTGTGAGAAGACCTCTGGTCTGGTATCAGTTTTACTGGCTCAACATATGATCATGGGGAAATTGGCCCTTTAATTATTGTCTGCTTGTCTTCCTGTCTACTGATAGTTTTATAGGCCACTTCCTTTTCACCAGAGCCCATTATGTTTATTGATTTGTATTGCTCTCATTTTACTATCACGGTTTTTTCATAAGTACTTTTGGTATCAGAGAGTTTTAACAAGCAGGGCAAGAGGAAAATATTAGAATTTGCCAGCCCCAGACCCTCCTTCTTATCAACCTTGATTGAGTCCATCATCATTATGAGGCCTTTGGAACTTAGGCAGTAAGGTAGAAATGTACAATGTCCTAAACAGATTATTTAATTAATTGCTAATAGTTTCTTACATTATCTGGATTAATTGAAAGTTGAATGCAATAACGATGAGGTCACTGCTTAAAATTGGTGGAATAAATCTCACAAATCAGAATGGGTAAAGTTACCAAACCAAGTAAATAATTTTGTCTATTTTTTCCCATGGAAAGGGCAAATAATGCATGCTGTTTTGTAGAATACTAAGAAACTTTTTTTCATCTCTAAATATAATTTGGATAATATTCAAAAATTCTTAATCCCTATTAGTATTCATATAACTAAGTGACAGCTATAATGAAGCCTGGGCATGTGCCCACAACCTGGGCCTGTGCCCTGACCAGGAATTGAACCGTGACCTTCTGGTTCATAGATCAGTAATCAACCACTGAGCCACGCTGGCCGAGTGAAGTGCATTCATGATAGTGTTGCAGATAATATTAAATGTGGGGCAAGGGAGCAAAATAAATTTGCCAACCATTGTCAGTTGCCACACGAACCTCTACAAGGTTGTTCACATACTTTATATCATTTCAGTACAAAAAATAATCCAAGCATTATGTGTATATTTGTCTCCATTTTGCAGATGAAATAGCTGAGAGGCATAGAGGTTAGCAATGTGCCCAGGATCCCACAGCTAGTCAGGACAGAACTGTCATGAATTAAGAAGCCTTTGCTCTTTCCACTACACAATGCTAAAGCATTTGGGCTCTCCCAGTTGTCCTTGCTTAGCCTTTGTGACTAAAGACACACATTTATTTAACAAATGGGGAAGGCTGCAGTTGTGGCTTACAGCAGAGTGTAGTATTCCCCTATGTGCAAAAACTTGTCATGTCACTCATTAATATCAAGATCCAACCAACGGAATAAACTAACTCAGGTTTAGAATTAGGAAAAAAAGAAGGGCTGCCTAGATACTGGTATAAAATCGGTTGAACATCTAATTTACTCCCTTAACAGATCCTTTGAAGAAAAGAGGTGGCATTAGCAGCCTTTTGACAAAAGAGAAAACTGAACCAAAAAAAATTGAAATGACTTATCTCGCAATCACCCAGAAAGTAGTTACAGAGCTGGGAATTCACCCATGGTCTTTGGACTCTTCTTTTAGCGTATTGACAAGAACATTTCACATCAAACACAAAGCACTATAATATAATAGCACTGGCTGCTTAGGCCAATTGTTTCTTGAAAATAAAATATTATAGAAATATATATTTTAATTATTGTGCATTTGCCAAGTGAGTGCTAGAATTATCTGGATGATCACTTCATAAATTATATTATTCTCAAACCATTGCACTATACATCTGAAACAAATGTAAAATACAAATAAATAAATGAATATTAAAAAGAAAAAAATTAACAAAATTGAAAGTCCTGGGTTAAATTTTATGATACTCATCCAGGTTTTGGAAAGGAACTAACTACAGACATACCTCGGAGATATTGTGGGTTCCATTTCAGAACACAATAAAGTAAGTATCAAAATAAAATGAGCTGCAGTCTTTTTACTTGTGTACGGTCTTTAGTTTGTAAAAATAATGCAACATTTGTGAGGTGAAATTAAAAAAGCACAGTAAAGTGAGTTATGACTGCAGTAAATATGAGCCTTAACTTTAACAAATCAATGCTATTTTTCTACAAATGATTTTACCAACCTGTTTCAAACTGGGGCATTCTGCAGTTTGAAAGAGGCACATTGCCAATAAATATTCTGTTTATGTCAGAGTCCCAAATGTGAATAATAAATAAAATTCGATTGTCCAGATCGAACCACGAGATCAAATCTTATCTACATTTCATTCAAAATAAGAGGTAAAAGGCAATCACAATTCTAATTTTATGCAGTCCAGGTTTTTCCCCTTAAAATTGGGCTTTAACATTTCTGGTTTTCTATAAATGCAGTCAGAAAGAATATCAGTGCTGTCCAGGTCAATCCATGCTGTGGCAAAGGGTAAGAGTTCCTTCTTTTTACAGCCACATAGCATTCCGTTGTGTAGATGTACCTTAGTTTTCTTATTCACTCATCTGCTGATGGGCACTTGGGCTGTTTCCAGATCTTGGCTACCTTTCTATATCTATATCTATATCTATATCTATATCTATATCCTCATGCTGTGGGGACCACCAACCATAACATTATTTTCGTTGCTGTTTCATCACTATATCTATATCATCTATATCTATACCTATATCATCTATATCTATATTATCTATATCATCTATATCTATATCTATATCTATATCATCTATATCTATATCTATATCTATATCTATCTACCTATATCTATATCTATCTATCTATATATCTATCTATATCTATAAAAAAACCTAATATGCAAATAGACTGAATGGAAGAACAACCAAACAAGTGAATAACTTGTTGCTATGACGTGCACTGATCACCAGGGGGTGTGGGCAGAACACGGTGGGCATCAACTGCAGAGGAATGGGGGGGCATCACACTAAGGCTGGGTGCTGGTCGCTGTCATCAAGGTGAGCCTCTGGTGATTACTGAAAATTCTTTGCTCCCACATGCCAAGGTCTGCCGGGCACCCAGTGCCAATGCCAGAACCACAGCTTGTACCTGCTGCCAGTGCCTGGTGCCAGCCCCAATTGCTCAGCACCATCAATGGGTGTGAGCAGCAGCTGCTGGCCCCAATCACCCCTCAGAGCTTCTCCATCTCCCTCTGTTCCTGAGGGGAGATCGGGGCTGGCAGCTGCCTCTAGAACCCGCTGCCAGCGATGGCTCCACTTGCACCCACAGCTGGCACCAGAGCTACCACTCACACCAGTTGCTGGCGCCCTGTACCAGTCCTTATCCCTCAGTGCCTTCAGCCAGTGTGAGCGGTGGCTGTCAGCCCTGATCGCCCCTGAGGGCTTCTTCACCTCTTCCTGCTCCTGATGGGCAAGTGGGGCAGCAGCTGCCGCTTGCACCCACTGCTGGCACTGGGCCTTGGTCACTATGCACCATCAGCTGGTGTGAGCAGGGTTGGCCCCATTAGTGCATGGGAGCAGTGGCAGCGGGAGCGGGGCTTCTGGCAGATAGCGGACCAGCGGCCATGGTGGGAGGGGCCAGGTGGGGGCACAGAGGATGGGCCAAGACCCGCTCCTGTGCCCACCACAGCCTTGTGGCCCACAGTTCCTTTCAAGGTGCACAAATTTGTGCATTTGGCCTCTAGTTGTACATAATGCTATTATAAGCTTAGGGATGTATATATTGTTTCTGATTAGTGTTTCAGTATTCTTAAGGTATATTACCAGAAATGAGATCACTGTGTCAAAAGGCAGTTTTATTTTTAATTTTTAGCAAAATAAGCCAATCAGAGAAAGACAGATACCATATGAACTCATTAATATGTAGAATCTAATGAACAAAATAAATTGAGGGGTTGGGGGTGACCAAATAAAGAATGTGAAGGGATTAACTAAAGAATATGTACTCATACCCCATGGACACAGACAAAAGGACAATAATTTAGTGAAGTCCAAGGGAGGGGTAGAAAGGGGTGGAGATAGGCAAAGAGGGAGGGGAGGGGACACCTGTAATTATGTCAACACTAGAGGCCCAGTGCACAAAAATTTGTGCACTCGGGGGGGTGGGGAATCCCTCAGAACATTCTGCTGTTAGGATCAGTTTGCATATTACCCTTTTATTATATAGGATAGAGGCATAGTGCATGGGTGGGGGCCAGCTGATTTGCCCTGAAGGATGTTCCGGATCAGGGTGGGGCCACCGCTGGGTCCCTGGCCAGCCTGGGTGAGGGGCTGATGGCTCTTTGCTGGCTAGTAAAGTCCCCCCCACCAGTGGGGACCTTCCCCCCCCATCAAGCCCCCCAGGGGGGACCCTCACCCCATGGTAGTGTGGCCAGCCTGGGTGAGGGGCTGAGGGCTATTTTCAGGCTGGTCGTGCCCAGAGGCTGGAAGCTGGTATCTGGGATTTATTTCACTTGTATAATTAAAACTTTGTAGTCTTGAGCGGAGTCCAGGTTCTGGAAGCCTGGGTTTCCCCTGGCAACCGAGGCTCCTAGCCCCTCCTTGAGCAGAGGCCACAGCAGCTGGAAGCAGGTATCTGGGGTTTATTTACCTTCTATAATTGAAACTTTGTAACCTTGAGTGAAGCTGAGGGCCAGCCAGGGTGGTCAGGCGGGAAGCTTAGCTTCCTCCCTCGCCAGGGGCAACCCTCCTATTCTCTCCAGCTCCATGGCCAGGGCAGGCTGAAAGCAGGTATCTGGGGTTTATTTACTTTCTGTAATTGAAACTTTGTTGCTTTGAGTGGAGCTCAGAGCCTGCCACAGCAGGCAGAAAGCTTGGCTTCCTCCATCATTGGGGCAACCAAGCCTCCTGCTCACTCCAGCTCCATGGCTGCCGGCCGCCATCTTGTTTGGGTTAATTTGCATGTAGTCGTTCTGATTGGCTGGTGGGCGTGGCTTAGGGTGTAGCGAAGGTATAATTTGCATGTTTGTCTTTTCTTAGTGTAGATTAAATTGTTTTAATAAGAAAAGAGAATTTGAGTTCAACAACTTAGAGAACACTAAAAAGCTACTATTTATATCAGGATGGAAGGCAGTTTTAATTTGATATGTACACTAATAAAAGAGAAACATGCAAATTGTTGTCACTCTGCTATGCCCAATGAATCAGAACGACTATGCAAATTAACCCAACAAAGATGGGGGTTAATTTGCATATGCAGGAGCAGAGCGAAGACTGAAGGCTCCAGAGTAAAGACTGAAGACTGAAGAGGCTTTTTTCTCAGCTGCGTCTGCAGTGTAGAAGCCAAGCCTCACTGTGGCCAGAAGGGAGAAACCTAGCCTCGAGGTTTGGCTTCTTCACTGTGGCCGGACCAAAGGCTTGGGTCCCAGGTGCCGGAGGAAAATTGGTGCCAGCAGCCAGAGGAAGGAAGGCCTATTGCATGAATCTTTGTGCATCAGGCTTCTAGTATAATAATAACACTGTAGCTTCTATTCTAAACTCTTAGGCATTGGGTACTGTGATAAATTATGCTTGGCATACATTGTTTTATTTAATATTTACAGAAAACTTCAATGATAGGTGCTACTATTTATCATTCATATTTTAAAGATATGGAAACCAAGGCACAATATGTTGATGATACTGAACCTAGGTTTGGCTGCCTGCTGATAGAAAGCCAATAATTGAGAGACAAGGGATAGTGGAATAAAAATAGGTTTATTCAAGAGCCATCAACCTGAGAATATGGCAGACTAATGTCACATACTTAACATAACTATTAAGAGTTAGAGCAGCATTCAAACTCAAAACTCTGATTCCAGTACCTGAGATCTTATCTAATGTTCATTGTAATTCTTCTGCCAAAAAGAATACATACAATTATAGAGTCAACACATCTGCTGAATAAAGCAGTCTTGATGCCCAAGGAAAGATCAAACTGGGCTGTTAGCCAGTATTCTGTATTATCCCTCATTGTCTACAATAAAGACCATGAGTCATTAATTATCTATCAACAGGCCTTTATGTAGTATATAGCATGTGGAGACCTCTAGACAAGAGACTGCAAGGGTAGCAAGGAAAACTGATAAAGCAAACATAACAACAAATTCACAGAGATCTACAATTTGACTTGCTGAAAAAAGAACTGACCACAAAATGTATTGCCAACATGAAATCGAGAAATATATTCCAGCCATTCATGTATTTTGAAGACAGCAATTGAATTTTAAAAAATGGGTAGGAACTGCATAGAAATAGTTCAAGTCAGAAGTGATTGCTTGACCAAATTAATCATTTTACCCATAACCAATATGTATGTGCAAGCATGTGCATATGTATGTGCATGTGTTTGTTTAGGTAGACACTATCAAAACTACACAAAACTGGTTGATTACTAGTTAGTATTTATATCTGTGGTTTAATGAATCTTCTATGTTATAATTGAAATGTATGCATTTGGATTAGAGATGAATATACACATTTATTGAAACAGATGAAATACATTACATGAAGAGTTCAACTTTCCCTTTTGTCTCTTGATTCTCAGACCTTCATTCTCAGATCAGGAAATATACCATTGGCCCCCAGTTCCCTGATTCACAGACCTTTGGTTTCAGACTTACACCATCAACTAGCTTCCTTGGTTCTCAAACCTTTGGACTTGGATATAATTAAGCCATCAGCTTTCCTAGCTCTTCAGTTTGCAGACAGAGATTATCATAACATTATCAGCCTCCATAATAATGTTAGCCAATTCTTATAATAAATCTCCTCTTATATATCTATATCTATCTATATTTTCTATTGGTTCCGTTTCTCTTGAAAACTACAATATACCACTTAACAAAGCACCTCCAATTCAGTAATTTACACCTATACTCATTCCCTATTGCACATAGATCCATGTGATTTAGTTTGGTCTTAGCTAGATGGATCTGCTCTCAACAGCAGGTCTGTGGGTTGGTTAGGACAGCTTTGCTTCAGGCTGTGACATATCAGTGGCTCCACTTCACAAGTTTCTCATTATTTTCGTGAGACTTGTGGGATAGCTAGGGCATTTTATTCTGGAGATGGCAAAGAAGCAAAAGGGTTAGACGAAGCATATAAGGACTCTTAAATGCCATTTCTTAAGATGGAGGAGACCTGGAAGAGGAGCAAGTTTCATGACACTGTATTAAACAGAAGTCCAACTTTGGACTAAAATTTCAAATGTTTATTAGTTATCTAATTAAGGATACACAGTAGGCAGCTGAATATATGAATGTAAATTATACCAAGGAAATCTGGGTCAGAGGTATATATTTGGGAAGATGTCAATTAGTTTGACTTTAGCCTTAATTAACAGAAGAGCCAACTGAATTTATTCCCAATAATCAGAATTTGTTCTCTCCTATTATAAGAAATTCGGAGTTGAGCAATTTCAAATTTAATTTAGCAACTCATCTAAATCATAAAGACCTGAATTATTTTTACTTTTCTACTCTATCATGTTCAATGTGGAGATTATTTGTGTCATAGTTAAAAGATGACTGCTGTAGCTCTAAGTTTCACATACAAATGAAAATATCAAAGGAAGAAGAGAATATTCCAAAGAGGAGAGAGAGAGGGATAAACTGAAATAAGTGTCACTCATTGTTCAAGTATAATGGGGTCTGAGAATGGAATTTTGGACTTGAAGACATAGAAGTCACTGGTGACTATGAAAATAATAATTTCCATGTATTGTGAAGAATAAAAACCAAAGAAGAGGTGGTAAAGATGAAGAAGAGAAGTCATTTGAGGTTTTCTAGGTAACATGAATGGAGTTGTAAAGTCATCTGAAACTCAGAGGAAAAGGTTGGGCAGAATATATGCTACTGGAAGATAGCCATCATAGAAGCCTTGAAAGAAGGCATAAGAGTGAATGCTTCAAAATTCATAGCAATTATAAGACAAAATAATATATGTTCTCATACAGAAGATATGAGGATTTAATAAAATTATCTCTAAGCTTACTTCAGAGGTATTATTGCTAAATCCTGAATAATTTTAAGGTTGGCATTGTGAGCATTTTGAGTCTTTTCCAACCATATTGTGGTCCAGTTATTCTCAGTAGGGAATGAGTGGCTTAGTAGAGGAGGTAGAACAGAATTATCATGCACGTGACCCTGCTTTTTAAATTACTTGTTAATTTTAAGTTAATATATTAGTACCCTATCAAGTTAAACTATTCATAGATACATAAATAAAACACTCAATCCCATTCACTGTCCCTATAAACATTTTCTCAATGATTATATACAAATATATATATCATCTACACTAATAAAAGAGAAACATAGTAATTGGCGTATGACCGCTACCCTTCCCATTGGCTAATCAGCGAGATATGCAAATTAACTGGCAGCCAAGATGGCGGCCGGCAGCCAGGCAGCTGATGCGAACAGGGAGGCTGGCTTGCTTCAGTGACGGAGGACTCCAACATTCCCCGCCTGACTTGCCGGCCTCTCAGCTGCAACTCTAAGTAGCTATATGGGCTTCTGGCCAGGCACCCCAGTGGGGACCCCCACCCATCCAAGGAACAGCAGCTGTGTGAGCAGACTCCTCCACCAGCCAGAGGAGATACCACTGCTGAAATAACACTGACCAGAGGAGCCACTGCCAACTGAGGAGCAGCCCCTGCATGACTCAACATCTAGATCAGACTGTGAGACCAAAAATGAGTAGGCAAAGAAACCCCCAAAGGAAAGAAAAGGATTTCAGAAAAGCAGCCAAGTGAAACAGAGGCATACAATGTGTCAGAAAACGAATTCAGAATAAGGGTCATACAATTCATAAACCTAATGGATGAAAACTTCAACAACCTATGTAAGAATCAAGAAAAAATGGATGAAAAAAAATCAATAATTTATGTATGAATCAAGAAGAAATGAAGAGCGATATAGCTGCAATAAAAAACACCATGGTTAGTTTCAATAGTAGACTAGGAGAAACAGAGGACCAAATTAGCGAATTAGAAGATAGGGAGGCAAAACACACCCAAACTGATCTGCAGTAGGAGAAGAAAATTAAAAGACAGGAGGAGAGCCTAAGGGAGCTTTAGGACAACATGAAACGAAGCAACATATGGACAATAGCCGTGCCAGAACAGCAGGAAGAGGAACAAGGTTTAGAAAATCTATTTGAAGAAATAATGTCAAAAAACTTCCCTAATGTGGGGAAGAAAAAAGTCACACAAGCACAGAGAATCACAAACAAGATGAACCCAAAAAGACCCACACCAAGAAACATCATAATTACAATGGCAAATGTTCAGGACAAAGAGAGAATCCTAAAGGTTGCAAGAGAGGGACGGAAAGTCACATACAAGGGGTCTCCAATTAGATTATCAAATGATTTCTCAACAGAAACACATCAGGCCAGAAAAGAATGG
>NW_006299276.1:183756-184551 GCF_000327345.1 Myotis davidii | reverse complement strand
GAATATACGTTCTTCTCAAGTGCATATGGGACACTTTAAAAAACAAACCACATATTGGTTCACAAGCAAAGTTTCCCCAAATTGAAGAAGATTGAAATCATATCAAGCATCTCCTCAGACCACAATGGCATAATATTAGAAATAAACTACAATAAAAACAATCCAAAATATTCAAACACTTGGAAGCTGAAGAGCATGCTATTAAACAATGATTGGGTTACCAAAGAGATCAAAAAAGAAATTTTAAAAATCCTGGAAACTAATGACAATGAAAACACAATAATCCAAAACCTATAGGACACAATGAAAGCAGTCCTGAGAGGGAAGTTTATAGCTCTACAGGCCTACCTCAAAAAACAAGAAAAAATGGTAATAAATCATATAATTCTAAAACTCAAAGAATTAGATAGAAAGCAACAAGAAAAGCCCAGAGTGAGCAGAAGGAAGGAGAAAATAATGATCACAGCAGAAATAAGTGACATAAAGACAAAAAAACAACAACAATATGTAAAATCAATGAAATCAAGAGCTGGTTCTTTGAAAGGATAAATAAGATTGATGAACCTCTAGCCAGGCTCACCAAGAAGCAAAGAGAGAGGACCCAAATAAACACAATCAGAAATGAAAGAGGCAAAATAACAACAGACCTCACAGAAATACAAAGGATTGTTTAATAATACTATGAACAAGTCTATGCTAACAAAAAAGACAACATGGAGGAAATGGAGATATTCCTAGAAAAATACAACCTTCCAAAAATCAATCAGGAAGATATTAAGATCTCAATAGGCTGAA
>NW_006299276.1:181989-183624 GCF_000327345.1 Myotis davidii | reverse complement strand
CTTTCTAGAAATTTTAGCAAATTAAATCCAACAATATATTAAGTGGATAAAACATCATGACTAAGTGGGAACTATCCCAGACTGCTAGGTTGAGTTAATATAGTTAAAAAGCAACCAATGTAATGCACCATATTAGCAAACTAAAATATAAAAACCATATGATCGTCTCAATAGACACAGAAAAGCATTTGACAAAATCTAACGTTGATTCCTGATAAAAACTCTCAGTAAACTAAGAATAGAAGGAGGATTTCTCGTCCCAGTAAAGGACATCTGTAACAACTACAGCTAGCCTTATCCTTAAGGGTAACAGACTGAACCCCTCCCCTGAACAGCAAGAACAAGGCAAGGGTTTCCACTCTCGCCATTTCTATTCAACATCATGCCCAAGATTCTGGCCAGTCCATTAAGGCAAGAAAAGGAGTAAACATCCAAATTGGAAAGGAAGGAGTAAAACTGTCTTTATTTGCATATGACATGATACTACATAAAGAAAACTCTAAACTCTCAGCAGGTGGGAATAGAAGGATCATACTGCAACATGATAAGCCATATATGACAAATCTGTCGCCAACATCATACTCAATGGACAAAAACTAAAATCATTTCCCCTAAGAGCAGGAACATGACAGAGATGCCCACTCTCACCACTCCTGTTCAACATAGTACTGAAAGTAGTAGCCATTGTGATCAGACAAGAAGAAATAAAAGGCATCCAAATTGGAAAGGAAGGAGTAAAACTGTCTTTATTTGCATATGACATGATACTACATAAAGAAAACTCTGACTGCATCAAAAAATTTTTAGACTTAATAAATGAATTCGGCAATGTAGCAAGATACAAAATGAAAGCCACGAAATCTATGGCATTTCTATACACCAATAGTGAACTTACAGAAAGACTAAAAAAGCAATCCCATTTACCATCACACCAAAAATATTATAATACCTAGGAATAAACTTAACTAAGGAGGTACAAGACCTATATGCAGAAAATTACAGGACACTGAAAAAAGACATAGAGGAATACATAAACAGATGGAACAACAGACCATGTTCATGGATTGGTAGAATAAACATAGTCAAAATGTCCATTCTACCCAAAGACATCTATAGATTCAATGCACTCTCCATTAAAATACCAATGGTATATTTCACAGATCTAGAATGAACTCTCCAAAAATTCATCTGGAATAAAAAAAGACCCTGAATAGCTGCAGAAATCCTGAGAAAGAACAACAATGTAGAAGGGATCTCAATATCAGATATCAAGGCTGTATTACAAAGCCACTCTTCTCAAAACAGTCTGGTACTGGCACAAGAAAAGACATATTGATCAATGGAATACAGTAGAGAACCCAAAAATCAACTCAAACCACTATTCAACAAAAGAGGCATCAACATACAATGGAGTCAAGACACTCCCTTCAATAAATGTTGTTGGCAAAATTGGACAGATACATGCAAAAAAATGAAACTGGAGTCTAGACCAACATACACCATACAAAAAAATAAACTCAAAATGGACAAAAGATTTAAGTGTAAGTCATAAAACCATAAAAATCCTAGAAGAAACCACAGGCAGCAAAATCCCATCTCAGACATGTCTCATAGCAATACATTTATGGATAAATA
>NW_006299276.1:179410-181484 GCF_000327345.1 Myotis davidii | reverse complement strand
AAAACAGGGATAGAGTTAAAAACAATACTGGAGTTTAGAGAAAAAAAAAGAACTGACAGGTCAGTGGAAAATATGGAAGAGTCAATGAGATATCAGGTCCAGAGACAAAGAAATCAGACCATCAAACCTCAGAGGGAAGGTAGGGGAGGGTGGGGCTAAAGGGGAGAGATCAACCAAAGGACTTGTATGCATGCATATAAGCCTAACCAATGGACAAAGACAACAGGTGGTGAGGGCATGAGTGGGGGGGTGGTGGTAATGGGGGAGTAGAACACATATGTAATACCTTAAGCAATAAAGAGATTTAAAAAAAATACCTGCATATTAGTACATAAAATTTACCTAATTTTAAATTTTTAGAAATTATCTTAATTTTCATGTGATGTGTGTATGTGATTGGGCACTAAAAGGAATATACTTAGATATAGGTATGTACTGTTTCCTTATTTCTGTGTGATAGATATTCAATAGTGGAAATAGTAAATCAAAAATAGTCTGCATTGCCCTAGCTGGCTTGGCTCAGTGGATAGAGCATCAGCCTGTAGGCTGAGGTGTCCCAGGTTCGATTATGGCCAAGTGCACATTCGTGGGTTGCGGGTTGGGTCTCCAGTAAGGGGCGTGCAGGAGGCAGCCAATCAATGATTTTCTCTTTCATTGATTTTTCTATCTCTCTCTCCTTTTCCCTTCCTCTCTGAAATCAATAAAAAGAAATATATTTTAAAAAATAGTGCACATTGCTCTGGCTGTGTGGCTTGGTTGGTTGGAGCATCATCCCATACACAGAACGGTTGGGGATTTGATCCCCAGTCAGGAGCAAATAAGAGGCAAATGATTAATATTTTTCTCTCATCTCTCTCTCTCTCTCTCTCTCTCTCTCTCTCTCTCAAATCAATAAAAACTTACATCCTTGGGGGAAGATTTGTTAAAAAAACTTTAAAAAAATAATGTGCATTTTTACATTTTAATAGATCTTAGCAGGGTATTTCTTAAAATATTTGCAGAAATTTATATTCCCTTTAGTAATGAAACAGATCCTATTTCCTTGGGATTGACTAGTAAGCATACCACCCCCAATTCAAATATGTCATACATAATGGAGATATGGTAATCATTGCCTTCACAGTGCTGTCATTACTAATTACTATTCTAGTCAGTCATCTTTATGAACAGGTATGTACCATATCCCTTGGATGATGCTGGACTTTATAAAGATGGATAATCATTGTTTTGTTAGCTCTTCTTTATCCACAGGTGTGTAGGCTTTATGTACTGGTTCAAAGGAGAGGTTTCAGCAGGGTGTGTTGTGGTCAAAATTAGCAAGTTTTAGCACATTTACACTTTGGGGATTAAATAGTTTAATTATTTTAAGAAAGTTAGGGAGCAATATAATCATACTACTTCCAAGTGAAAGGTAGTATCTGAATAACTGAAAGCCAAATTAGAGCACTTCTATCTTCAGAAAAGTATTATCCAATAGAAAAGAAATGGAGTGATTGTACTTACTGAGCAATTTCAGGAAAAGTTATTTACTTGCTATAGTGTAGATACAGTCTTACATAGAAATTTAGAACTTCCTCGGGTTGCCTGCATTTTGAAATTAAGACATTCAGTAAGTCATGAATTTCTCTCTCCTCCTTCATGCTTTGTCAGTACCATAATAACAAAGTTGCCAATAACACATGTAAAAGGAAATTTTATAGCTGGACATTGACAATGCCCATTGAGATAATATCTCCATTATGCATATTCCTCACAAAAAGAAGCTTAAATGCACCGAGAAAACAGTAAAATAAAAAGAAATCAATGGTCAGTTTATACTTAAGGTTATGAGACTAAAGAATAACTTCAAAAATATAGATGTGCAATATGATTAGGAGAGTTAAAAATTTTGAACATTTTGTATTCATGCACTGATTGAAAATGCAACATTGATTTTGTTTAAAGGTGAAAAGTTTGTTTGTTTGTGTGTGTGTGTGTGTGTGTGTGTGTGCATGCATGCACACACGTGTGAGTGCACATGCATTCTGGTGTGTATGTTATCCACTTTCTAAAAAGTAAATATAGAGCCAGAGGA
>NW_006299276.1:178761-179329 GCF_000327345.1 Myotis davidii | reverse complement strand
AGCCACTAAACGACTCAACATCTAGATATGTCAGTGAGATCAAACATGGGTAGACAAAGAAACCCCAAAGGAAAGAGAAGGAGGACTCTCCAGAAAAGCAACTAAGTAATACAGAGGCATGCAACATGACAGAAAAAGAATTCAGATTAAGGGTCATAGAGTGCATAAACTGGATGGAGGGAAAAATCAACAACTTATGCAAGAAGCAAGAAGAAACAGATGAAAAAATCAATAAATTATGTAAGAACCAAGAAGAAATGAAGAGCGATATAGCTGCAATAAAAAACACCATTGAAAGTTTCAACAGTAGACTACGAGAAGCGGAGGACCAAATTAACGAATTAGAAGACAGGGAAACAAAACATACACAAACTGAACAGCAATTGGAGAAAAAACTTAAAAAGACAGGAGGAGAGCCTAAGGGAGCTATGGGACAACATGAAACAAAACAACATATGAATAATAGAGCTGCCAGAACAACAGAAAGAGGAACAAGAATTAGAAAACCTACTCAAAGAAATAATATCAGAAAACTTCCCAGAGGTAGGGAAGAAAAAATCACACAATC
>NW_006299276.1:176983-177735 GCF_000327345.1 Myotis davidii | reverse complement strand
ACCACATATTGGGTCATAAACAAAAGCTCCCCAAATTCAAGAAGATTGAAATCATACCAATCATCTCCTCAGACCACAATGGCATAATATTAGAAATAAACTATAATAAAAACAACCCAAATACTCAAACACTTGGAAGCAAAATAGCATGTTATTAAATATTGATTGGATTACCAATGAGATCAAAGAAGAAATTAAAAACATCCTGGAAACTAATGACAATGAAAACACAATTCTAATCCGATGGGACACAATGAAAGCAATCATAAGAGGGAAGTTTATAGCTCTGCAGGCCTATCTCAAAAAACAAGAAAAAATGATAGTAAATGAACTAACTCTACAACTCAAAGAATTAGAAAGAGACCAACAAGAAAAGCGCAGAGTGAGCAGAAGGAAGGAGATAATAAAGATTAGACCAGAAATAAATAACATTGAAACAAACAAACAAAAAAAAAAACAATACCTAAAATCAATGAAACCAAGAGCTGGTTCTTTGAAAGGATAAACAAGATTGATGTACCTCTAGCCAGGCTCACTATGAAGCAAAGAGAGAGGACCCAAATAAACAAAATCATAAGTGATAGAGGCGAAATAACAACAGACCCCACAGAAATACAAATGATTGTTAAACAATTCTGTGGACAACTCTACTCCAAACAAATTAGACAACCTGGAGGAAATGGACATATTCCTAGAAACATACAACATTCCAAAACTCAATCAGGAAGAATCTAAAAATCTCAACCGGACAA
>NW_006299276.1:171267-175104 GCF_000327345.1 Myotis davidii | reverse complement strand
GGTCAGCAGATGAGAGTGATGGAAGAAGGAGTAGAGAAGAGGTGTTGAAATTTTGAGAGAACTTGAGAAAAGGGAAGAATAGCATCCTAGAGAATAGAGGACTTGATTCTCATTGAATATAAACTATAAACTTATGAACAAAAATAGATACAGAGGCAGAGCTGCCTCAAACACACAGTCAAACTACAGCGGGAAAGCCGGGGAGGATTGAGGGGCGGGGGACGGGGGGGAAGAGAGAAACAGAAACCTGGATGCAAATAGATACAGAGGCAGAGCTGCCTCAAACACACAGTCAAACTACAGCGGGAAAGCCGGGGAGGATTGAGGGGCGGGGGACGGGGGGTAAGAGATCAACCGAAAGACTTGTATGCATGCATATTTCATAACCAATGGACATAAGACACTGGGGGGTAGGGGAGGCCGGGGATTGTTAAGGGCAGGAAAAAAAGGAGACATATGTAATACTCTTTGTAATACTTTAAGCAATAAAACAATTTAAAAAAAGTAAGTATAATTTTTCTTTCAATTCAAGTTTGTATTCTAGATTTAAGTCAGCCTCAACTGCTCTCTTGGTAGACAGCTTCTAAAGAGAGGATTTTTAGATGTAAGGGTCAGTTATAGGGGTAAAATTCAATTGTTCCTCTCACACTATCTTATTTTCTAAGGTAGTGACTAGTCAGAAAAACAAAACAAAACAAACAAAAAAAACTTTTGGTAGCAAATAATTATCAGTTGAATTTAAAGCCATTACCTATATGTGGCTTTGTCTAGAAGATGCTCAAATCTCAAAGCCTTGCACATTTCCATTATAGAAGCTCTCCTGAATTCCTCTGTCCCTGGTGTTGTGCCCAACCTGAATATCAATCACACTCTCAGATTTCAGCCTACATGAATAGACATTTTAACTGGATTTTCCCTGGAGTGACATATTGAGTACATGCTACCCATAAGTCTTGTACAG
Source organism: Myotis davidii (assembly GCF_000327345.1). Classification (NCBI taxonomy): domain Eukaryota; kingdom Metazoa; phylum Chordata; class Mammalia; order Chiroptera; family Vespertilionidae; genus Myotis; species Myotis davidii. The sequence continues at coordinate 174,143 of NW_006299276.1, read as the reverse complement.
AATCTCAGGAGCTAGAAGATTATCTTGTCAAAGCAAGGGATTATGTACTAAAATTCCTCTGGAGGTTTTATTTTATTTTAATCTTTATTGTTGAAAGTATTACATATGTCCCATTTTTCCCCCTATTTACCTCTCCTAACCAGCCCCTACTACAGTGGTTTTATTTTTACTATCTTCCATCATGAATTTCCTGGGCTTTTTAGGGTTACTTTTGCTTTGTTTTCATTTATTTTATTTATTTTAGATGCACTATGGAAAAGTGGTGGTAAATGCTTATACTTCATAGGCACATAGTCAACCTTAGGTTGAATCTTGAACTTATCATTTTCTAGTTGTGAAAACTTGAATAAGTTCATGATTTTTTCATTTGTAAAATAGGAATAATAATAAAAACCTACCTCAAAGTCATTATGAAGAGTAATTGAGATAATGCATGTAAATGTGTAACAGTTTGATACAGTAGACAATCACACATGTTTACTGCTACTACTACTACTACCACCACCACTAACAGCACAATCATTATTACTGTCTTAGTTTGTTTGAGCTAATATAAGAAAATGCCACAAGACTAATTAGCCTATAAACAAGAAAGTTCTCACAGTTCTGGAGGCTGAAAGCCCAAGATCAAGGAAGGGTGATGGTCCTCACATGGTAGAAGGGACAAGGGATCTCTCTAAAGTCTATTGTATAAGGCATTTATCCCATGAATGTGGGCTCCACACTCATGACATAAGCATCTCAAAAATTACCAACCTCCTAATATCATTAACTTTGGGGGCTAGGATTTCAACATATGGATTTTGAGGGGACCTAAACTTTCAGGCCATAGCAACAACATATTTGATTACTGTGAAGTATAATGTGGTGAGTGGTAGAAGAAAAGAATTCTCTTTACTCCTTAAGGGGGTAGGGGGAGGGGTGAGAAGAGATTAACCAAAGAACTTATATGCATGTATGCATAACCCATGGACAGATATTAGTGTGGTGAAGGCCTGGGGGGTTGGGAATTGGGTGGAGGGGGTCATTAAGGGAAAAAAAGGGGGACATATATAATACTTTCAACAATAAAATTTTTTTTTAAAAAAAGAAAGAGAGCCTTACCCAGTGGAGGAAACGATCTTTGTTAACAAAAGAAGATTCAATGAAATATGTATCAAATCTGATATTCTTTAAAATTATTATACTTCTAATTGAGCGAATTTTTCCACAAACAGCTTATTTGCCTTCAAAGACAAAGCAATTGCTTAACTAACACAATTATTCTACTAGTTGGTATAATGCACATTGAGTCAATTGTGGGATATGATTATTTATTTTTCCAGGGAGAAACGGTAAAGATGCCAGATAATATCTATTATGCAATTACAAAGCTCTTAAAATCCAGTTCTTGACCAGGGATACTGGGTTGTACTGTTGTACTGAAGGATAATTCTTTTGGAAATTAATAACATAGATGCTTTAAAATGCTATTTGTAATAATAATAAAGCATATTATACATGAGAAGATACTCCAGTCTAGTAAAACAATTAAATTTTATTAAATTGACTAGGGTGACATTGGGTAGTGAAGTTTTTATCTATCTTTAATGAGGTGCTTAAAAATGTAAGAGGGGCACAGTAACAGAGCTAGAATTAGCAATATTATTTTCTGTTTCATTATTCTTCTATTACAGCTAGAGAAACAAATGCACAAAGATAAATTCAAGAAAGTTAGATGACAGCCTTACAACAATGGTAGCTATGAAAACCAAGAGCTGAGCAGTCACTGGAGGAGGTACAAAGAGTTTGGAGCTGTCACCAAATCCACATGTGTAAAAAATTGTCACTCTTTTGACCTGGGAAAACCTCACTTATATAACTTGTTTTTATTTGACCTGGCTCAGAACATGGTCAATGAAAGTTCAAAATAATCAGTAACACTTGCATAATATTCCAGCTGCCTAAGTGGTGATGATACCAGTTGGAGGGAACAGGAGATTAACAAAAATCTAATAAAAGAGAAACATGCAAATCGACTGTACCATTGCTTCACCTCAAGCCACGCCCATTAGCCAATCAGAGTGACTATATGCAAATTAACCCAACCAAGGTGGCGGCCAGCAGCCAGGAGCTGGAGCAAGCAGGAAAGTTGGTTGCCCAGGCGATGGAGGAATCCTTGTGTTTTCCTGATCGCGGAGAGAAGATGGGAGTGTAACAGGGAAATGTCTGCTGTTTCTTTGGTGAAAAGAAAGCCTGAGCCTAAGATGTGGCATTGAGATCTAGATGAGTTACATAGAAGAGTTGCAACAGGTATGGCTTATAGTGTCTGCTGGGGCAACAGAATTATAACTACTTTTTTTTTTTGTAATTTAAGTTGTATTTGGACAAAGAGCTCCTAAGAATAACTGAATTTGAGAAAAAAATCCCAAAGGGAGGCCATCCCTGCCAATCTGATGCAGGACAGAACCCCTGACAGTGGCAGCACTGAAACACAGGCGACATCCCTGGTCTGCACATCCCCCGAAGGAGAGCCCGCTGCACACCAGCCCCACCCAGGAGGAAGGAAAGGGGGAAAGGCAAGCAATCAGACTGTCCACAATCATTCATCGATCTTTCAAAGGCTGACACAAGGCTCACTGCTTTAAATTCTAGGAATCCCTATTCAACATTCTGGTTTTTAACTTACATAATACAATTCATTTGGGGGACTTAAAAAGTATTCTTTTTTCTTTAAACAAAGTTGCTTTCAGACAGATGTGGAAGGCCTGAGGCAATAGGAAGAAAAAGGATTTGGAGATAAAACTCCTAAAAGATACCCATTAATTTGCAGATACTGTGTCCCCTGAGCAAGCAATTTCACATCTGTAAAATGGGAACAGAAATGAATGTGCCCT
>NW_006299276.1:158002-171084 GCF_000327345.1 Myotis davidii | reverse complement strand
CAAATTTTTGTGCACTGGGCCTCTAGTATATCCATAAAAGGAAAATCTAAGGAAAGAGATGTTATTATAGCAGGCATTGAAAAGTTTATTGCAGCATTATTCATGGTGGCTAAGACATGGAAACAGCTAAAATGTCCTTCCATAGATGATTGTATAAAGAAGGTATGGTACATATGTACAATAGAACCTTACTCAGCCACAAAGAAAGATGGAATAGTGCCATTTGCAACAACACAGATAGACCTTGAAAATATCATGCTAAGTGAAATAATTAAGTGAGAAAAAGCTAAGAACCATATGATTTCACTCATATCTGGGATATAAAACTGAAATTCATAGGCACAGACAATAGTGTGATGGTTACCAGAGATAAGTGGGGTGGGAGACAGTGAAGAATAAAGGGGGTCAAATGTATGGTGATGGAAGGAGATTTAACTTTGTGGGGTGGGCACACAATGCAATATACAGATCATATATTATACAAATGTATACCTGAAAAATATATAATTTTATTAACCTATGTCACCCCAATAAGTTAAGTTAATTTTTTTTAAAAATGGGCAGAACACCTAGCCAACCTTTCTAAGGAAAAAAATAGAAATGAATACAAAATAAATTTGATTTCATATTTTAAATAAATGAATACAAAATAAATAAATTGATTTCATATTTTAAGAAAACCTTTCTCATCAAAAGAAACTATTAAGAAAATAAAAAGTAACATTATAAACATGGAAGCATATTTACAATGCATAAATCTAAAACTAGCCTATTCATGGATGGATACTTAGAATTATTATCTAGAAAAATTTAAATTGAGCAAAAATGAGATACCACTACACACACATTGTAATGACTTGCACTACTAAAAATACACGGATTGGGCAAATATATAGAATAACTGATACTTTAATGCAACGGTTCTCAACCTGTGGGTCGCGACCCCTTTGGGGGTCGAACGACCCTTTCACAGGGGTCGCCTAAGACTATCAGAAAACACATATATATAATTACATATTGTTTTTGTGATTAATCAGTATGCTTTAATTATGTTCAATTTGTAACAATGAAATTGGGGATCACCACAACATGAGGAACTGTATTAAAAGGTCACGGCATTAGGAAGGTTGAGAACCACTGCTTTAATACATTGATGTTGAAGTTTAAAATTGTCTTCCCATTTTGGAAAAAATAGCATTTTGAATAAAATCAAATACATATTTGATGCTATGACATAGTAATTCTCCTCCAAGGTATTTACCCAGGAGAAATTCTTTGAGTGCTTCTCTCTCTCTCTCTCTCTCTCTCTCTCTCTTTCGGCTGCCATTTTCTCTTAATCCTCTCTTCTCTCAAATTGCCTCTTGACATGATCCTTCTAGCTTTTCTAACTAAAGGAAGAGATAGATTAGGCAACCAAATAATGTACAATTAGTACAACTTCAGTGGCCAAGGATCCTAGATTTCAAAGGAAAGCAATTCACCATCCATATCAATATATTAGAAATTAAGGAGTCTTGGAACTGTGAACTAGATTTTTCATAATTGGTTGTGTCTCTCAGTTACCTCTAATGTTTCTCTTCCCTTAATTTCATATAGATTTGCATAAATGACTTTTAAGTTAAGGATGAACTTTGTAATGATATTAAAATCTCAGGCATGAATTTGCAGCTCACTGAGATTTCCCATTGGTAGCTTAATTCATGCCCCAACAGTTTATTTAACATATTTTTTGTTCTTGAAACACAGTGTCATTTGTTTGAAGCTATTGTTTTAGTTTTTCAGCGAGTTCTTACCTGAATAATTTGACATATTCAGCAGCTCTATTTAAAGAAAGGGCTTTGTTTATAAAGTTCTTTTCTTCTTGAGAGAAATAATGCGTGTCAGAGGGGAATTAGGAAGGAATTGCCTTTGTTTAATGAATAGTAAAGTAAAAAAAAAAAAAAAAAAAGGCTTAAACATCTCTACAAATAGCCAGATCCCCTGGGCTTCTCTACTTTAAAGATTGTAGAAGGTAATTATATAGTGTAATTGAATTATTTTAATTCAATTTTAAGCTTTGTTTCATTAATAGAAAATATTTCCTCTTCTGAATAGGAAATACATTTATTTCAGCTAAATCTGCCTTAGCATAGAAGATAATTTATCATGGAAATGTAAGCGATAAGGGACAAAATAAATTTTAAAAAATTGTTTCTGTTCTGATCTCTTCTATTCTATAGAAGTTTGCATTGAATTCAGCAATTGTAAGTAATGTTATTGGCATAAAGCTTAATTAAGTTTTTTTAAACTTGGCTCAGTATAAACATTTAACCACCTGTAGACTCTAGAATACAAACTTGCTGCTTTGTGATTTTCTTACCAGTTGTCAACAGGCACTTATCTGTCAATTTTAAGGTATGCGTTTATAATAGAGCATGGGAAGTCATGGGATATAGTGGAATTATTGTAGAAATGTGTGACTGAATTCTGACCTCATTAGCTGTACCCCTGGAATAAATTGGTTTAACCTCCTTTTATCTAAGTTTGTTCATTTGCAGAATGAAGAATAGCTTAGATGACTTCTAAGGTCTGCTAACATTCTGTAGGTCCCCAATGACAACAAGCAACCATAAAAATAACAGGGCAGGTATTCTAACTGCATTTTACATATGAGAAAATAGTGACAGAGTTAAACTGACTTGCTCACAATGACACATCTAGGAATTGAAGGAGTGAAGATTCAGATTCAGAACCCTCTAAGTTTTAGTCCAGTATTCTTTGGAATATATGATAGTTACTTTTGTGATTAACTTTCTATAATCATGTTTTTGTAGAAGACTGAAGAAACCCAAGCGATTCTTAGAAAAATGGAGTTACACAGCTTTATTATGCCAGTGGTCTCAGAGGAGTTGCCTCCAAAGTCTGAGCAAACCAATATGGTGGAAGCCCTTCTTTTATCCCCTTTTTGTTTCTTTGTCCCCCAAATATGGATGGGGACTTCCGGACCTTTCATGGGCTTTGCAAAAATCCCTGTGGGTTGAGATGGAGGGGTCTTGAGATAATATCTAAGGGCCTGGCCTGGTGCCATCACTGATAACCCCCTCTGGGGGTTGTGTGTTGTTCATGGTTTATGGCCTCTGTAAAATGTGAGCATTTAGGTAGCAGGTCTTGCAAGACCAGATTGTGGAGGAAAGGGGCAGTGAGTTAATTATAGGTTATCAAGAATGTACATTAGGTTACTGCATAGATTCAGATTGCTAGCTCCCCAAACATCAGGGTTACATTGGAATTAGCCTTTTAGCCTTCTCATTCACCCCTCTCTTCATTTTGGTCTTGCTGAAGACACGGTTGGACTTCTTCCATGGCAGGACAGACCGAGGTGGACATTGGAAACTCAGGAGCAGCCTTCCGGAATAAGTCATCTTGTCACACTACATTCTCCCATGTGCGGATCTTTGGAATTTAGCATCCTATTTCTTCCTCTTGGAAGGTTTGTAGGAAATTCGTCTGGTTTGTAGGACCATCTGAAGTTTAAAGGCATCTAGGCAAGGTGAGATAAATGGAGTTAAGAAATTTAGAAGACATGGTTCTAATGTTAAGGCTATGAGTGGTATTAACAGTGGTCCTGACAATGGGAGAAGTCATTTCCAGACATCCGCTCCTGCCCCCCAAACAGCCCAGGACTCAAATATATCCTGTCTTTTTTTTGTTGCTCATTTGATTCAGTGGTTCTCAACCTTCTGGCCCTTTAAATACAGTTCCTCATATTGTGACCCAACCATAAAATTATTTTTGTTGCTACTTCATAACTGTAATGTTGCTACTTTTATGAATTGTAATGTAAATATCTGATATGTAGGATGGTCTTAGGCGACCCGGGTCAAAACTTGATAAGATGAAACAGTGTGAGCTTCTCCTCCTATCCCGGCTCCTATGCTACCCGCAATTCTGAGAGCTATTAGAAGGGAGATTACTTGCAGAGCCCTCTTATATCTATTACTGCTTGAAGGGGTGTCTCAAGGGATTGGTTGTTGGGTATAATAGACATATCTGGGGTTAAGTAGGCAGGAGTCCAGTTTGCAGGCAGGCAGGCAGAGGTAAGCACTGGGTACTATTGAAGCAAGTAGGGGCAACATTAGCTAGCTGCACATTGGCTGTGACAGGTCCTATTATGTCTTCCATTAAGTTCCCTGCTTTAGTTATGTTTACTGGCATAGCCATTAATAGGAGTGGTCCAGGGGGGGAGACAAAGCCAGCAGTCCCTAGCCAAATAAGGGTTGGTAATATTGAAGAGGTGGTGGGTTGAATTGAGGAGCTGATAAAGCCAGGGGTCTAGATCATATTGCTTCTATGGCTGAGTTCTCAGCTTAGGAAATCTGGGTGCTTTATGTTCAAACAGCTGCCTGATAGTCTTTTTAATATCTGCCTCCTGGGCTTGGTCCTGGACCCCTCTCCCCGCAATCAGAGTAGCCAAAATGGGTTCGGGAAATCCAGCAAGTTACTCAGTCTGGCTTTCCTTGACAGATGCATACTGCTCATTTTTGTCTGGGCTTAATTATTCCCGTTCAATGCAACCCACCCCCACCCTCCACCAATGTACATTCAGTAGCGGAGTCATAACATGCCACAGGCTGATAAGTTTAGCTAACAAAAATCTGGCTTGATTGGGTTTTCCCATAGACTACACAGTCTAGCATATTTGGGTAGCAAGTCTCTAAGCAAGGACACACAGTAGTGGCCCCTAAGGGAGGCAAGTATGTGCTAGCTAATATTATTAGTGGGAGTATGTTATTCCCTCTATTCCTGTTCAGTGGGGGTCCACAGCAGTGAACTGCTAGGACAAAGAGTAGTATTATGACTATTCCTGCCAGGCAGATGTAGCCAAGAATGGCAGGACAAGGTGTAGTCCAATTATTCATGACGAGGCCTTCATTTCCTTGCTGAGGCACAGCCGGAGGGGATTCTCAAGATCTGGGGTCACCTTCCACTTGGACTGATCACTGCTTAGCTGATGAGCTACCTTCACACACTAGTGGTGGATCCAGGTGCTCAATCCTGAAACCTTGAGAGCTGTGGGTGTAGTTAATATGACTGAATACGGTCCCTTACAGGTAGGCTTGAGGGGTTCCTTTTTCCAATCCTTTACCCAAACCTGGTATCCATGTTTATCAGGATGTGCGGCTGTACCTAGGGAGATGGGTAACCGATCAGTAACCCATCTGTGGCCCTCAAAGACAGTTTTCCCAAGTCCTTGTTGCTTCTGGATTTCTAAGTTCCATATTTCCCCCAAATCTCCCTTTGGTTGAGTTAAGGGAGGGACCTGCCATATAGAATTTCAAAGGGAGAGACACCTACCCTGGCCCTCGGGGCACAGTGTACCCTCAGGAATACAAGAGGAAAGATGTCTGTCCAAGGTAAGGTTGTCTCTTGGCATAGCTTAGCCATAGCCTGCTTAAGAGTCCAATTCATGTGCTCTACTTTCCCTAAATTCTGAGGCCTGTGAGCTGTATGTAGGTTCCATTTAATTCCTAAAGCCTTAGCTACCTGTTGTACTATTTCTGCTGCAAAGGCTGGGCCATTATTGGACCCTATGGTCAGAAACATTCCATACCACGGAATTATGTCTTTCAGCAATGCTTTAAGTGACTTCTCTTGCCTTTTCAATGCAAGTAGAATATGCCTTAACCCAGCCTGAAAAGGTGCAAACAAAGACTAGTAGGTATTTATTTCCTGCTAGGTCCTATTTCTGTAAAATCTACTTCTAAGTCCTCAAAAGCAGCTTTCCCACAGTGCTGAACTCCTATTGGTCCTACAGAACCCTGTTTGGCATTGTTCTGTGCACAGAGGAGGCAGCGCTGAGAGACTGAGGCACACAAGGAGGAAAGATGGGCAATTAGGTAGTATCTGCCTAACAAAGCTTTTAGGGCAGTCTTCACTAAATGTGTAAGTTCATGCTGCTGGAGGACTGCCTTATGGGCTAACTATCCTGGGACATAGACCCTATGATCTGGGAGTACCCATCAGCCTTCCTTCGTTCTCTTGCCCCCTTATTTCTGGGCCCATTTCTCTTCCTGAAGAGTGTATTTTGGAGGTTCAGGTAATTCGGGGGCCAACATGATCCGTGACGGAGCTACTTGTTCTTTAGCAGACAGGTTGGCCACAGCGTCAGTACATCAGTTTCCTTCTGACACTGAGTCTTTCCCCTCCTGGTGACCTTTACAACGGATGATGGCTATTTCCTTGGGCTCCCAGACTGCTTCTAGTAACTTTAAGATCTCATTCTGATTTTTTATTCCTTTTCATCAGGCCTTCAGGAGTTTCCTTTCCTTGATTATAGCCCCATGAATATGCAGGTTAGCAAAGGCATAGTATGAATCAGTGTAGATGTCGGCATGCTTATCTTTACTGAGTTCTAGGGCTCTGACTAGGGCCCAAAGTTCTGCCCTCTGCGCTGATCATCCTTCAGGTAAGGCCTGTGCCTCAATTGTCTCAAAGTTTGATACCACTGCATATCCGGCTCATCTTTTTCTTTCATCTAAGAAGCTACTGCCATCTGTGAATAATACTAAGTCTGGGTTCTGTAGGGGCCTGTCTGTTAGATTTGGTCAGCTGGGGTAAACCTCCTCTAGGACTTCTAGGCAATCATGCTCAGGGGTTCCCTTAGCAATGGGTGAAAAGGTGACAGGATTAAGATTTCTCACTGCTTCTAGTCACACCCATGAATTTTCACATAGAAGCCCCTGATACTGGGTCATCTGAGCATGAGTCAGCCAGTGCTGCCCCCCTAGTTTCCAATAGGGTAATAACAGAATGAGTTACTTTTACATTTAAGTTTTGCCCCATGGTAAGCTTATCCGCTTCTTTGACTAATAATACTGTGGTTGCAAGGGCCCTGAAACACAGGGGCCACCCAGAGGCAACTGGGTCAATCTGTCTTTTCCAGGGTCCAAACTCTTGGGTTAGAACTCCTAGGGCTGCCCTGCTGTTCTCGTGAACGAAGAGGTTAAAATCCCGTATCACATCTGATAGCCCTAGTGCTGGGGCCTCAGTGATCTTTGCCTTTATGGTGATAAAGGCTTTCTCCTGCTCAGGACCCCAGTAGATGGGTGCCTTCTCTTCCTCTTTTAAAGTTTAATAGAGAGACTTAGCCAGGTCTGAAAACCCAGGGATCCAAATTTGACAGAACCCTGCTGCTCCCAGGAATTCCCGAATTGGCCATTGGGTGCTAGGGACTGGGATGGCACATACTGCCGACTTTATTTCAGTCCCTAGCCTTCATTTCCCTTGGGTGATTCGGAATCCTCTTCATTTCCTTTGGGTGATATGGAAGCCTAGATACTTGACTTCTTTCTGATAGATTTGTGCCTTTTTCTTGGACACCTAGTAACCTGATTTAGTTAAGAGTCTCAGAAGGTCTCATGTTCCTTCCCAGCACTGAGTTTGCATGGAGCTAGCCAGTAGGAGGTCACCTACATATTGAAGTAGAATGCACCCAAAGTCCTGTCCTGGGAACTTAGTCAGATCAGATGCTAGTGCTCCACTAAAAAGAGTAGGGGAGTTCTTGAATCCTTATGGCAGTCTGATCCAGGTGAACTGCTTCTTGGCCCCCGTAGTTGGACAGAACCCTGCTGCTCCCAGGAATTCCCGAATTGGCCATTGGGTGCTAGGGACTGGGATGGCACATACTGCCGACTTTATTTCAGTCCCTAGCCTTCATTTCCCTTGGGTGATTCGGAATCCTAGATACTTGACTTCTTTCTGACAGATTTGTGCCTTTTTCTTGGACACCTAGTAACATGTTTTAGTTAAGAGTCTCAGAAGGGCTCACATTCCTTCCCAGCACTGAGTTTGCATGGAGCTAGCCAGTAGGAGGTCACCTACATATTGAAGTAGAATGCACCCAAAGTCCTGTCCTGGGAACTTAGTCAGATCAGATGCTAGTGCTCCACTAAAAAGAGTAGGGGAGTTCTTGAATCCTTATGGCAGTCTGATCCAGGTGAACTGCTTCTTGGCCCCCGTAGTTGGGTTTTCCCACTTAAAGGCACTGGGATGGCACATACTGCCGACTTTATTTCAGTCCCTAGCCTTCATTTCCCTTGGGTGATTCGGAATCCTAGATACTTGACTTCTTTCTGACAGATTTGTGCCTTTTTCTTGGACACCTAGTAACATGTTTTAGTTAAGAGTCTCAGAAGGGCTCACAGTAGTCTCAGAAGCGCTTGTGTTCCCCTCCAACACTGAGCTCGTGTGGAGCTGGCCAGTAGGAGGTCGTCTACATACAAGAGTAGAATACACTCCAACTCCTGTCCTGAGAACTTAGTCAGATCAGATGCTAGTGCTCCACTAAAAAGAGTAGGGGAGTTCTTGAATCCTTATGGCAGTCTGATCCAGGTGAACTGCTTCTTGGCCCCCGTAGTTGGGTTTTCCCACTTAAAGGCAAACAGGGGCTGACTGGAGGGTGCCAGCTGAAGGCAGAAAAAGGCATATTTCAAATCTAGACATGTAAACCATTCCTCTTCTGATGAAATGAGTCCCAGAAGAGTTAACAGCCTCATTAACAGCCCGCAGGTCCTGCATAGGGCAGTAATCATTAGTCCCAGGCTTTTTAACAGGCAAGAGAGAAGTGTTCCATGGTGACTGGCATCATTTAAGAAGTCCCCACTGGAGCAGCTGGTTTAAGTGGACCTGGAATCCTAAGCATGCTTCCCTTGGAATTGGATATTGGCGGATTTTAACAGGCTGTGACCCAGGCTTTAAGTCAATTAACACTGGGACATGGTCCTTAGTCAGGCCTGGAGGATTCTCTTCCACCCAGACAAGCGGGAATTCTTCCTCTAATTCAGGTTCTAATGGTGAGGCCTTTGACTGGGGGGTATAAAGTCTCCATTCTTCCTCCTTCAGCACTGCTAAGGACAGGATCATTGGGGAGGTCTTCTCACCTAGGCAAAGCTTTGCTGAGCCATCTGGAGCAAAAATGATCTCTGCCCCCATCTTTGCTAAAGGGTCTCTACCCATCTGAGGTACTGGACAATCTGGCAAGTACAGGAATTCATGAATTACTTGGTGGCACCAAGTTTGCATCAGCGAGTCTGGCAGAATGGTCTACGGGTCTGGTCCCCAGTAGCTCTAATAATGGTGACCTCCTTTCCTGAGAGAGGTGCTACTTTCTGAGTGACTACTGAGTGCTCAGCACCCGTATCAACCATAAAGTCCACAGTCTGGCCCCCTATTTTCATTCTGACCATGGGCTCGTGGGGGCCCAGCTGAAAAGAGTCGAAATCAGCCATTGCTAGCCCAATGAAATCTGGTTCAGGTGGCTCTGGTAGATAGTGACTAGTGCTTAGAGCATAACATTAAGCATTGTCTATATATAAATTCTTTTCCCACAATCCTGAATTTCCCATATTTTACACCTAGTTATGTCACTGAACTTCGCTCCTTACCTTCCTTCTTGTTTTCTGCACGTGCTTCACTGGAGCATCTTTTCACCTGACAACTGTAGTTCCCCCGAACTCAGGCCCCGCATCGGGCACCACATGGGCCGAGCCAGCTGAGCCAAGGGTTCAAAAGTCTGAGTGAGGGTGGAGAAAGGATGGAGAAATGACAGACAAAGAGCTGGGTGGAGGTCATCCCTGGGCAAACTATGGCCCATGGGCCGGATCCGGCCCGTTTGAAATGAATAAAACTATTGAAAAAAAAGACCGTACCCTTTTATGTAATGATGTTTACTTTGAATTTATATTAGTTCACACAAACACTCCATTCATGCTTTTGTTCCGGCCCTCCAGTCCAGTTTAAGAACCCATTGTGGTCCTTGAGTCAAAAAGTTTGCCCAACCCTGGCACTAGGCAGAAAAGGGGGCCCTGTTATCTTACTTTGCCGGTTGAGACATTTATTCTTCCAGTGTCCTATTTCCTTACAATAGGCACACTGGTCTCATTTCAGGCTCACTCTTCCTTTTCCCCCATCTGTATTCTTGCTTCCCTTTCTTTTCTGTCTGGGAGCTTGAGCCTCTAAAAGCTGCCGCTATTATATTGGCCCTTCTTTGTATTTTCTTTTCTTCCTCCTTCCTTGCCACCCTGTCTCAGTTGATGAAAACCTTGTCTGTGATTTCTAGCAGCTCAGTCGTGTTTTTTCCTGAAAACCCTTCCAGCTTCTGTAGCTTTTTCCTTATGTCAGGCTGAGATTGGCCCACAAAGGCAGCATTTACCATAGTTTAATTTTCCGGGACCTCAGGGTTAAAGGGGGTGTAGATCTGGTATGCCTCACATAGTCTCATAGAAAGCTGCTGTGCTTTCATCAGGCTTCTGGAAGACCTCAGAGATTTTAGCTATATTTGTGGGCTTCTTGGCTTCAGCCCTGACTCCCTAGAGGAACGCCAGCTGATATCTTTCTAGCCTGGCCCCTCTGTCTTCTGAGTTTGGGGTATAATCAGGTTTTCATCTGGGAAGGCCTCCCTGGCCCATCTGTCTGTATCTAATATCTCTGCTGGTGCCTGGGTCTGGAGCCAATTCTGAACCCCTGTTACTACTCTCATGTGCTCCTCAGTGTTAAAGAACGTGAAAAGGAGATGCTTGCAGTCCACCCAGGTGGGCTTCTAGGTCAGAAGATCATTTCTAGGAGGTCTACCATGGCCTGAGGTTTTTCAAAATAAGCTGGGTGTGATGTTTCTAATTCAGGATGTCACTTGTGGTAAAGGGCTGATAATAATAGACCGGCTTTCCCTCCTGCAGGGTCCCATCTTCACCAAGTACTTAGGCCCCTGAATCTCCCTGAGAGGCCTCTGATGTGGTTTGGGCCCTTGGTCTGACCACCCTGATCAGTCCTTCATCTAAAGAGCCTTCCTAGGGCCAGCCAACCCTGAAGGCTAGCCATTCTAATTCACAGAATTTCCTCAGTGTTTTGGGATCCATTTAATACTATAAATACTATAATTTTAATACTATAAATCCCCATTGAAACCTTTTTTTAAAATTTTTCAACATGCAATTGAGGACAGTGGGTTTTCTTTGTTTTGACCCCATGATGATCAGTGGTGAGAGACAGACAAGGGAGGGGGTGACTTGTTTTCACAGATCCACTCAGCTGCCTGCCTGGTCACATCCCTCACCGGAACTTTGATTCATCTTAGCTAAGGTGCACCTGTATAAAGCCCAGGCCCGGTCACCTCCAAGTGGGGGTGAGTCACCATTATGCCTTATGATGAACCATGGAACCGCAGGTGAGGGCCCACTCAGACTCTGTAACCGAGGTCGTGGAGCCACACACTGGATAGGAGAACGCAAATCCTCTCCTTCCACACTCACACACTTTCACCAGACATCCACTCAGAGGTTAAACAGTCCACCCGATTCCTGACTAATTTGCCTGACGAAGTCGTATGACTTCCTGGGAGGTGATCAAGCTCCGCTTATACTCTCCAAGAGTGGGCCTAACTGCATGGGGCTCCTACCTTACCATTTCTGTTGACAGGTCCAGAGGTGTCCATCAACTTTCTCCAAATGCCGGCCAGGTCCTAGGTTAAGGTCCAGGTTAAGGTTCAATTCTGCTAAAAATCAGAAGGGTGCACCTCCCAGAGGCCTATCCCACATCCCCAGACCCCAAACCAGTTGACTCACCAGTGGCCAGAAAGGCCAGTGCAGTTGGGCTTCCTGGTCAGGGAACCAGATATTATAGAAGACTGAAGAAACCCAAGCAATGCTTAGAAAAATGGAGTTACACAGCTTTATTACACCAGTGGTCTCAGAGGAGTTGCCTCCAAAGTCTGAGCAAACCAATATGGTGGAAGCCCTTCTTTTATCCCCTTTTGGTTTCTTTGTCCCCCAAATAAGGATGGGGACTTCCGGACCTTTCATGGGCTTTGCAAAAAGCCCTGTGGGTTGGGATGGAGGGGTCTTGAGATCATATCTAAGGGCCTGGCCTGGTGCCATCACTGATAACCCCCCGGGGGTTGTGTGTTGTTCATGGTTTATGGCTTCTGTAAAATGTGAGCATTTAGGTAACAGGTCTTGCAAGACCAGATTGTAGAGGAAAGGGGCAGTGAGTTAATTACAGGTTATCAAGAATATATATTAGGTTACTGAACAGATTCAGATTGCTAGCCTCCCGCGCCCCCCGCCCCAAACATCAGGGTTACATTGGAATTAGCCTTTTAGTGTTCCCAATGTAAAGGAAAATATAATTATTGTTCCTGTCTATGGCTGACTCTCCTCTCTAATGCTTTCAGTGTCCAAGTACAAAACCAATGGTAGAGAAGAAAATGCTGTGAGCACTTGTAAAGGCTAGTATCATTGAAAGAAGTGTAAGGGCAACAAAGAGACCTTCAATGAGTAGACTTTAAATCTATAAATCCTTTTTGTAAACAGTTCAACACAAAATAAATAAAGGGTGGCATCATGAGTTTGTGAAGAGAACCACTCCCTTTATAAAATATCCTCAAGGATTAACATGCCACCTCTCCTGGACAGAATTTTTGGAACATTGGTTTGCCTTTATATCTGTTTCCCTCCAATAAAACTAAGTATTTTTGTGAAGAGAGACTACACCTTAGTTTTTCTATACCCCTAGCATCTAGCTCAGTGTCTGGCACTAAGTAGGCTGAATGAATATATGCAAGTATTTAGGGATGTTATTGTGGAAGACAATTCATCTTCTATCAGTAACAACAAGAGTAGCTGTCAGCTAATTAATATTTACCAAATACCTACTACATGCCAGGCATTCTTCCAAGGAAAAAAAACTGACACATATCTCTTCCCTCATGGAGCTTGCATTCTAGTACAGGAAACATGACAACAAAATCAGTAAGACAGATTGTACTTAGATGTTAAGTGCAATGGAGAAAAATAAAGGAGGGAAGGAGGACAGGGAGTGTCAAGGTGTGGGATTATATATGAACAGATAGGTCAGGAAAGGCTTTACTGCAAAGGTCGTATTTAAACAGACTACATATTTACCACTAGTGGGCCAGCAGCTTCACATGAATGTATTAGTTTCCTAAGGCTTCCATAGCAAAGTAGGTGGCTTAAACAATAGAAATGTATAATCTCATAATCTAGAGGCTAGAATTTTCAGATCAGAGCATAGTCAGGGTTGCTTATTTC
>NW_006299276.1:155520-157951 GCF_000327345.1 Myotis davidii | reverse complement strand
ACAACCTGGGCATGTGCCCGGCCTGGGAATCAAACTATGACCTCATGGTTCATAGGTTGACACTCAACCACTGAGCCACACCAGCCAGGCAAAGTTGCTTATTTCTGAAGGCTGTGAGGGAATAATTTATTCTATGCTTCTCTCCTTGGCTTGTAGAAGGACATCTTCTCCCCATGTCTCTTCACATTCATCTTTCTTCAAGGTTTGTCTCTATGTACAAATTCATCCTTTTCATAAGAACACCAACCATATTAGATTAAGTCCCACCTTGATGATTTCATTTTAACTTGATTACATCTGTAAGGATCCTATCTCCAAATAAGGTCATATTCTGCAGTACTAGAGGGAGGACAAACATTAAACCCATAAAGTACATTATTTTATTTAATTCTCACAGTAACTCTATGAGGTAGGTATTGTTAAGCATGTTAGATGCAGTAATGAATGACACTAATAGCACTTCAGTATTTTCATTCATTCATGCACAGAAAAAATAAAGCACATATACAGATAAATGTAGTAGGGATTACATGAATAGAAAGAAATACAGGGAGGAATACCTAGACACTACTTGGATAGAATCAGAAAGGCTGTTAAGAGCTAAATGGGATAGGGAATATCTTACATTATCCGTGAGACACAGGAGAATTTAGCTATATAAAATGTGGAGGAGTGATAGTAGGAAGACATAACACTATTCAAACCAGGGGAGCAACTTGTAGAAATGATGAAAGGAGACACAAACAATGTGGAGTGTTCTGGGAACCATGAATATGAATAAAACCACTTTTTATTAAGTTTGTTAAATTCTACCATTTAAATACACACAATTTTTGGTACATTGCATTGTGTCTGGATGATTTTCAGCTTGCCTTCAAGTTTTTCTAGTGTGATTGCATTCAAGAGGGACCATGAGAGTAACATAACCTTCCAGCTTAATTAAGTTTCTAAAATGCTTCAGAACAAAATTAATAGTTGTGGATACTAGCCCAAATCATTTGGACTGAACATAGTTCACACATAAAGCTCCAAGAAATGCAGGGATATCAACAATTTGGATATATCAATATTGATAATAGTGGTTAGAGAATTGTTTATTCTTTCTTTGGATACCTGTTCACATTGGTTATTTCAAAGTCAATATGGTTACCAGAACCTTTCAGAGCAAAATTAAAACATTGGAGCAAAGTTGCCATTTAGCAAGTGCTCCTATCTATATCTTAGTAAACCCAAGTGGATAGGAACAAAATAAACAATTCCAGTGTAGTTTACTTATCCTTTGAAGAAGGTGATGCTAAATATTAGTATTGAATAAACTCAAATTCTCCTGCTGATCATCTCAGCTGTGTGTGGGCCTACTGGTGAAATAAAGACTGAATCTTCTTTTGTTTCTGTTTTCAGGTTGAATTTTATCAAAATGTAAAGGGTATAAAAATAATGATGCCCACAAGGTCGCAGTCCTTTATTATTTGCAAATCCTTTTCACAACTGTCATTTCAAACGGCCTCTATATCTTACTCTGTGAGGCTTGCAGGATAGAGACTATGATACTCATTTTATTCAAGAGATAAATAGGCTATGGGAGTTGATGTTTTGAATGTTAAAATAAGAGATGGGGCCAACACTAATATTCCAAAATTTGACTGCTACTCCAGTGCTTGAACATATCAAAGAATGGATGGGTCTTAAAATGCAATATTATTAAGCAACTCTAGCTAACACTCTGATTTCCTAAAAAGTCTCAGATCTAATAGTCTATGAAACCCTACAAAGCTGAAATGTAATAACTTTATGTCTTATAGGCACAATTTTCAACCAGTATAAATCATTATTTGTAAACTGTATTCTTAAATTACATTTCATGGGCTTTGAAATTTCCTATATGATGTGTGTGTGTGTGTGTGTGTGTGTGTGTGTGTGTGTGTGTGTTTATTGTGATGGTTATAAATAACACTAGAGGCCCAGTGCATGAAATTTGTGCATGTGGGGGTGTCCCTTAGCCTGGCCTGCACCCTCTCTAATCCAGGACCCCTTGGGGGATATTTGACTGCTGGTTTAGGCCTGATCCAGCAGTTGGACATCCCTCTCGCAATCCAGGACCACTGGCTCCTAACCACTAACTGCCTGCCTGCCTAATGCCCCCAACAGCCATCCCCCACTGGCCTGGTTGCCCCAACTGCCCTCCCCTGCTAGCATGGTCGCCCCCAACTGCCCTCCCCTGCCAGCCTGATCTCACCCCTAACTGCTCTCCCCTGCGGCCTGATCGCCCCTAACTGCCTCTGCCTCAGACCCCACTACTTTGGTTTTGTCCAGACCCAGTCTAATTAGCATATTACCCTTTTATTAGTATAGATCCGTGGTCGGCAAACTTCAGCCCACAAGCCACATGTGGCTCTTTGGCCCCTTGAGTGTGGCTCTTCCTAAGCACTAG
>NW_006299276.1:152744-154571 GCF_000327345.1 Myotis davidii | reverse complement strand
TTGCATGTTTCTCTTTTATTAGATTAGATTGTACCGCTTTCTTACACCTTACACCAAACATCTGTTACCTTTAAAACCCCTCTGCTCCCACCTTAGGTTCTGCCTTCCCAGTTCACCCAGATTGTTATGATTGGTTGGTTTCTATGCTAGTTAGCATCAAAAGCTTCACCTCCTAGGCAACCATTGGCTCCCCTGGGAAATCCAGAATGGCCCCACATTCACGTTGGAGCCAGCCCTTCAGTCACACCCCCAGTTTGCTACCAGGTGTATCTCTGGCCACTCTGAGAAGTGGCACCTCAGGTCTATGCTGGTGGCAATTTTGAATTCTCATCCCTGACCTAACCTTCTCACACTGTGAGCTCCATGAAGGCAAGTATTTTTCTTGTTCATTTTTAGTTCACTCATAGACTTTACCTGTGTCTGTGCATCTATGCTAGCACCACATGGTGATTATTTGAATGGTTATTTTTGTCGTCATGGTCACTGCCTTTACATATATATATATAATCTAATAATAGAGAAACATGGTAATTAACCATAACTTCGCTAACCTTCCCATTGGCTAATCAGGGCGATATGCAAATTAACTGCCAGCCAAGATGGCAGTTAACCACCAACAAAGATGGCGGTTAATTTGCATACATAGGCACAATGCTGGGAGGCGAAAAGGGAAGGAGGGAAGAAGCCACCTGCCGCTGACTGCGATCGGAAACCCAGGTGGCAGCCAAGAGACAGAGAACCGAGCTGCCTTTGCTAGGAGAAGCCAGGCCGCCTTTTCCGGCTTCTGTGATAGGAGAACCTGGTCACCTTTGCTGGCCCTGGGCCAGTAATCGGAGATGCTGGATGGGGCAGGGAAGAAGTCGCCTCTTCCCTGCCCTGCCTGGCTTCTCAGATCACTGATCACCAGTGATAGGACAACACCCAGAGGCGGGGCCAAAGGCCAGGCTGCATAGCTGCCTGGGGACACCATCCGGACCCCAGGGGTGACAAAGCCAGGCCCCAAGCAGGAGACCCAGAAGGACATCCAGGAGCTGGGGCTGCATTGCCACTGGGGAACGCAATCTGGTGACCGGGCTGAGGAGACCCAGAAGGAGACCCAGGGACCTCCCAAGAGGAGAGTCTCCGTGGTCAGATGGTATGGTGTCGGGACAGGAATAAAGACCCAAGGTGACTCAGATGCCTGGCCGCAGAGTTAGACCAGCCAACAGGGCCTTTCAGCTGGGACTCGGGGTGGGGGTCGGGGAGGGAGGCAAGCCGGAAATAGAGAGCTACAACTCCCAGGAGGCTTAGCAGCCGGGGCCTGAGTGCCTGGCTGTGAAATCGGATGGGTCATGTCTTTTTGCAAGCCACTTTAAACTAGAGGCTTGCAAGGTTTGAAGTTCTGTGCCGGGAGCCAGGGAGAAATGAAGTTGGAGCAGAGAGAGGGATCCATGGCAGCCATGGGCTTTGAGAAGTTCTCAGAACCTCCTGGCTGGGAGATGGCGCTGCCTCCACTGTTCAGTGGTCACATCCTGGAGAGCGAGCTTGAGACCGAAGTGGAGTTCTTGTCTGGGGGTCTGGGCAGCTCCAGCCTCCAGGAGCAAGACGAAGAGGAGGAGGCAGACCAAGGCCAGCAATGGCAGCACCAATGGGAACTCAATCACAGGAAGTACCAGGCGCTGGGTCGGTGCTGCAGGGAGATCGAGCAGGTGAACAAGCAGGTCCTGAACAGGCTCCATCAGATATAGTGGATAACATGGAGACTCCAGCAGTAGCGGAGTTCCTCATGAAGGTGCTGGACTCCTACAGTAACGACTACTGGGCTAGCCAGTTCACCATCTAACTGGG
>NW_006299276.1:152112-152722 GCF_000327345.1 Myotis davidii | reverse complement strand
ACCCCCCGGGCCAGCCAGTTCACCATCTTACTGGAGGACGAGGGCAGCCAGGGCACAGACGCCCCCACCCCAGGCAATGCTGAGAACGAGCCTCTGGAGAAAGAGGGACCGTCTCCACCCAGGAGGACACCAGTGCCTGCAGAAGCCAGCAGCCTGGCCCCTGGTGAGCGGCCCAGCGTTGGAAGAGGCAGCGAGTGCCACGGGAAGGGTGCTGGGCAGGAGTCCCCCTGACTCTGGAGCTGGCCCCCATGCAGATAAAGGTGGAGGAAAACTTTGGCTTCAAGTTTTGACTCCAATCAAGTGATCAAGTCTCTGGATTCAAGTTGGGCTTCTCGAGGGCCAGAGAAGTTGCTGCCCTACCCCACCCTAGCCAGCCAGCTCCCCCTTTGACTGACCTTCCAATAAATGGACCCCATGCTCTCCTCGGCAAAAAAAAAGCTTATAGAGGCATGCTTATAGGATCAAATAGTATAAATATAGATGTAACAGGACAATAAAAAGAGAACCTGGCTATGATGATCACCTGAACGCTACCTCTGTGTCAATCCTTCTTCGCCGACTCTGTCCACACCTTTGGGAACCCCTGGACCTGCTGGGGCCGGAGCCTGAA
>NW_006299276.1:142525-151364 GCF_000327345.1 Myotis davidii | reverse complement strand
CCACCGTGAAAACAGCCCTCAGCCCCTCACCCAGACTGGCCAGGCACCGCAGTGGGGACCCCCACCCTGAAGGGTGTGTGACCAGCTGCAAACAGTCATCATCCCCTCACCCAGGCTGGCCAGGGGACCAAGCGGGACCCCCACCCTGATCCAGACAACCTTCAGGGCAAACCAGCCCGCCCCCACCTGTGCACCAGGCCTGTATCCAATATAGTAAAAGGGTAATATACCTCCCAGCACTGGGATCAGCGGAGCCACGAGGCCTCACGACCCAGGATCAGCAGAGCCTCAAAGCCTCCTGGCACTGGGATCAGCAGAGCTGCGAGGCATCCTGGCACCAGAATCAGAGGAGCCTCCCAGCACTGGGATCAGGGGAGCAGCGAGGCCTCCTGGCCCCAGGAGCAGCATGACAGGGGGCAGCGCCCAAACCCCCTGATTGCCCTGCAACTCTGTGTGTAACTGGGGGTGGGCCACAACCTCCCTATCCACCCTGCTCTGTTCATGACAGGGGAAGGCGCCCCAACCCCCAGATCAGCCCTGCTCTGTGCCTGATAGGGGGGAGCTCCCTAACCCCCTGATTGCCCTGTGGCTCTGTGACAGGGTGTGGCATCCTACCCCCCACCAACCATGGGCCCTGCTCTGTGTGTGACGGGGTAGATCCATAACCTCCCCATCAGCCCTGCCCTGAGTGTGAGAGTGGCAGCGCCCCAACCCAGTGATCAGCCCTGCTCTGTGTTTGACAGAGAAATCCCCCATCAGCCCTGCTCTGAGCCTGACCAGGGGCTGCACCTAGGGATTGGGCCTGCCCTCTGCCACCCGGGAGCTGGCCTAAGCCAGCAGGTTGTTATCTCCTGAGGGGTCCCAGACTGTGAGAGGGCACAAGTGGGGCTGAAGGACAACCCCCCCCCCGGCCAGTGCACAAATTTTTGTGCACCGTGCCTCTAGTATATATATATATATATATGACATTGCATAACATAACATAAAATAACATAACATAAATAAGTTATCTAAGTCTACCCCTTATCACTTGCATTGTCATCTTAGAAATAAGTACTGCATGTGATTTCAGGACCCCTGTATGGGTTTTGGTCATGATGTCATTGACAACATGGCTATAATTTGAAGAGCAGAGATACAAGACATAATTGACCTTTGTTGGTGTCTTTCTGACAAATGAAGCCAAATGATGTCATCATATGTCATCTGAATAAACAAAGGTTTCATAGTGTAAATACAGAAAGTGGTGGGAGAATTGAATTACTCCTAAACATAATCACACAGAACTCCTAGGAGTTTGTACTATAGAAACCAGCACTATAGTCACATGGTGAGCTACAATTTAGTTTCAGTGGGATGTCTTCCATTATATTAATATGACTACTTTAAATATTCTTGGTTTTCTTTAGTTTTACTTTGTTTAATTTCCCAGTATGTTTTTATGTTACAGTCACATATGAATTAAAAGTATAAGGAGTTTATACCTATTGTTAAGTCAGCTCAAACTTAAGTAACATACATCAACATAAACATTGTTTTGGTCAACACTAGAGATAAGAGATTATTATTTTCTTTATAAAGGCTCGATACTTGACCCAACATGAAACACTGAACTATATGATTTCTGACAGTCTGGCATTCTAAAATTTGAAATAAGAGTCTTTTTTGCCTATTCATATGGCTATGAGGAATCCTTACAACCCACAAGGGCAGGCCATTGTTGAACATGCCCATGCTACCTTGAAGGGTATGTTAGTAAAACAAAAAGAGGAAATATGGGACTCAAGGACCCAGCTATTAAACTATCTAAAGCAATCTTTTCCCTTAATTTTTAAAATCTGAATGATCATTTTCAATCCTCTCTAACCCCATCTCAGAAACCACAAATCTTGTGGCAAGATGTGAACACTAATATCTGGATGGGATCCAGTGAATTATTAACATGGGGGGGGTGGATAAGTGTGTGTGTTTCTAGCCCCACAGGGCCTCTGTAGATTCCAGCTTGCCAGATTAAATCATACCATGGCATGGTGCAGGACCAATCCTTTTCCAAAAATGAAGAATTTGGGCCTGAGGACTCTGCAGCCTCGAATGATGTGCCTTCGCAGGAACCAGACAGGCCCCAGAATAACCTGGGGAATGGTGAAGAAGCTGACCACAGAGGCTGAGCAATTATTGGAACATATTCACACTCCATGCATTCCAGATAACTAATCATTGCTCTTTTTGTTTTTCTTACAGTCTGTAAAATTGGAACTGAAACAGTAAACACACTTCAAGGACTCTGACATTATAAAGCAGAAAGTTCACCACCTCCCTCTGTCTTCTACATTCAGCAAAACAAAAAAGGGGAAGATGTTGAGAAGCACAGGAGACTTGGCTGGAAAGCTTGTAAGGAGGATAGTCTGAGAAAAGGGAAGTGTGTGGAAGGCCACCTGCCCTGTTTATTGAAATTCCGACTTAGTGAAGACAGGGAAGTGACAAAGGCAGTGCCCCTAATTATTCCTTGACCTTTCCAAACAAGTCTGTGCATGTGAAGACCCCTGGGTGCTTACTAGAATCCTTATGCCTAATCTTTGGGTGCCCTTGCCTTGAGGACAATGCAAACACATGTGTCCTCTCAAGATTACTCACCCTACTGATTGTATCTAAAGATAAAACCTACAATAAAAACCTAATGAGGTAGGCAATTGGGGCTACCTGGTCCCTTTGGCTAGGCCGTCCCTTAGACTTTCTTTCACAGCAAACGTGTCAGAGTAATCCATACATGCATCACTCAGGGTCTGCTGGCCAGCCCCTGCAAGTAGCCAATGAATCAGTCCAACACTCATCTCTAAACAGTTACTATGTGCCTTACCATGGTTGTGTTTTAAGAGTACAGATAAAGCAATCCCATTCTTGGTCCTCAGATGTTAACTGCCTAGAAAACAATTAGCTTGAGTCTACCATTGCTCTATTCTGATTCCCAGCTTTAGTATTTACTAGAGGCCCTGTACACAAAATTCGTGCACTGGGGGTGGGGGTCCCTCAGCCCAGCC
The DNA here is from genome assembly GCF_000327345.1 of Myotis davidii. Taxonomy (NCBI): domain Eukaryota; kingdom Metazoa; phylum Chordata; class Mammalia; order Chiroptera; family Vespertilionidae; genus Myotis; species Myotis davidii. The sequence goes on along the minus strand of NW_006299276.1, from coordinate 148,326 downwards.
TGCCCAGTCTCACAGTCCCGGAGTCCTCAGGGGATGTCCTACTGATGGCTTAGGCCTGCTCCCTGTGGGCCTCAGCCACAGTCTGGCCAAGAGGCTTGGAGCAGTGTGTGTGTGTGTGTGTGTCCTCTGGAGGCCTGCCTCCAGCCGCACTGTAAAAACTCGGAGCAGGTGCCCCTCTGTGTTGATCTCTCAAGCTCAGGTGGAGCCCGGCCTCTCCTCCTGAGCTGGTCGAGACCGTGACAGAGTCTCAATCTCATTTGCATATTACATAGATAGATAGATAGATAGATAGATAGATAGATAGATAGATAGACGATAAGGAATTTGGGCTTATGGCAGAGAAGCAACTGATTGTAGCTCCACTCTTTGAGAAGTGCTATGTAGCATTGACTGAAGAAGGCTTTCCTGTGGTACTCTAATAATTTTAAGACTTGAGTATGGTCTGGGTAGAATCATTTTCTAGGGAGAACACAACGTGTAGAATGAGTAACCTTGAAAAAAAATTCAGGGATATTTATAGAAAGATTAAATTGAAGTAAACCAGAGAAATTCAACGGAGATATCCCTGATTTGTCTTTAAATACAAATAATAAGGATAATGCATGATGAGGTCACAAGAAATGGGGGCATGGAGTGGTCAGGTTACTGGAGTTTGGTTTATACTGGCACAGATCTCTTTTTGGATTTTTTTTTGTCATTTGCCTTCACTGATCTTCATTAGATATTTATAAGGTAATTGAAACTAAGAAGTACGGTGCACAGGAAATGCAGGTGGTCACATCATCACCTAACGACATAGGCCACAGCAATAGCTTCCTTGCTGGTCTCCCTGGTTCTGTTCTTGCCCTCTACCCCCAGTTTCACAGAATATTTCCTTCATATAGCAGGCAGAGTAACCTTTTAAAAAGAATAATTAATTCATGACACTCCCATGTCCCAAACCTTCCAATGACTTGTGGGTACACTTAGAATAAAATCCAAAGGCCTTAAAGTGAACTATAGAGGCCTATAAAATCCAATTTTACCTTTTAAGAAAAAAAAAAAAACACAAGTGATCTTTTCATTTATTTTTAGTCTCTATTTCATTTATTTCTGTTTGATCTTTGTTTTTTCTTCCCTTCTGCTAACTTTGGATTTAGTTTCTTCTGTATTTTTTGGTTCCTACAGGTATAAAGTTAAGTTATTTATTTGAGAGCTTTCTTTTTTCTTAATGTATATATTTATAAACTCTCCTTTTAGAATTGCTTTTGCCACATACCATAGTTTTGTTATGTTGTTTTTTTCTTTATTGTTTGTCTCAAGACAATTTTATTTATCTTTTTATTTCTTCTTTGTAATACCAGTTCTTCAACAGTGTGTTTAATTTCTACATATTTGTGGATTTTTCAGTTTTCCTTCTATTATTGATTTCTAGTTTCCAACCATTGTGGTCAGAAATAATACTTTGTGAGCTTTTACTCTTCTTAAATTTGCTAAGACTTGTAACATAACACATGATCTATTAAGGAGAATATTCCTTGTGTGCTTAAGAAGAATGTTGATGTTCAATGAAATGTTCTGTAAATATCTGTTACGTTCATTTGGCCTAATCTATAGTTTAAATCTAATATTTCCTTAATTGTTTTCTGTTTGGATGATCCAATAATTGTTGAAAATGTGGTGCTGAGGTCTCTTACTGTTATTGCATTTCTTTCTACTTCTACCTTCAGAACTGTTAACATTTGCTAAATATATATAGATGTTCCAATGTTGGGTGCATATATACTAGCCATTGCTATATCTTCCTGGTGAATTGACACCTTTATCTATAATAATAAAAGGGTGAACCAGACATCTTCAGGATGCCATTCAAGACATCCTTCCTGAGGGAAGGCAGCCTAGGTCCCGGGTGCCTGAGAGTAGCTCAAGGGAAGCCAGCTCAGGTCCCAGTTGTCTGAGGGCAGCCGGAGGAGGGAAGCAGCTTGGGTCCCAAGTGTTGGAGGGAAGCTGTTGCCCGCAGCTGGGAGAAGGAATGCCAACTCTTGCATGAATTTTTGTGCATCGGGCCTCTAGTTATTATATAATGACCAACTTTGTCTCGTTATACTTTTAGACATTTTAAATTCTGTTGGTGACAATTTAGCAGCTCAAACATACTACCCCAGTTACAGCAAAAGTTTAGACAATTTCAATGTTAGAGTAACAAAGGATCCTCCTCCCTTACAAGATTAAAGTGAAGGGGTAGCGTTTGAGGGGGTGATGCTCATTAAATAAAATTTGAAATGTTGCTGTAGCAAAAATGACCAGCTCTTGGACCAATCAATTACAAGCTAGGAATTTTTCTGATAAGCACTGACTTAGAGACTCAGGCTGCTTCTATCCTGGGGCTTACTGTTGCCCTGGCATCGAATAGTCAGTGGGAGGTTGGGGCAGTTTTGGAGAAATCATACTATATCCTTTAACTTTGTCCTGTACCTGATACTCAAGACTTCCACTGACATTCTAATGGTGCAAACTAGTCAAAAGGACACTCTAGTTGAAAGGAGGCTGGGAAATGTAAAAGTGAAGATGGTTATCTTTGAGCATTAACAGTCTCTTCTACATGGAGAAAGAAGAGGGCAAGTACATAGTTAATGACTAGGTTTGCCATTGTCTTGTAATAAGGTAGAGAAGGGTGGAGTTTTTTGAGTTTCTATCAATTTATTTTAAGGTTATTTCCTTATGATGTGATTTTAAAAACACATTAACAATACAGGAAATATTTCTGAGTACTATTTGGTCTCTTTCATAGGCAAATCTGAGTGTGGATCAAGGGGGCCCACTCTCAAATAAAATTGACAGCCATCTTATGGATACAGTCAGTGTATTAGTTATCTACGCTTGTGTAATAAATTAAATTAAAACATAATAGGTTAAAAAACAAAAATGTTTCAAAGTGTCTGTGATCCAGGAATCTGGGGACAACTCAACTTCTCTGGCTCAAGGTCTCTCATGAGGCTGCTAGTCAAGCAGTCAACTAGGGCGTGGATTACCTCTGAAGGTTCAACTGGAGAAGGAAAGAAGTAATTTCTAGCCCAATCACCTGACAACACAGCACCAATTTTTCCTTGAGGGTGACTGATTCAATAGAGAGTGAGAGAAAGCACCTAAACCAAAAGTCACGATATTTTAAAAACTTAATCTTAGAAGTGGCATACCATAAATTCTGTCACATTTTATTTGTTAGAAGTGAATCAATAAGTCCATCTTATGCTCATGGAGAGGATATTACACTTGAAACTGAATGCTAATTTGGATGAGTGTATTTGTGCTATTTGCAGCAGTTCAAAGTCTCTTTTTTCCTTGCATTTCAAAGCCCAGCCTGCCTTTTCCCAACTCATATCTTTTATTTGCTGCTAGCCACCTTTGGGGACCCATTTTGAGGACTTATTTTAGAGGCTATATATCACAGTAATTTTCAGAAACAAAATCTTTATAATTTTTTTTCAAACTTATAATTGAAACAAAGGTTTTAATACTATTTCTTTTTGGACTAACATGAAATAATTGAGTTAAATATTACAGCCTTGAAATTAAAATAAACGTTGTTGAAGGGGCAATAAAGGCATACATTACAAATTTTATCCAAAATAAAACTCAGGTTTTTAGTGTTTTTTCAATATGTAATTGATAGCTCCTATCCTAACTCATAATTGTGCTCTTTGCTTTCTAGATAGAGACCTTGAAAAGTAAATCTTTCCAATATTGCCGCTTTGGGAATATGAAGATAAGAAACTTTTTTTTTTTTTTTTACTTGACATTTAGCTGTGAAAAAGAATTTTCTTTGAACGTTATTTCAAATTTCCTGTTCAAATAGGTTTCCTTCAGGGTACTATTCGAGTGAAAGCCCACCATGCTATAAAAATCCTATAAGGATTTTCTTGACACCTTGTTTGATTCTTTGATCAGACAACAGAACAAAAGGTAACTCTGGTAAAAAAAAAAAAAAAAAGTGCATTCTCCTTTGCCAAAGAATCTTACTTTTAAGGGTCATCAAATTAGCTCACAATTTTAAAAATCTAAAGTCACAAAAGCATTATTCTCAGAAGAGAGAACTATAATCCCATGGGCATTAAATGCCTGAAGTCACTTAATGACTAGATAAGTAAAATATTTTAGCTTCTCTTCTGGGGAGAAAACACACACACACACACAAATCTACACACAGATCTTTTATCTTACAATGCTACCCTTACTCAGTCTCAGTACTCTATTTTGCCACTGGTATGATCTTCCTAAAACAGAATTTTGACTGTGTCTCACCTTACCTTTAAATTTGTCAAAGGTTTCCTACTGTCAACAAAATAAAGAACAAACTTCTTAGTATGAATAAACTCCTTCATGAGCTGTCTTAAACTTTTATTCCTTTCTCAAGTATTTCACCCTCCTCATCTCCCTGCTATTGTCCACCCAGAAGCAGTTATAACACAGGCCTTCTGACTCTTGTCAATGACTTCTTTTAGGCTAAGTTATAATAATAGTGACTCTGTTTTCAATACCTCTGTGGTGGGACTAGATCTTCTGCTTCACTGCATAACTGAACCAATCTGTGTCTTTTCATTTAGGCTCCATCTACATAACAAAACTTTAATCCAAGAATCCTGTCTACATTTTTAAATTATAAGCACACACACACACACACACAAACAGACAGATGAATGGAACAGAGTACATAACCCAGACATATATGTAACTACTAGGGGCCCAGTGCACCTATTTGTGCACCTTGAAAGAAACTGTGGGCTGCAAGGGTGCCCTGGGCACAAGGGCGGGTCTCAGCTCAACCTCCATGCCTCTGCCCAGCCCCTTCCACTGCGGCCTCACGTCCTCTGTCTTCTGGCAGGCAGCCCCGCTCCCAACAACACCGCTCCCACGTGCTAATGGCACAGGCCCCGATTGCACCCACTGATGGTGCAGAGCAATTGAGGCCAGTGCCAGCAGTGGGTACCAACAGCAGCTACTGCCTTGATCTCTCTTCAGGAGCAGGGGGAGGTGGAGAAACCCTCAAGGGTGATCAGGGCTGACAGACACCACTTGCACCCACTGATAGTACCAAGCGATTGGGACTAGCACCAGGCACCAGCAGCAGTTGTGAGCACTGGGTGGGACCACGGCATGTGGGAGCAAAGGATTTTCAGTAAACACGAGAGGCTTGTCCAGATGATAGTGACTGGTGCTCTGCCTTGGTCTGGCGCGCCCCCACTCACCTGCTCCATCATCCCGCCATGCCCAACGCCTGCCATGTTCTGCGCACGCCCCCTGGTGGTCAGCACATATCATAGTGACGGGTTGTTCAGTTGTTTGGTTGTTTTGCTGTTCGGTCTATTCGCATATTAGGGTTTATATATATAGAAAATAAAAAGGGTGTAAGAGCTAAATTTTGAGTTCCTGCTTTGTGCTAAGAGGCAAGGTGCCACTTTCTATGCACTTTTCTTGGGGAAATGTCATAACAACCCTATGGGGTTGCATCCGGTATTACTGGTTCTGCTGATTCTGCATTGTTATATTCCTGTTTTTTGCCGTGGAAACTGAGGCGCATACCAGTAGGGTAAACTTGCCGGAAGCCACACTATTAGTAACTGACGAGGTTGGGACACACACCTTGGGCCTGACTCCAGCACTCAGGACACCCTGAGTTACACCACCTCAGTCCCACAGGAGCAGGAGAAAATAAGCCAGGAATGAAAATGGAAATGATAGGGAAAAAATGCAATGGCAGATGCCAAAGTAAACTACAAAATATTTACTTTTAAGATGATATCTTAAAATAGTGGAAAGAGAGC
>NW_006299276.1:125772-141727 GCF_000327345.1 Myotis davidii | reverse complement strand
CCGTCACTGAAGCAAGCAAGCCTCATGTTAGTTTCAAGCTGCCTGGCTGCCAGCTGCCATCATGGCTGGCAGTTAATTTGCATATCTCGCTGATTAGCCAATGGGAAGGGTAGCGGTCGTATGCTAATTACCATGTTTCTCTTTTATTAGATAGGATACTAACTACATATAGGAATTTAGATTATGATGAAAGTGGTATTTCAAATCACTGAGGGAATGTTTTAATAAATTGTTTCAAAAGTGACTAATCATTTGGGGGGAAAACAGAACTAATCATTACCTTGATACTTATAATAAAATCCTATATAATAAAAGCCTAGGTGGTATCATACCCTTGTACAAAGCCATTATGCGATGCCCTCACAAGATGGCTACCACAAGATGGCCTCCACAAGATGGCTGCATACACAGCAGAGGCGGGACCCAGTGACCTCTCTGAGTGGTGAGGCCTGGGGGTTCTGCAGCTCTGTGTGGCATGGAGGAGGCCCGTCCTGGCGTTTCCGCTGCCTCACAGAGAAGGCAGGTCCCGGCAGAGGAGGCGGGTCACAGTGGGGGAAGGCAGTTGAACGCAATCAGGCCAGCAGGAGAGGGCAATTGGGGGCGATCAGGCTAGCAGGGGAACAGTTAGCCATCAATTAGGCCAGCAGGGAAGTGGTTAGGGGGTGATCAGCCTGGCAGGCAGAAGCGGTTAGGGGCAATCATTCAAGCAGGCAGGTGAGCAGTTAGGGGCAAGTGGTCCCGGATTGTGAGAGGCAGTCAGACATCCCCTGATGGATCCCAGATTGGAGACGGTCCAGGCATGGTTGAGGGACAACCCCGGCCCTGTGCACAAATTTTGTGAACCAGGCCTCTAATATAAATAATAAAATACTAAGAAACAATGTGTTATTTAAAATATTAACCTTTCTTGGCTTTTCAAGTGCTGCACAAGACACCAAAAAGTCATAAAAGAAAGCATAGGTAAGTATGTAGCTACATAACTCAGAATGATAAAACTCATCATACATAGTCATCTAATATAATCCCACATACCTGTTATTCATACAAATAATAAATATTGATGGACTTCTGATCAAAATGGTGGCATAGGTAAGCATGGTATTCACATCCACAACCACATCAAAATTACAACTAACCTAAGGAATAATCATCATTCAAAACTGCCTAAAATCTAGCTAAATGAAAGTCCTACAACTAAGGATTAGACAAGAAGCTATATCAACACTGGTAGGAGTGGTGATGCCACAGAACGGGCTGGTCCCACACTAACATATGGCAGATAAAAATCAGAAGGGATATCTCTGATGCAGAGGCCCTCCTTAGGATTGAGGAGTCCCAGCTCCACACCAGGCCCCTAAAACCAGAGTTCCAATGTTGGGAACAGAAATTCCCATAACTTCTGGCTGTAAAGACCAGTAGAATTGAGGCTGAGTGAGAGGAAGTTCTGCTGGAGTCCCAGGCAGTTCTTTATTTTAACCTCATCAAAAGATATATTTTACTGAATTTTTAGAGAAAGAAGAAGGGAGAATGAGAGAGAAAAACATTGATGTGAGAGAGAAACATAGATCAGTTGCATCCCATATCCAACCCAACTGGGGATCAAACCCACAAACTAGATATGTGGCCTGATGGGGAAGCAAACGTACAACATTTGGTGTAGGGTGCTCCCACCAACTAATTCATCTGCCAGGGCCCAGGCAGTTCCTTTTTTAAAAAAACATATTTTTATTGATTTTGGAGAGGAAGAGAGAGAGAGAGAGAGAGATCAAGGATAAGAGAGAATCATTGATGACCTGCCTCCTGCACGCCCCGCACTGAGGATTGAGCCTGCAAACCGGGCACAGGGGTGGAAAGCTAAACTTTGCCTGCACTTTCTGGCAGGTACAAAGCCAGTATACTTGGTTAACAGTTTCAGACCACATCAAAGCACCACCTAGTCACCTCCAGAGTGACATACTCAAGGGGCAGACTCAGTGGGCACCAGAACCCTACTAAGGTAATTCCTGCTTTATGGGGCAGGCCCCTGCACAGCTGATTCTCCATGGTGTTCACTGGTTGAAGCCAGTCCTTGCAGCAGATCAGCTTGAGGGTGGTGTGGTGGTAAATCATTCCCATTGACATGCCAAGTGCAATCAAGGTTCAACTACATCAAGAGAGTGTACACGGCCCACACAGGGGTGGGGGACAATTGGAATGCAAAGCTTAGGTGATCAAGTAGGCTGTGCCACTGGATCCCACAAGACATCTACTACATTAGGCCTCTCAATCAAGCCCAGAAGACATAGCAGCTCTACCTAATACATGGAAACAAACACAGGGAGGCTGCCAAAATGAGAAGACAAAGAAATGCATACCAAATGAAAATCAACAAAACAGAACAGAATTTTGGGGTAAGGGGTGCTAACTAAAATGGAGATAAGCAATCTACTAGATGCAGAGTTCAAAACACTGGTTATAAGGAAGCTCAATGAATTCATGGGAAGGGTAGTTGAAATTAGAGAAAAATTAAACAACTTAAAAAGGACATGGAACTTGTCTTTCTCTTACTGGCTTATTTCACTTAGCATAATGTTCTACAGGTCCATCCATGCTATCTCAAAGGCTTTTTTTTTTTTTTTTTTTTTTACTTTTTATGGCAGAGTAGTATGCCACTGTGTAAATGTGCCACAGCTTTTTTTATCCACACATCTAATGGTGGGTCAATAGAAAAAGTAAACTAAACTAAATTAAAACTAACTAAAAACCTATTTATTTAAAAAAAAAAGAGAGAATGGAAACCATAAAAGAGGACATGGAAACCACAAAAAACAAACATTCATAACTAAGGATTCACTAAAATTGACATAGTTATTACAGAATTATTTAGTCACTTAATTATACACACCATGCAACTGGCAAACTATATCATTACTATTATTTGAGAGTTTGTTGTAACAAATAGTCTGTTCATTTTGTACATGTCCCCTCCAGAATTCAGAGGAAATTGAAACATATAATATGTATTCAATAAGAATTTATTCACTTGAACTAGTCAAATAGTAAAATAAGACTTAGTAAAGCAGTTACATGTCATTATTATGGTGCAAAATCAGTGGACAGAGTGTTTTTAAATATACAGAGTGTCCCCCAAAATTTATACACACTTTAATCACTGATAGCTCAATTTTGAAAATGGAATGTATTTTTAATAAATAGTGCCTTTGTAATTATTCAAAGTGTGTGTATTCTTTTTTGGCACACCCTATGTATGAGAGAATAATACAAGAATTTTTCCAATATAACAATAACTCCCAACTTATTCTAGACACTATATTTTAAATTTTAGATTTGCCAAGATCTCCTTTCTCCAACCAGGTTTCAAATATCTAGAATTAACTAGCATACTAAAAATAAAAATAAAAAACACACATACCTGAGAATTGAAAGAGATCTAAGAGTTTTCCCAGCTCACTTCCATACCTTGAGCTGAAATTCAATGTCTGACACTCTGACATCTTGTCTCTGCTTGAGTAACAAGCTCATTTCTTCTTGCCTGGTCCATTGTCATCTGGTTCTAATAGCTGGTTTTAATGATTAGAAAATGGTCACTAGTTTCTTGTCAGTGACCCTGATGCCATTACTTTTGCATAGACTATTTCTTAAAAGTCAAGTGCTCTTCCATTCTAACTCCACTTACTTCAAAACATTGTCAACACAGGCTCATGGTAATTTGGCAGGAAAATCTGAACATCACCAGCATTTACTTTGCTCCACTGTTGACATATTTATTTTTGGGAATACTTCAGACAACATGATAAAGGTTTCAGACAGAAGGCCCATTGACTTCTCTTATTGGAAAACAAAGCATCTGTGAGGTGAAAAATGTAGTTGAGATCTGTGCAACTGTACTAATTAGAAATGACAAAGGCTGAAATAAACGATGGAAAATAAATAGCACTGGTGGACTGGTTCAACATTTGATTAAACAGTATTTGCTTTTCTTTCAGTTGTGTATTTTTAGGCTACAGATAAAAATATAGTAATTTTATATAATTGTGAAAAGGTCATTTGGCTAATTTTATTTCAAGCTTAATAAAGTGGAAAGAATGCTTAACCTTCATTTGTTTTTAATCATTTTGCTTCATAATGTTGCTGGAAGAAAACCCTTATCAATAAGGGGACTTCCAAAAAAAAAAAAAAATAGTGCCTCTAAAATATCATGGTATGTTTTGTCATTCATCTGTTTATGTCCTAACATATACCTTCATACCAATGAAAAGTTCAGGTTAAAATCATTAGCAGTGATGTTTATTTAAAGCATATAGCAATATCATTGCTGAAACCGGTTTAGCTCAGTGGATAGAGCGTCGGCCTGCGGACTGAAAGGTCCCAGGTTCGATTCCGGTCAAGGGCATGTACCTGGGTTGTGGGCACATCCCCGGTGGGAAATGTGCAGGAGGCAGCTGATTGATGTTTCTCTCTCATCGATGTTTCTAACTCTCTATCTCTCTCCCTTCCTCTCTGTAAAAAATCAATAAAATATATTTTTTAAAAAGCATATAGCAATATCATATAAGATTTATATATCTTTTGGTAAGTGCAGCAATTAATTTAACTGTACTATAAATATCATATGAAGAAATAGATTGCATAAATGATAAGTTTTGTCTTTCAGTAAGAATTTGCACAATGCTACAAAATCTAAAAACTAAAATTGGCATCATAATTATTACAGAGTTATTTAGTCACCTTAATTATACCCACCATGGCAGACTATATAAATACTATTATTTGAGAGATTGTTCTGCCAAATAGTCTGGTTAAAAGGTTACTTTCTTTTTCTATCACATTTTATCTCAAAGCATAATTGTCTACGGCTTCTCTGTGAATATGAAGGATTTACAATAACTGGCTTAAGAATTAAAAGATGAGAATCCAGAGGGTCTTTGAAGACTTTTAGAACTCACAGGAGAATTTCTTTGTGCTGCTTGAATTACAGGTGAATTATATGAGTATCTGCTTGGACTAAACACAATTCTTTTCCAGTGAGACAGTGTGTGATACATAACTTACCAGAATTCATTTAAGAACAAATCATGTTATGCCATTTCTCCACTAGATGATTGTGTCACTGTTTTTAAAAAGATAACTAAATGGTCATTTTCCAATAAAAGGAACAGGAATCCTTGGAGTCAGAGCTGATTCTAGGACTGCCCAGCAAATATACATGATGAGGCTGGAGTATCTTGTAGTTCCAGAAAGTAATAATTTCCTTAAAAGCACCCACAGTGAAGGGGGTACATCAAAGGGACTCTAAAGTCAACTGAAACAGCTCCCAATGGCCAAACTGAAACAATTTGAGCAAGCAAATAGAGTAGTATCAGATTATAACCAAAAGTATAAAATTAACATCCATGAGTCCATACTGATAAAAATAAATGATTGAATAAATAAATGGAGGATAATAGACATGTTATTTCCTTGGAAGAACAATTCCAAAAGATTTATGCGGATGCTACCCCCTCAAGGAGGGGAGAGCATAATTAATCACTCCTTAAGTTTGGGCTGCCCATAAGTGATTTTGTTCCAAAGATTATAGTATGGAAAAAGGACAAAAAGAATGACTTTTCAGTGGAGAACCTGCCAAGAACTACCTCATCTGGGTGGTAAAGATCACCACTAACAACAATAAGTCATGTTGATATGACATAATAAAAATGGAACTTTAACTCTATTGTCTACCTTTCCAAAACCCAAAGCCTTAGTATAATCATGGGGGGAAAAAAAACAACAGACAAACCCTAGCTGAGAGACTTTCTACAAAATACCTGATGAATACTTTTCAAAATTTTAAGGTTATCTAAAACAAGGAATGTCTGAGAAACTATCACAGGCAGAGGAACCTAAAGAAACATGAGGACCAAATACAATGTAGTATCCTTGATGTAATTCAGGGGTCCTCAAACTACAGCCCCCAGGCCACATGCAAATACAAATACTGTATTTGTTCCCATTTTGTTTTTTTACTTCAAAATAAGATATGTGCAGTGTGCATAGGAATTTGTTCATAGTTTGTTTGTTTTTTTTAAACTATAGTCCGGCCCTTCAACGGTCTGAGGGACAGTGAACTGGCCCCCTGTTTAAAAAGTTTGAGGACCCCTGATGTAATTCTTTGTGGATAAAAAATGATAGTATTTTATACAGTAGCTTGTCAAAGTAAGTGATTAAACCTTCATTAATCTGGCAAAAAAAATCTGAGAGGTAATCTCTCTTCTGCCTATAAAATTAAAACCAACCTAGAACTCTTTAGATATATAAAGTTCATATTCTTCCTCATAGGATTAATAATAAGTAAATTTTTGATCAAAATGTTGAGCTCTTGCCTCATGAGAATTTTCATATTTAAAAATAACTACCATTCAAAGAAAATGTATTGAACACTGTGCTATGCATCAAGCATTCAAAGGAAAATAAGACAATCCCCACCCTCAAAGTTCTTATAGTTTGACATGGAAGGCATATAAGTAACTATATATAAAATAGTTGCTTTAATCAGAACATTCAAATTCATACATGAGTGCAAACAAAAAAAAATTCTACTGATTCTAATGGTAGGAAAAGATTTACCTCAGAAATGACATTTAATTGTGCTTTAATGAATGAATATGAAACTTTCAGGAAGATAGGTATATTGTTCATAAATTTGTTCTTAATAATTGGGGAAAAGGAGATTGGAAATTTGAAAGAATAAAAGGTAACATATATAGATTAATAAAAGCATATACTTTGATGAAGTCTTGAAAAAGAAAGAATACAAATTTATGACTTTTAGGTGGTAAAGGAGCTGAGATGTACATGGGAGTGGTGGAATCTCAGAATTTGCTTTTATATTTTAAAAGGTCCATTTTATTAGGAAGCATGATGACAATGGAGGAGAAGTGATCTAGAATTTTTTATACCATTGTATCCCATTTCTCTTAAAAAATTATCAGACAAACCTGTTTAAAATGTTGCTCTAATCAAGACATTTAATATACATTTTTACAGTCCTATTCCTTGGTGGATAATTCTACCTAGCCAGTCTCACTGTTAGAATATTATTTATTCTTCATTAATTTTTAATACCTGTGCACTCATTATAAATATTAGTATAAATTATTGAAAAGCCATCTATATTGTGTAATGTAAAACTTGAGAATTTACTGCAGCCTCTAGGGTAGCTACTAATATATTATTAATAAGAAGAAGTAGAGAAAAAAATCATACCCTCTCATACCCTATCATACCCTAGAGTAAGATAAAATAAATTCAAATAGATTAATTCAATTTTATGAAAATGAATCTCTTTCCCAGGGCTTGGGACTATACTCAAAGGAAAGGTGAGTTGACATGGTCATTTCTTGCAATAACGTATTTCATATAACTCAAGGTAGAATTTTACTTCTTTTTTTAAAAATATATTTTATTGATTTTTTACAGAGAGGAAGGGAGAGAGATAGTTAGAAACATCGATGAGAGAGAAACATCGATCAGCTGCCTCCTGCACATCTTCTACTGGGGATGTCCACGCAACCCAGGTACATGCCCTTGATCGGAATCGAAACCCGGACCTTTCGGTCCGCAGGCCGACGCTCTATCCACTGAGCCAAACCGGTTTCGGTGAATTTTACTTCTTGAAACAGCAAGATGCAACCAGAAATACTTGGGACTGAGAGTCAAGAGTCCTAATCTGAAAGACTGGTTTTTAGGAATCATCATATCCTTGATTCTGTCCCTGAGACTTGAGTTTCTTTAACTGTCAAGGAAAAAAAAAGTTAGAAATGATCAGTAGTTTCAACTTTTTTTACAGAATGTTTTTTATGCTTTTTCCTAATAAACTCTTCTACAGCTCTCTGACCAAAAATTGCAGGCAAGTAATTCTTGGCATTAATTTATTTTATAAATTGAAGTGTATAATAATAATATATGATAACATGGACCAAAGAGGGCAGTGAGGATCTTTTAATCATATGAAAATTTGAAATCATAGATTACAACTATAAGCCCTAAGTATCCAGAAAAATTGTAATAGAAAGTAATCTCCACAGAACCTAAAGTTGTGTTGGGCACAGTTTGCAACCCCCTGGAGTAGTTACCTCTCAAAGGGCCCTTCTAATTTTAACATTCAGTTGGTAATAACTGCTGTTATGGGAATAGAATTGTGCCATCATTAAGATCATGGAGTCTGGAGCTAGTCTGTCAGCATTTGAATCCTGTTTCTCCTATTCCCAAGTTATATGACCTTAGAAAATGTGCTTAACATCTCTGTGCCTATTTTTCCTTGCCTGTTAAGTAAGAATGGTGAAACATATGCCGCAGGAATGTTATGGCTATAAAATGTGATAGTGCAGATAGAATACCTTTCACACAGAAGTGCCATATAAATGTTAGTTGCTGATATTGAGGGAGGTGAGTAAGGAACTATGAACATTCCCTGGCAAGTGGAATAAAGAAACTTAGGCAAATGGCTGAACAAGCTGCCGGAACAGCTGAGCAATTAACAGTCGGCTCATAAATCACAAGACCCTATCTTCCCTAACTGAAGATACCTAAAAGCAGAGTTTAATCAGGGAGGTAGAAAACAAAAACGAGTTACATCTGGGCAAATCCAAGATGGAGAAAAAATTGACAAGAGGATGACCCCAAAACTCACTCTATCATCATTATAATGAAAATTGACACCATAAATAGAAGGAGGGTCAAGGGGGACAAAGGTCATGACACTTCTAGAATGGACCATATTAGGAACAAGACCCTCTCCAAATCATAAGGTGGAGTCAGAATTTGGTGCCACAAATCTTGGAGACACACACCCCCTACCTTGGAAATATATAAAATCCCAAAACTGACCATGTGTGCAATTCACTTGTCAGTTGGCCCACGTCCACTCTGATGGTACTTTTTGCTTCTTTCACAGCAGCACTGCACCCTGGCCCTTTCTTTTTCTCTACCTGAATAAAACTCCATTTGACTCATTCTTGAAATTTTTTTCTAGGTGAGTCAAGAACCTGAAAGTTGCCTGACACTTAAAAGTTTCCAGATGATACAGGGGCAGGGCCAGCCCCATGCATGGAAGTGGTCCAGTAACAATATAACTAAAGGAGTTATTTTGCCTTCTCATTGTGCTAAAAACACTATAGTGGCTAAATTTATCAGTCTCAGTATAGTACTGTCAAATGCAAGTCCAAATCACTGCTATTGGCAGTTTTCCAGAGAGCTGCAGCAGCTCAAGCCCCATTCAGTAAAGCAGATATTGCTGAATACCTACTGGAAATAAAAGTACTCTGATTAGCATAGTTGGGACTACAAAGACAAATCTAAGTTGTTTTGGCCTTTTGAGCTATATGTGATCATGGGCTGGTATATGTAAAAAGCACTATGGAGGCACACGTGGTTTGGGACTTGGGAAGGTTTTCTTGGGGGTGTACAAGGTTACAGATAAATTTTCAATGCCAAATATTATATTCATAAATATAAGTATTCATTGCAATTTTATTATTTAAATCATTCTAATAACAAATAGCACAAAGATGTTAAATAAGTTGCCACAAGTTATATAGCTACTAAGCAGCAGAGCTGCGATCTAAACCTAGGTGTCAAGCATTAGTTTATACACTTAACACCCTGGTGAATTGTATATTTGCTTTTAATATTTGTTCCCCTTACTGTGAGAAAAACATACTACACCCTTCTCCATTTGACTAAGTTGTGACATGCTTTGGCCAATAAAAATTGAATGGAGGTGACACAAGCAATCTCTGAAGAAAAACTTAAAGAATCACCACTTGGTTCTGTCTTCACTCTTTTTCCTGTTTACGTGAACCTAGAATGGTCCAGATAGAAGCTATTCCTGCAGCCTGGGTCTGGACAACAGAGAAGGCACAGAAAAATGCTATAGCCAATCCATGGAAGAAATGTACAGTTAATGAAAAATCTCCCTCAACTATTGTAAGCCACTAAGATTTGGAGTTGTTTGTTATGGCATTATAAAAATTAGTGAAATAAAATGCTACTTGATGTATAACATGCTTCAATATGGAAATGCCATTTTTTAAATAGTTAGGCTAGATTGTAAAGTTGAATTATTTCATGCCTGGGCTTTTTTGAGGTTTTTAAAAAATCATCAATATCACAAAGTCTAAAGTACTTATCTTGGTATTCAAGACCTTCCATTATCTGAACATATTTTTTTTCTCTTTGGAGCCCTACGTCTCCTCCCCCTTTCTTTTGCCATTTTCCCTCCTTTTAAATCAGCTTCCCATATCACTCTCTGGGCAGTATATTCAGTGAGCACCCCTGGTCATTTTTAGGACTATTTACATTTACATAATTTTAAATGTCCTTTCAAATTCCTGGTGGTGATCTTCCATCTCCCCTCACTCTCCCATTCCCTATTAAAATATGATTGATATTCTAAGGCCCAGCTCCAGTGACATTCCCCAAAAAGAAGTTATTGTTCTCCCTTCTCTGGTCTCAGGAAGCTGACTTTAGAAGATTAACAATGCAATTGGCAATAGAAGATAAATATCTGTCGCTCTTTTGGGCTCTGAGCTCCTTAAGAACAGGGAGTATGTCTTTATTCATCCTTATATTCTGAAGATCACATGAAGCTTGCCAATTAATAGATGAAATAACAGACATGCTTACAGCCATGCATATCCTATCTAATAATAGACAAACACGGTAATTGACCATACCTTTGCTATGCCTCCCATTGGCTTATCAGCACAACATGCAAATTAACCGCCAACAAAGATGGCAGCTAATTTGCATACTGCAGGCAGGGCGGGACACCGGGAGCCACCATCCAGGCCCCCGTGTGTGTGACGCCAGGAGCTGCCGGAAAGCCAGGGCCGCAGGCAAGGCGACCCCTCAGGACCCAGGAGCCGCCTTGCCTGCAGCTGGTGTTTGTGATTATGATTAGAAAGCCAGGCCACAGGCAAGGCGGCCCCCTGGAACCCAGGAGCCCGTTGGGAAGGTCTGCAGGTGAAGCAGCAATTAAGCTATGAAGGGGAGGGTGGGGGGAGGAAGGAGCTACAGGAGCAGCTTGGCCGGAGACTGTAGACTGAAGGCTCCAGCCACAGTGAAGACTGTGTCCAGAGTGAAGATGGGAGGCAGTGGCCACAGTGAAGGTCTGGGTGCCGGGTGCCAGGGGAAAACTGGTGCTGGCAGCCAGGGGAAAGAAGGCTTATTGCGTGAATCTTCATGCAACGGGCTTCTAGTTGTTCTATAATTTTGGTCAGCGTGGTATAATATACTAGATTGTAGGTTCCTTTCTTTCAGCACTTTAAATATTTCTGCCATTCCCTTCTAGCTTGTAAAAGTTCTGCTGAAAAATTAGCTATTAGTTTTTTTGGGTTTCCTTTAAATGTAATTCAATGTTTTCCCCTTGCTTCCTTCAAGATTGTGTTTTTATATTTAACTTTTGCCGTTTAATTACAGCATATTTTGATGTGGGCCTCCGATATGGGAAGTGCCACTCAGCCAGAAGCTGGCTCATGGCTGGCCAGTGCAGAGGTGGTGGCAGGAGTCTCTCCCACCTCCGTGGCAGCACTAAGAATGTCCAACTAATGGTTTAGACCTGATACCTTGGGGGCCTAAGCCTTTAGTTGGACATCCCCCGAGGGCTCCCTGGCTTCCAGAAGGATGTCTGACTGCAAGCTTAGGCCTGATCCACCTGAGGAGTGGGCCTAAGTTGACAGGTGGACATCCCCAAGGGGTCCTGGACTGTGAATGGGCACAGGCTGGGATGAGGGACCCCCTCCCAGTGCACAAATTTTTGTGCTCCGGGCCTCTAGTTTAGAATATAAAAAATTAAGGAATACTTATCATCCTAAATTTGTAAATTAAGTTGATTTAATCACAAATGCCATTTAGTATCCAACAGTGATGTTGTCTAAACATGAATGGAGAGATCAGTTAACTAGAGCAGACTCTACATAATTTAAAAGTGAAAATAACCTTAAATATACAAAATTATGTAGCATTTATATATTTTAAGCTGCAATTAGCAATGAGGACACTGGAAGTTACATGTGTTTCCTCTTATCTCTGTCAAGCAACACCAAAGGGCTCCCAACTGTGGGGGTAGCAAGGGAGTTGTGTGAACAAGAATGAATCTGGTACCATGGCTGCCCAAATATAAATGAAACCAGGGCAGGACTCGCACTCAAGGCCCAGTGAGGTCTTATTGATGCTTAGGACCTTCCTGCTTTCAAATGCTTCATGCCCTCCATCTGAGTGAAAGAAAGTGATAAAAAAAAAAAGGTAATTGTTTTAATTTTCCTCTCTGCCAGAGATCAGCAAACTTTTTCTTCAAAGGATCAGGTAGTACATATTTCAGTCTTTTCAGGCCATATGGTCATTGTCATTATGACTCACCTCTGCCATTGTTGCATGACATAGATGATTCATAAAAGAATGGGGATGACTGTATTCTAATAAAACTTCATTGTTGGACAACGTCATTTGAATTTTACTTGTCATAAAACATTATTCTTTTTAAACTTTTCAACCATTCAAAGCACAAAAACATTTTTTTTTTGCTTGCAGAACATACTAAAGCAGGTAGTGGGTCATATTGAATCACTGGACTACAGTTTGCTGTCCACTGCCCTAAGGCAAACACACACTGCAGTATCAAGTGGAGAATTACCTTTACTACTTATGAATTTTACTTGAGTGCTTCTGTTGAAAGACCACAACACTTCTTGTTTTTGCTGATCTCAAAATAAAATTATATGAGCTTTACTGATCTGCAGCTCTCTCTAAAGTCTTGACATTTATTAACAAATATGTGTTATATTAGAGTCTTTACATTTCTCAATGGTATAAAATTGAATTTTAATGAGATTTTTCTTCTTTTCTTGTGAACATGCTATAGGGCTGTAGCTATAGAAGAAGCTCTTCTTTATATCTAGATATTACTATAGAAGGTTGTAAAACCCTTTCCTCTTGACACTCTAAAACAGTGGTTCTCAACCTTCTGGCTCTTTAAATACAGTTCCTCATGTTGTGACCCAACCATAAAATTATTTTCATTGCTACTTCATAACTGTAATGTTGCTACTGTGATGAACCGTAATGTAAATAACTGATATGCAGGATGGTCTTAGGCGACCCTTGTGAAAGGGTTGTTCGACCACCAAAAGGGTCGCGACCCACAGGTTGAGAACCGCTGCATTAGTGCATTATGTGTGGAGTCCACATGGCCATGGGCCATATGGCAAATACCAGGAAGCCAAGAGTGAGTCAAGAGCACAGGGGCAACAAGTGTCTGTCATATTCATTGAGGTATTACTAGTGCCTAGGATGGTACCATAAAATTGGTACCCAAAACCCCAACCATAAAATTATTTTCATTGCTACTTCATAACTGTAATGTTGCTACTGTTATGAATTGTAATGTAAATATCTGATATGCAGGATGGTCTTAGGCGATGTCTGTGAAAGGTTTGTCCGACTGCCAAAGAGGTTGCTACCCATAAGTTGAGAACTGCTGCTCTAAAAGCAAGATGGATTTGCATGTGTCAGGAATGATTTCTAGTTTGTTCTGCCTAGAAACAGCATGGACTCATCTATTTTGGCCAATCTTGTGATTATGTAATAGCAGAATAAATATACAGTGGGGCCTTGACTTACGAGCGTCCGAACTAATGAGTTTTTTGAGATACCAGCTGTCTCTTGGCCGATTTTTTGTATTGAGTTGATGCAAAAAAATTTGAGTTAACGAGCTCCTTAATGAGCTCAGTCTCGGAATGAATTAAACTCATAAGTCAAGGCCCCACTGTAGTGTCATTACAGCAAATGATACTACTTTTTAAAGGTTACTTTTTAAAGGTTTTAGGTTGCCCTAACTGGTTTGGCTCAGTGGATAGAGCGTTGGCCTGCAGACCAAAGCGTCCCAGGCTCGATTCAGGTCAAGGGCATGTACCTTGGTTGCAGGCATATCCCCAGTAGGGGGTTTGCAGGAGGCAGCTGATCAATGTTTCTCACTCATCGATGTTTCTAACTCTCTATTCCTCTCCTTTCCTCTCTGTAAAAAATCAATAACATATATTTTTTTAAAAAAATAAAGGTTTCAGGTTTGTGCTTTCTAAAGGAAAGAATACTGAACATGTGGTCAGAAGACCTGAGCTCAGGTTGTAGCTCTATCACTGCATGACTGATTTGGTCAAATACCCCCAAGTTGCCTCATCTGAAAAATTTGGTAGGGATGTCATGAGTTCAATATGCTTATGCTTTATTATTAGCCATCAAGAATGTTTGATCTTGATATTGTAACATTTTAACTTTCAGTAAGGATGGTGATCATTTAGCGAATATAAGTGTGAATGTGCTCTCTAAATTACAATTGGCACATCATATATTATCATTAAAGGGACATCAAGCAAAGCTGTAGCGGTATAGGTAGTTCTCTCAATTAGTTCTTCATTTTCATTTTGTTATCACTGTTCTCCACCCTAATAATTTTCACTTGGAGTTTGATGAGTATTCCATTAGAGATTTACCTTTTCACCTTTCAGAACTTTTTTTCTGGAGTAACAATCTAAGAAATCAGTAATTACTTTGAGAGTTCCTTGAAACCCTGAACTTCAGAATTTTAGCCACCTAAACAGAAATTTTAATTGGAGATTTTCTGAGTGAAAAAAATGCAACATTTTGTTTATATCCTTAGAAAGAATGATTTGGACCAAGAGCTTATTTCTGTTTAAGTCAGGGGGAGCTGAATACTGAAAAAACACATCCTTCTGAATTCACCCCCCACCTTACACACACACACACACACACACACTAGGGTGTTTCAAGACCTCAATAAGTGGTATGCATTTTTATTTATGAAGGTCCTACCCTACATCATATCACATATATTAAAGGTATTTATATTCTGTATTTGGTCTATTTTTTCTTTATATTGCTTTTTAAATTATTTTAATATAAATAACTAATTTAAGACTGGATATAATGCTACCCTGATTATTCATAATCAAGAATTCTTATAAAGTTGCTGGAAGCAAATTCCAGCAGGTCATAATTATGCAAGAAGTTCATCAGAAGGCTGATGGATCTTGGGGCTTCAGCAGGGCTAAAAACCTGCATGTATTATTATTTGCTGCTGGAACAGCTGTAGGCATTTCCCCTAACCTGATAATCTTTTCCTGTTTATCAAACTTTACCTGTTTGCATTCCTAAAGGGCCAGTGTGTTTTCCAGTGAATATATATATATATATATATAAAAAAAAGCCGTGGATCCAGATATTCAGAGAGCCCACTTCACTAGAAAGTGGATCCACCCTTGGCTCCCCCATGCCTCCAAAATTTGTATTTCATGTCTAGTTTATTAATTTATGCGCAGCCCTTCTGCAGATTCCTGAACCCTTGCAGCTGTGGAAAGGCCCTAGCATTTATGGTACCTCAACAAGGGACATATGGAGAAGAATATTTGCCAGAGTGTAAAATGAAGGAAATTCACCTGGGAGAGGTGTGGGATCACCAGTAAATTCGGTGGGGAGATTCACTGCACATAAAGCCCTTACCAATCTTTGGAATTTGTGAGCCAGAGTGGGAGGGAAAGTCTTTTGTTTCAAGCCAGGCCATAATGGGGAAGAATTTGATTGAAAGGCAAAATTATAAAGAAATTAAAATGTCAAAAGGTACTCTCTTAAATCAGGTTCAAGGAAAAAGAGTGCCGTTGTCATATTTAACTATAGGGGTTCTTGTTCAAACTGTATTATGCCTAATTCATATCGGGGATCAAAAATCTGTAATAATTAAAAAGGCTCAGGATCCTCTTCTTCTAGCTAGAGAGGGTGGAGCTATTAATCTTCTCACAGGGGAACTCTCCAATGCTTTGTTTAAAAATTACCATAGGACACCTTGGAGCAGGCAGATTTTAGCTAAGATAACTTTAAAGGCCAGTTAATGCTGAAAGCAGAA
>NW_006299276.1:124038-125688 GCF_000327345.1 Myotis davidii | reverse complement strand
GTTGAATGTAGTCTTTTTCTGTCATGTTTGTTTAGTTTAATGTGTTTATAGCTAGTTTATTAAGCATACCTTTAGTTTAATTGGGAAAAGAAACCACATGGGTGGCCAGACTATTTACTGAATTTCCCCAGAGGACACAGGATGTGGGGGTGGGGAGACACTTGATGATCCTGTAAAATGGATGCGCATTCCTGAGAGTGCTAAGAAAAGTCTCATCTTCACCATGATTTTTGTTTCCCAGTCCATCATTTAAAAAATTTTGCAGAATTTAAAGGATGAGTCTGAGATTTCTGTACTTTTAAAGAGAAAAAAAAACTGGCTTAAGAAAAGTGGTGCACCCTATCCAATCTTGGATGACTTCTTAAACTAAGTTTAATCACTTTACAGATGATATAGAATAAACCCCAAGACATTTTCTCAATAGTAAAAGATGGCAAAGATGACCCAAAGAAAGAATACAGGCTGAGTTTGGGCAATAAGATTGGTATTTCCATAACAGATGGCAATTTTTGAATAATAATGGAACACATTCCAAAGTTAACATTAAGGCCCCTAGCAGTCAATAAATTATCTTTGTTACAGAATTTGCCAAAGAAAATGCCTTGGATATAAATAATTGGCTTTAAAAATCTCAAAATTGTTTAAACATGGATAAATAATATATTAATTATGAGGGTCTAGTAACCCGGGGGTGAAGACTGGCTGTGCTTCTCTGATGGAGGAGGGGGCTGGTTTCCCGCCAGCAGCAACCTCCAAGGAAAGAATGTGGCGATTTTGCATTTAAATAGCTACAGGTTTGCCTCCAAAGTTGTTGGCAACTTAAAACTTTAGAGTTTACTGAATTAAATAATAAAATTTATTAAATATCTAGGTATTTTGAAATGGCATAATACTGAAATGTTCATCTGAGTTTGCCTCATATAAAAAACCTAGAGGACAGAATTGAATCTATCCTATATAATAATCCTATATAATAACGAGGTGATATGCAAAATGACCATCACTCCAACACACAAGATGGCCGCCCCCATGTGGTCAAAGATGGCCACCACAAGTAGGTCTGCAGGGGAAGGCAGTTTGGGGGAGGAGTGACTGGGCCAGCAGTTAGGAGCAGTTAGGTGTTTATTAGGCTGGAATGGGAATGGTTAGGGGGTGAGCAGGCTGGTAGGCAGAAGCAGTTAGGGACAATCAGGCAGGTAGGCAGGCAAGCAGTTGGGAGCCAGCAGTCCTGGATTGTGCGAGGGATGTCTGATTGCCCATTTAGTCCCAATCCCACCAGGATCCAGGGATTGGGCCTAAACAGGCAGTCAGACATTCCTTGAGGGGTCCCAGATTGGAGAGGGTGCAGGTTGCGGGACACACACCCCCATGCACAAATTTCATGCATTGGGCCTCTAGTTTAATTAAAAATGTCTTGTATTTTATTTTTGACATATATTCTTAAAAATATGAAGTTATTAATGCCCTGACCGGTTTGGCTCAGTGGATAGAGAGTCAGCCTGTGGACTCAAGGTTCCTAGGTTCGATTTCCGTCAAGGGAATGTACCTTGGTTGCAGGCACATCCCCAGTGGCGGGGGTGCAGGAGGCAGTTGATCTGATGTTTCTCTCTCATCAATGTTTCTACCTCTCTATCCCTCTCCCTTTCTCTC
>NW_006299276.1:119843-123317 GCF_000327345.1 Myotis davidii | reverse complement strand
TGCAGGTTGGCCACCCCCCTTTCAGGGTGGAGGTCCCCACTGGGGTGCCTAGCCAGCCTGGAAGAGGGTCTAATGGCTATTTGCAACCTGGCCACGGCCCCGGGGAACCCAGTCTCCCAGACTCTCTTTGAGAAGAGGCCACAGCGGCTAGAAGCAGGTATCTGGGATTTATTTATCTTCTATAATTGAAACTTTGTAGCATTGAGTGGAGCCCAGGTCCGGTCAGGGCATTGGGTAAGCTTGGCTTCCTCCATCGTCTGGGGCAACCCAAGCCTCCTGCTTGCTCCAGCTCTGTGGTCCCTGCCATCTTAGTTGGGTTAATTTGCATACTTGCTCCTGATTTGCTGGTGGGTGTGGATTGTGGGCATGGCTTCAGCGTAGCAGAGGGGCAGTTAATTTTCATGTTTCTCTTTTATTATATAGGATATATTATATAATGTGATGTGGAGGGAACCATTTACAACAATAATCCTTGGGTTATGTATATTTGATAGTCTTTTCAAGTTAAATTTCAAGACTTTAACTGAGAGATATAGCTTTTGAAGCATTCCAAAGGCCCTGGAGTGATTCAAGAATTTATTCTCTCTTCTTAAAAGAAATATTTTTGAATTAGGCCAATGTAATATACTTGAGATCATGTGGAAAGCTTTATCAAATAAAAATTGATAAATATATTTTATTTATATACATATATTTTAAATGTTATGAAGGTTTTAACCTCTAAGGGAGGGCAAGGCAAGATTGCTGAATATTTCTTCCGCAGTGGAATTACCCAAGCCTCCTGCTTGCTCCAGCTCTGTGGTCCCTGCCATCTTAGTTGGGTTAATTTGCATACTTGCTCCTGATTTGCTGGTGGGTGTGGATTGTGGGCATGGCTTCTGTTTTAACCTCTAAGGGAGGGCAAGGCAAGATTGCTGAATATTTTTTAAGCAGAACTAGATTTCTTCAGTAGCAGAATTTTGAAAAACAAAAGCAACAGAATTTTAAAGACAAAAAGCCCTCAGGCAGCCTGCTTTCAGAGAGGCTGGGGGAATGGAAAGGCATCTGTACTTCATAGATCAAACAAATAAGTTTCCTTACTGTGCTATTTCAATGGAAATGCCTACTTTAATTACTTAAAAAAAATAGCTTTTTAAAATATAATCAAGGTCTCATATAATTTCAGTTATATGAGAAGCCAAAATGTTAAACAATTAATTCTAGTAAAGTCCTCTGAAATAGTTCCTGAGACTTCCCATGATCTCTCTGTACATGCAAATATGCCAAAAAGAATGCTGTTTAAAAGTAAATTTTAAGCTTTATAAAAAGGAGAAATTTTAAAATTTTTAAATCTCTTCTGATACTATTTACAGGGTAAACAGAAGGTTATTATTCAAGCATTAAATCTGATCATTAATAAAGTCACCATAAAAAAGACTCACTTAATATGTAGGCATCACAGTACCAGTCAGCATCTAGAAAGCAACCATATTTGTTGCTTGGTATAAAAGGAAGAAAAAGGTTTAAAAAATGAATTATCTAAAGGTGGCCTAGAAATTACTCTGTAAGGAAATAAAAGGAGGTTTCCTCCAAATGTCTGGAAAACTGTAATTAAAGTCAATATATTAAGCCTCAAAAAGAAAAGTAAATAATTTGCATTTTTGCCTCCCTGACAAAGCTTATGTAAATATACTCAAGGACTGATAGCAAAAAATCAATTAGTGTCATTTATTGTCCATAGCCAAGGACAAGTAAAGTTAGAAAATAAGCCTTATTTCAGACTAATTTAAAATGGCAAATTAAAATGAGTGAATATCCTGGGGAACTTAGTTGTACTAGGCAGGAAAGTATTCCTGGAGCATTAACTAATTTTTTACTGATGGTTCATCTCATAGCAAAGCTGCTTAACATGTGAAGAATTCAGAACAGTCACACTTCTATATTAAGAATTGAATTAAAAGCTATCAAGACTGCATTACAGGATTTCCAAAAGCCTCTTCATATTAAAACAAAAAAGGGGGGGTATAGTGGATTAATCTCCTGTAAATAAACTAAATCAAACCTTAATTACTTAAATTTTTAATTTAGAAATTTTTGTTCACTTGTAATTCTGATGGCAAGACACACATGGTGTCAGAATCAGCCAAAGGAAAATGGTTTGGGCAAAATAAAACGATCCCGTCTAGTTTATAGAAAGGTTCCTTTATTAACCTTTGGTTGAGGATATGCTTATATATTTCCAGAAAACTCCTCCAAGCCTGTGTGGATTCCTGCAATAATGGATCCAAGAGAGGGACTGACCAGACTACTCCAGCCACAGATGGCAGTGGCCCCAAGCAACACAATGCAAGGACAGAGGAGAAACAGTCCAGAGATGGGGGATGGTGAAGACACCTTGCCATGCTAGCAGTCAGAAGCTCTGCAGGTTGCCTGGGACAAAGCCAAAGAAGGTTGGACCTGCATTGCCATTGCTCACCATTTGTCCACCATCGAGAATTAGAATATTATTGCTGTCATGTCACAGGGGACAGTGATTGGGAAGGGAACCCATAAAAAAACTGTTGGACAGTGATTGGAAAGGGGACTCAAAGAACATCTTAAAAGGACCCGACCTCTGCAAATGGCATACATTCTTGTTAAATTTATTAAATCAAAAAGGGGGATATGCTGGCAGCAAATTCCAGCAGGTCATAATTATGCAAGAAGTTCATCAGAAGGCTGATGGATCTTGGGGCTTCAGCAGGGCTGAAAATCTGCATATATTATTACCTCCTGCTGGAACAGCTGTAGGCATGTCCCCTAACATGATAATTTTTTCATGTTTGCCTGCTGCTGGCAAAATAGTTGAAGGAATTTCCCCTAACCTGATAATCTTTTCCTGTTTATCAAACTTTACCTGTTTTCATTCCTAAAGGGCCAGTGTGTTTTCCAGTGGAAAAAAAAAGCCGTGGGACCAGAGATTCAGAGAACCCATTTCACTAGAAAGTAGAGCCTTCCCTGGCTCCCCCATACCTCCCAAATTTATGTCTTGTCTAGTTTATTAATTTACGTGCTGCCCTTCTCCAGATTCATAAACCCTTGCAGCTGCAGAATGACCCTAGCATAAAGTCACAACAACAAATTTGTCTATTTCCCAATGATGAAAATTTAATACTGGTACACTAGCAGGTAGCCTTTACTGAGCAAACGTTTTTTGTCATGCATATTTCTATATATAAATACAAGAAATTCTGTAATTGAAACACACACTAGTGGCCCGGTGCACAAAAATTTGTGCACTCGGGGGAGACGGGGGGGTCCCTCAGCCGGGCCTGTGCCCTCTCGCAGTTTGGGACCCCTCAGGCGATGACGACCTGCTAGCTTAGGCCTGCTCCTGGGTGGCAGAGGGCAGGCCCAATCCCTAGGTGCAGCCCCAGGACGGGCTCAGAGCAGGGCCGATTGGGGAGTTGGGGCGCCACCCCCTGTCATGCACAGAGCAGGGCAGATTGGGAGGCT
>NW_006299276.1:116939-119358 GCF_000327345.1 Myotis davidii | reverse complement strand
CACAGAGGCCGGCAGCGGCAGGCGGGGAACCTTGGCTTCCTCCATCACTGGAGTAAGCAAGCCTCCTGTTTGTTTCAGCTGCCTGGCTGCCGGCCACCATCTTGGTTGGCAGTTAATTTGCATATTGCCCTGATTAGCCAATGGGAACTATGTCAGAGGCACAGTTAATTACCGTGTTTGTCTATTATTAGATAGGATATAGTATTAGTTATTTTTTAAATTTTATCTTTATTGTTGAAAGTATTATAAATTTCCCCTTTTTTCCCATTGACCCCTTCCACCCCACACCCACCCCTCCCATACTTGTTTGTGTCCATGGGCTTTGCATATATGAATATAAATTCTCTGGTTAATCTCTCCTCATCCCACCCCCCTACCCTCACCTTCCCTCTGAGATTCCATGCTTCTATGTTTCTGGATTTATTTTGTTCATCAGTTTTTTTGATATATATACTTTATATTAACACACTTTATTTTCACAACATGTACTAGGTTTTGTTATTATCCTCATTTTACCAATGAATAAAATCGCCTCTTTGTGGCTCAGCATAAATAGTCCAATTTCAGAATCTATTCTCTTGTTAGATTATATTTTGCAGATGTTAATTTGGACTTTTCAGTTGGCTTTTTATATTGTAGGATTTTTTAGAGGTTCAGATTTCAAACTTTTTGTAGGCCCTAGCAAAGCCCTTGAAGTCTAGATGCAATTCCTGTGGTGCCTTTTGAAAAACAGTAGCCTTCTTATCCCCATGAGCTCCTGCCTGACACCTCAGGAGAGGGGAGCCTCATAGAGAAGCTCAGGAAGATGCAAAGGATTCAAGTGCATAAGAGCCAAAGCAACTGTGCATGAAACCTCATATCTGATGATGCAGCCCAGTGTAGGGAGCACTAGGAAGAGAACACGGTTCTGGTTCCATGCAGTAGAAACTGCTGTAGTCCAGCAGTAGGTAACTTCATCCAGAGTTTGCTACTTGGAAGCATCTAGGGACCTGCCCTAGACACAAATAATCACATGTTGTGGAGGTTGCCAGTAGCAGAGGCAAAGGCAGGATGCTGTTTTTATGTGGCTTCTTGAATATTGACTATAAATCAGAGAAACTTTATAGGAAGATCCTGAGAGGATCATCTGTAAGGACATATAACGTATTTGGGGGGGAGCCCAAGACATACTTTGGAAGAATGTTGAGGCCCTGCATTTTCAGGTAAAGGTGAGTTTGTTAAACTACATGATTACTTTAAATGCAAATTTCTTTATATTTAAACAGAGATGAGACTTGGAAGGAAGTAGAAGGAAATTTTGAGAAAGTCATCAGAAGTTATTCACAATTCACAGTTATTTTACTTTAAAGTTTTTATTTTTGTAAATTCTCTTATAAATAATAAGTATTCTTTGTGCATTTATCTCTTGTATGAGGCAAGATACACTTGTATTTGCATCCAACCAAGATAGCAGCCAGACAAATTGCTGACTTTAGCAATGTCATTTCTGGAGACTGTCTGGCAAAGGAGAACTGCTAACATCCATCATAAAGAACAGCATCCTTAGAAAGAAACATGGTTATTTTCCCCCTGCAAATATTCACTGTTGTCCAGATCTGATAGCTTTCTTCCTTTAGATCAGATTGCTTGTAAAATATATTTGCCCCCAGTAGTAGTCATTCAATAGGGTTTATTTAATGAATGTATTTTTTCTTTAAGGGTTATCAGCATTCTTAAGCACTCCAATGTGTGGAGTACTAGGAAAAAAAGGGTGCTGCATGTTAAGGAGCTTACCCTCTAGTGCAGTGATTCTCAAAAGTGCAGGGAATTTATGCCAGACCCCTATAACTACCCCCCTCCGCCAGCCTCAGTAGGATTTTATATCATAGACAATGGGGGAATGAGTTAAGTTGTATTCCTCTACAAAGATAACTAGTTTAGAAGCACTACTATTAGAATGTCACAGTTATCAACTAGAGCATCATATATCTTGATTATGTCTGGAATGAATAAATGGTTGCATATTCCACAAAATCTTTCCTTTTCCCTCATGCTTGGTGGGATATAGAAAATGTATACACTGAATAAAATATATTTCAAATTGTGAGTGAACATTCACACACTCATAGTCGGATCAAATATTTCATGAAACAATACTAGAACTTTGTGTGATGGATTCTGGTATTACTTATTTTGTTTTTTTTTAAATAAATCTTTATTGTTCATATTATTACAGTTGTTCCTATTCCCCCCCCCCATAGCTCCCCTTCACCCCCTTCTTCCTGACAATTGTCAGTCTACTCCCTTTCTATGCCCCTGATTCCATTATATTCACCAGTTTATTCTGTTCATCAGATTTTTTTATTCACTTGATTTTTAGATTCACTTGTTGATAGATAAGTATTTGTTGTCACTTTGTTGTTCATAATTTTTTATTTTT
>NW_006299276.1:104424-116149 GCF_000327345.1 Myotis davidii | reverse complement strand
ACAGGACTTGCTTCAGTGGGGCTTTGGTGCTCACTGAGTCTGCCCCTTGAGTGTGTTGCTTATGGATGTGTAGAGTTGTAATCTGGTATGGTCTCACACTGACCACTTAGTACACTGGCTCTTGGATGTCTAAGGAGGTGCAAAGTCAGCCACTGCCTGAGGCCACCCAGCAGGAGCTATAGAGAGATCTGCAGATTCCTCCTCTTTGTTTGGGGTTTGGAAGTGCCCAGATGAGGCCCAGCTGTGAAGCAATGCAGGCTGCTGCTACAGGGCCTTAGGCCTTCTTTTGGAAGCTTTGGAACTCTCTGACCCAGCTTCAGTTTGTTAGGTTTTAGGTTGCAAAAGGGCAGGCCATTCATATGCAAAAGCTGCTGTGCATAGCTTGGGTGGGGTTGTAACTTGTGTGGGGCAGGGTCTCAGGGAATCACCAGGGTGGAGCAAAGAGCAAAGGCTGCCAGTCAGCCCTTCTCCAGAAAGGTCCCTGGGTCTCTGTGTCCTGCGTTCCTGTTCAGGAACAATGATCGCTGCGAGCACCTTTGAGAGAAAGCCGCCCTTGTGTTCCAGTCAGATGCCATTTTCTCCCCGTATGAGTCTGGATCCCCAGAGTCTCACCTGGAACTGGAGTTCAGAGCAATCGGGAGCTTGTATCTCCCTCCCGATTGCAAAAAAACAACAGGACACCCAGTTGCCAGCCCATTTTGTGCACGCCTCTGTACCTCCAGACTTCTACACCTCTGCACCTCCTATCAGTCTCAATGCGCATTTTTCTTTCCTTTTAGTTGTAGAACTTCCACTCAACAAGGTTTCCCGTGGTTCTGGATGATATATGTTTTGTCTTTTAGTTGGAGTTTTGATGTGGTTGTGAGAGGCAGCAAGTACATTTGTTTACTTATGCTGCCCTCTTGGCTCTCCCTTATTTTGTTTCAATTGAATAATAATAATACAGGCCACATTCTACCAAGTTGATTCCTCAAGTCACTAATGACTTGTCTCCCAGAGCTTGAAGAATAATTTTCTAGGGTTTGGTAATGATTGGAAGACAAAGATGAGGAAGAGGAGGTCAGAGAATGTCTAATGTTCTTATATACTACTTACAATGTTGTAAGCACTTTATAAGTGCATTTCATGTATTAAATAATTTAATCCTTACTAAAACCCTATGAGATATTGCAGCTATTTTATTTTTAAAATACATTTTTATTGGTTTCAGAGAGGAAGGGAGAAGAAGAGAGAGATAGAAACATCAATGATGAAAGAGAATCACTGATTGGCTGCCTCCTGCAAGCCTTACACTGGGGATCAAGCCCACAACCTGGGCATGTTCCCTTAGCAGGAATCGAATAGTGACCTCCTGGCTCATAGGTCAACACTCAACCACTGAGCCATGCCAGCTGGGCTATTGCAGCTATTTTACAGATGATGACATGGATGCACAGAGATGTTAAGTGATCTGATCAAAGTCACCCAGGATTTGATGCTAGGCTTCCTGACTCCAGAGCCCATAGTCTTAACCCCTTTTAATAAGTTCCCAGCCAGAAGAACAAGTCATCTCTGCAACTATGAAAAAATAACTGGAGCACATGCTTCACTGGCAGAAATAAGCAATGCCTTCTTAGCATTCAGCGGGTAACAATAAAAGTTGATTCCAGGCCCCAGGAGTGATTCTTTCCTAGGAATCCTAGAAGGGCTGCAATGACACAGCAGAGCAGACATGGCTAAGGTCAATCATTTTCTTTCCTTGTGTTTATTTAGGTAAAATGAATCAAAACACTGAAGTAAGCCCAAGCTAATTCAAATCCCATCCTGAATCTCCTCATCGCAGTTTCTGAGAGAGTCAGAACACAGAACAAAATAGGTCTCATAAATGAAAATGACAGTGAATCACATCCCAAGCCCACCGATAATTAAGTAATGTCATTTTCTTAACATCTATGATTAGTGTTCTTAAATACCTCTCTCTTTTTTGTTGTTCTTCACTGGTTTTCATTTTAGATTGGCCTCTGGTTCATAAGCCAGGTAAATATTCAATCTTTAAGAAATCATACTCTTAAACCTAGACATCGTCCTGTGTTCCTCTGTGCATCCATCTCTAATGAGCAGGTTTAGTGGTGAACAGGAAAATAACACCAATTACCAAGTACTTTGAAAGACATGCATCATATAGAAAAAAAGAAAGAAGAAAACCACAGTGTTGTAAAATAAATTTGACTTAGTTCTCAATAGATGTCTTCACTGTGTTTTCTGAAGACTTTGTTCATAATGATAATCTTATTATATTGTGTAAACATTATAAAAATCCAAAAAATGAGAAATGTATAGCCTATATTTATTACACCCAACTGCTTTCTTTCGTTGAATATGTAAATATGATGCAAACATTGATTTTATATTTAATTTGTACTGTCATGAAATATCAAGGAGGCTTATTATATTAAGAGTGATGCTCCTCTACAAAGACCTCAATCCACATAAAGTAAAATATTTATGCATAAGCATATTCAGGTAACTAAAATTGATTAATGTAGAGGATATAAAAGATTGCTTGACAATACAGAAGTAACTATTTTAATGCAGAATATAATTAAAAATCTTTCTTCTGGACTTACACTATTGATATTCCCTTTAGTTGTCATAACTTTTGAAAGAAAGCAATCAACTGTCCACATGTATTTATTTAACATGTGAAATATATGCTCTATACAATGGGAATTATAACATTGAGACTCAATTTTCCCTCAAATTTAATATATGATATGAAATGTTATGAGAATATAAAGTTTCCTGTTTAGCGATAGTAGTGCTTATATGAGGAGAGCTGGATGGGCTTAAACTTCAGAAGAATAATAAGCTCTATTCAAAATAATTAGGATTTATTAGTTATGACTTTTTATTTAAAAATTTAAAAAATATGCTTTTAAGTGACTTTAGAGAGAGAGGAAAGGAGAGGGATAGAGAGATAGAAACATCGATGAGAGGGAATCATTGATTGGCTATCTCTTGCACGTTCCACACTGGGGATCAAGCCCCCAACCCAGGCATGTGCCCTGACCTGGAAATCAAACCATGACCTGCTAGTTCATAGGCTGACATTCAACCACTGATCCACACCAGCTAGGCTAAATATATATTTTTTATTACAGTTTATATTCAGTATTATTTTATATTAATTACCCAGTGTGCAACATAATGGTTAGACGATCACAGATGAGTTTTCTTTGATATTCTGTTTAATGATTTGGGTTTGGACACCGCTTCAGTGAATATTTCCTCTCTTTGTTCTCCATAATCAGAATAAGAAATTCCAGCCCAAGTAGGAACCTTTGCATTTTATAACCAAAGCAAAATAATTATTGTATTGAATACATTATAGTTGATTCACTGTATATTCTGTTTTAAAATGTGTCACAAAATTTCCTGGTTTTTGTTTATAAAAAAAAAGCCATAAAAGTTGCACAATTTGCCTTGACTGGTTTTGCTCAATGGATAGAGCGTTGGCCTACGGACTGAAGGGTCCCAGGTTTGATTCTGGTCAAGGGCATGTACCTTGGTTGTGGGCACATCCCAAGTGGGGGGGTATGCAGGAGGCAGCTGATCGATGTTTCTCTCTCATTGATGTTTCTTACTATCTATCCCTTAAAATTCTTTTTACAAAAAGTTGCACAATTTACATATTTCCTATTGGCTACTTAAGGCACTGAATTTTCAAACCAGCTCATGCACTGTCATACTTCAAAATTGATAATATAATATAGAGTATGAGCTCCATAAAACATAAATTATGAAAGTATGTTATTAAGATTGACATAGACTACCATTGCCTAAAGAGCAGGCATAATTTGAAACAGCACAATTGTATAAAGAGAACTTAGGTACTGGTATACAAGATTACATTTCTTAATTTTTAGGTTGATGTGATAAAGCAGTGGATTACAACTCTGGTTAAACTTTAGAATCATCTGAGGGAACTTTTTTATTGTATAAAGCTTTACATATGTCTCCTTTTCCCCAATTGACCCCCACCCCACCTTGCAGCCATTCTCACCCCAGACAAGCCCCCGCAGCCCCAGTGTCTGTGTCCATTGGTTATGCTAATATGTATGCATACAAGTCCTTTGGTTGCTCTCTAACCCTCCTCCTCTACCATTTGTCTCTGGATCTATTCTTGTTCATCAAATTACATTGATCATTATATCCCACATATGAGTAAGATCATGCCATATTTATCTTTCTCCGACTGGCTTATTTTGCTTAGCATAATGCTCTCCAGTTGCATCCATGCTGTTGCAAATGGTAAAAGTTCCTTCTTTTTATGGCGGCGTAGTATTCCACTGTGTAGATGTACTACCGCTTTTTAATCCACTCATCTGCTGATGGGCACTTAGGTTGTCTCCAAATCTTAGCTATTGTAAACTGTGCTGGTTAGTGATTTTGAGCATGTTTTCATATGTCTCGAGGCCTTCTGTATGTTCTTTCAAAAATTGTCTATTTAGGTCCTTTGCCCATTTTTTGATTGGATTATTTATCTTCCTTTTGTTAAGTTGTATGAATTCTCTGTAAATTTTGGAGATTAAACCCTTATCTGAAATAGCATATTGGCAAATATGTTCTCCCATGCGGGGGGCTTTCTTGTTGTTTTGTTCATGGTTTCTTTTGCTGTGCAGAAGCTTTTTGTTTTGATGTAGTTACATTTGTTTTTTTTCTCCTTAGTGTCCATTGCCCCAGGAGCTGTACTGGTAAAGATAGTGCTAGGACATATGTTTGTTATTTTGCTGCCTATGGAGTCTTCTAAGATTTTTATGATTTCCTGTCTTACATTTAAGTCTTTTATCCATTTCGAGTTTATTTTTGTGTATGGTGTAAGTTGGTGATCTAGTTTCATTTTTTTCCATGTATCTGACCAAAGTTCACAGCACCATTTTTTGAAGAGACTGTCGTGACTCCATTGTATGCTCTTGCCTCCTTTGCCAAATATTAATTGAGCATAGTGGCTTGAGTCTATTTTGGGGTTCTCTGTTCTGATCCATTGGTTTATATGTCTGTTCTTGTGCCAGTACCAGGCAGTTTTGAGAACCATGCTTGGTAATATAGCTTGGTATCTGGTATTGTAATCCCTCCAACTTTGTTCTTCTTTTTCATAATTGCTGTGGCTATTTGGGGTTCTTCCTTTTTTTTTTTTTAGTCCTTCCATGCCTAACAATGATGTGAATTACAAAGAATCTATTTTAGAAGTAATATAGGGTAGTGATTAAAACTGCAGGCTCCATGCACAGCTGGCACAGCTCAGTGGTTGAACATTGACCTATGAACCAGGAAGTCATGTTTTGATCCCAACTTAGGGCACATGCCCTGGTTGCAGGCTCAATCCCCAGTGTGGGGCATGCAGGAGGCAGCCGATCAATGATTCTCATCATTGATGTTCCTATCTCTCCCTCTCCCTTCCTTTCTGAAATAAATAAAAATGTATTTTCAAATAAGAATTAAGAATTAAGGAGTGAGGAAGCTGGGATATTTATTCAGCAATTCCTATTCCTCATTTGTGCACAGTAGCTACTAGGGTGTTAATTTCCATCAAACATAGTCTGCCAATGTGGGGGATGGTCAGATAACACTCTCAAACAGACAGATGTAGGAAGTCATTGCCCTGTATTAGAACTGTCTGCAGGAAACTCCAAAGTAAGTCACGACGATGTGGATGAAATGGAATAACATCTGCTAGAGGCAATCATTTTGGTTTGTCACTCCTGCCTATATATAGCTGGTACTGGATTGAGATGTGATGACATTTTCTAGGCAAAAAGAAATTTCATGGTTAGGTCACATTAATACAAGTAATGTCATTGTGACTTTTTAGATTGTGTGTGTGTGTGTGTGTGTGTGTAATCTCCATACAGGGAGTTAAATGATTAATATAAACTTAACTGAAACAAAATTCGGTAATAGGAGTCCATCTTTTCTTTGAAATTAAACAAAAGTATGTATGTACATATGTGCAGATAAAAACATCACAGCATTATTTAGTCACATGTTCATACTTTTCTAGAGATCTTTCTATTAATATCAAAAGAAGTTATACTCAAGGATATATGGAAAATAACAATCCTGATTTTATCTTGACATGATTTTATTGAATGTGTGGATAGAGAACAACTTGCCTTGAAAAAGGAATATAATGGTTTCTTTCTTGGTGCCTGGCCATGATATTCTGATTCTAATATGCACATAAACATTAGTCACAAAACATAAAATGACCCAGAGATGATGATTCTGACAAACCATCTATTTCTATTATTGTGGTCACAGATATGAATAACCTATTGTTTCTTCAATTGTTAGGTTGGCAATCTGCTAGTCATTCCTGACAAAATAAAAATAGTTTTCTACAAAGTGTGCAGAAGATTACTTCATGAGAAAATACAGTTTCAAACAGTATAATCACCATGCATGTAAGTGTGATATCACTCATCTTTAGAATGAACCATAGCCATAGATCATAAGCAGTTTGTTTTTTCATTAATGTAGACCAGCTGGCAAGATATCCTGCCAAGCCCCTTAGAATGCTGGATGTGGAAATAATTATTTATGAAGGTAAAAACTGACAAGATTGCTACAGTGATGAATTGGCACACATGGACCTCATAGATGATGAATTGAAATAAGTCTTGATCCACTAAGAGATGCCTAATATCCACATAATTTGATTAATGGCATTTTCTGCACTATGGTCGATCTGATATAATATATTTTGCAGAACTCTGTTAAAAAATAAGCAAAAAAAAATAGCACATGGGTATCAAACTGTTCTGAGTGTTCAGAATGTTGAGTGTTTCTTCATAAGATAATGACGACCACTAATCTACCAAAATATCACTGAGAAATTTTCACAAAGACTGATGAAAACAGACTTTGTGGGGCTGTTCTGCAGATGCTAACACCTTTCCAATAAATCCTATTGTTGCAGCAGACATTTGTGAACAGGCTGCTGTCAAAAAAGCTACATTCTCAGAAGCCAAAACCAACATTCATATGTGAAAACATACCCACATGCCCTAGCCGGTTTTGCTTAGTGGATAGAGTTGGTCCGCAGACTAAAGGGTCCCAGGTTCAAGTTTGGTCAAGGGCGTGTACCTTGGTTGCAGACTCTTCCCTGGCCTGAGCCCTGGTCGGAGCGTATGCAGAAGGCAACCAATTGATATGTTGCAATCACGTTGATGTTTCTCTCTGTCTTTCACTCTATTTTCCACTCTCCCTAAAAAAAAAAAAGCAATGGAAAAATATCTTTGAGTGAGGATTAGCAACAACAGCAACAAAAACACACCCACAGCAAAGCGAGCTTTTTTGATTGTCGAAAATTACCTGTGGATGTAAATATGGCACACTTCCGTTGTCACAAAAGAAATTAAAGGATGCAATGATTAATAAAAGAATGTGGCATAGAGAGAAGGCCACAAAGACTAAAAATATACAAATGTGTGAAATGTAAAGCACAGATAAAACCTAGAAGAATTAGGACTCAGCAGCCTTCTATTTATTAGTGGAGAGAGGATTTAAGAGAGACTGAGGCTGATTTAGTAAAGCGCTGATGGATAACAAAAATATGAAGCCCTGCAAAGTGTACTGCACTGGAAATTGGTAGAATTGGGTTCTAATTTAGACTGTGCATCTAAGCAAACTTACATATTCACACCAACCCTCTGTAAAATAAAAAAAAATGCACAAAGTTGTATATTCTTTTCAACTCCAGCATGCAAACTCTAATAAACTGCTCTAATATCCCTGGGCAGTGGAAAGTGATTGGAGAGGGGCAGGACACCATTTGGGAAATAATTATCTAATTCTAGGTAAAAAAAACTATTGTGGCTTAAATTATGGGATTGGAAAAAGTGTAGATTTAGAAGACAATAAAAACAAATGCAATAGAAAAAATAGTTTAAAAAGAAAAGTTAATAAACAAGAAAAAAGCAAAGTATAAGTAACTTAAATCAGCCTTACCTTTGTGTTGTTTTTTTTTTTTAAATGAAATAGTCAACTCCTTGTTTCCGTTCTGCCAAAGTGAGTGTCAGTCAACAAATGATGGCTAAGCCCTTAAGGCAGTGGTTCTCAACCTTCTGGCCCTTTAAATACAGTTCCTCATGTTGTGACCCAACCATAAAATTATTTTTGTTGCTACTTCATAACTGTAATGTTGCTACTGTTATGAATCGTAAAGTAAATATCTGATATGCAGGATGGTCTTAGGAGACCCCTGTGAAAGGGTCGTTTGACCGCCAAAGGGGTTGCGACCCACAGGTTGAGAACCGCTGCATGTTGGGGTTTATTTGATTCCTTGGCATGCTCTAGAGAAGATTCAGATGAATTACATGCCTGTATGGAGTTTGACAGTAATGACAACTGGTTCTCTCTGCTTTGTACAGGCATCCCCATCACTCACACAAAGATTAACTTATTCTAGCCAGCTCTTCCAAGGAGGCGGGAAAATTCTTTCTTTCCAAAGTTATCAACATCTTTATTTTCAGGCTTTACAGAAGTCCTGTCTCTCACCAAAGCACAGCCATGTTCCTGTGACTCGTCTCAGAACTGAGTTATAGTTCTTCATCTACCATCTATTAAACCATTAAGAAAACAGATTGGATATGGAATTGATGTTTTGCTTTCAGTTTACATGTGTCTAATCTCTTTGAAGCACATCTTGCAACTTTCTCTTTCATATTTTTGAGATATCAGGGCCTTCAGAAGTGAAGTTTGAATAGTCACAGGTGATTAAATATTTATTGATCCAATGTTTTCATGCATATTTTCTTTTATTTTATTTATTTTCATAAATAATTCACAGTTTCTATTAAACTAGGGAGCAAATCATCCTTCAAGCATCTGTATGAATGGATACAAAACATAGATTCAACTGGCATTTTCCAATTGAGTGGTACATTGGAGTGGTTGCCCTGCTCCCCGTAAAGCAGACTGACTAGTACATAATAGACCCTCAACAAATGCCGATTAAAAGAGTAAATGCTGCTTCTACCACGTCTCTATACCTATTTTTTATTTTAAAAAATCCTGCACATTAAGAAACCTAAGAAACCTATCAATATGCTTCAGAGTAGTTTGAGAGTCAATAATTTGAGAATATCACAATTTTATTGTTGTAGATCCTTGAGGAAAGAGCTTGAGGTAAGGGGAGGGACAGAAGGGCAAGTCACATAGGATGTTTTAGTCTAACCAGTTCTGTTCTATTTTACTGTTATTGTATTACATTTAGTTCTGGTAACAGGCTGCCAAATATAAAAATACCCCTTATTGTTTGACATTCACCTCTGTGCTTTTTGTTTCAATGTTGTTAATATTTTATCATAAAAATATTTATGTATATGTGTGATTTCATAACTTTATATTATAAATTGTAATTTCATTATTAAGGATAGATGCCCATTGAAAAATTAGTTTGCACAATATAATGAAAGTCCTTGATCAACAAGGGTCTTTGAGAAGAAAAACATAAGCTAAGATTCTTGTATCAGGCAACATTTTATCCAGTGTTATAGAACACAGACACTACTTTACTTCAATACATATACATTTTCACTTATTTGAAGCATTTAACATTATTGACAATCTTATCTTATCAACTACCCTCCCATGGATTCCACAATACTGCATTCTGTTAGACCTCCTACCCCTTAGATAGTTCCTTCTCAGGATCCATCTATGGCTTCTCTATTGCTCCATACATGAATATTCCTAAAAGTTCTGTCTTTGCACTGTCCATTTAATTCCCTATTGGGGTGTATTTCTTTGTCACATGAATACAGATATTTGCTTTTATGTAAATATCCCTCACTTCATTTCTACAATGTTTTCCATAACAAAAAATAAGAGTAGTTGTGGGCAAAGAGTGATATATTTAACTTCAAAACAAGAGAAGTGAAACAGTTTCGGTGTTGACAAGATCTGGGGAATGATCATGGGAGTAGGTCACTGGAGTAGAGTAGAAATGATGGACTTTGGCAACAAAAAAGGTAAAGGATTAAGAAGTACTGTTTGGGTTATTCCAACACCTGTACCTGAAAGAGCATGACAGGGATTGCAAAGGGGAGAAATATGAGAATGTACTGAATACTTCAATGTCAGCAAACTTCTATCAGGGTCCAGATAGTAAACATTTTAGGCTTCGTAGGTCATATGGTCCCTGCTTCAATTACTCAAATTTGTTATTGTTCTGTAAAAGCAGTTATATCCCCTACACTAAGTGAACAAACATGACATAGTCCAATAAAATTTGATTTCCAAAATAAGGCAAAATAAATTTGGTCCATGAGATATAGTTTGTTAACCCTCAAATTCAGGGATTAACCAATAAATTAGTAGGTGGAAAAACAAGGAGATTTAGAAGGTGGTATGGTTGAATGCCATAAGCCTCAAGAAGAAGACACACAAACAAATTGTACATGAGCATGGTGGCGTAATGATCTAGAAGTGGCCTTATTGTTGCTGGAGAATGGGAAACATGAGCATCTATTTAGAAAGGACTTTTTGAAGAGGAATGAATATCCAGTATCAGTAAAGATAAGCAAGGATGTCTAAAGAAGAAGTTGAGAATGTAGGGTATTTGTAAACCACAGAATGAGAGTGTGGGTGGCAAGGTCAAAATTCCTACTGAGATCTTCTGTAGACCAGAGGAATGCTAGTTCTTTTGGGGTTTAAACACAACTTCTCATTAAATAAATGATTTCATTGCTTTGAAAGGCTTGCATTTTTTGAAAGGCTTGCATTTTTCTCACTGCTTCCTGAATATAATTCAAAGCCAGGCAAATTCTATTTATTTCTTTTTAAAATAACATTAAAGAATGTTATTTAAAAGGCTCTTTACACTGACACAACGGGAATTAGCTCTTTTATTTATGTACCTATGTTTATGCATTAACATACCACAGCCCTTGAATATTAGTAAAAATTCAAAATGTTATGTATAATCATTATACAATTTATAATATAGTTTTATTTTTCAATGGATTAAGATTAATCTTTAAATTCTTTGCTGGTCACTATGGTAACCACAGAAAAATCTGGCTTTGAACTTTTGGTAAGTTTCACAGTGATTTATTATTCAAAATTATAGCAGAGTAAATTTTAGCTGTAAAACATGACCTTTTTAGTGTCCTATTTTCTGAAGCCTAGCCCAAAGTAATTCAATATCATAAATTGTCACCATTCTCTTCAAATCAAAATGTATTGAGCACTGTTATTTGTGGAGCAATACAACAAGCTAAACTTAATACAAGCACACACATGTGCACAAACATGCACAAAGGTAGATTTGCACAACACATGTTCTGGGGACATACTCCCCCAAAAAATCATATCTTCTAGAACCATCACTCTGCTTTACTATTTGTTGGGAATGATTTTGTTGGAAACATAATTTAAGACAATATCTCTATCATACCCAAATCTAACATGAGATTTTTCCTATGCTATCTTGTCAGTTGTGTCCTGTGAGATTTCATTGTCTTTCACAGCACTGTCCTCATCCCAGTGGATTGTGCAGTATGATTTGAGTACTGCATATCATCAATAACAGAAACTAACATGTTTCACTAATTTTTAATGTGCTAAGTACTATGCTATCTGCTTTACATATACCACTTAATATATTCCACACAATAATTTTATAAATTACTACAATGTTATAGATGCAGAAACTAAGATTCAGAAACAGTACATGAACACA
>NW_006299276.1:100716-104389 GCF_000327345.1 Myotis davidii | reverse complement strand
GAAAATAATTCAATTTCCAGCCAAAACCGGTTTGGCTCAGTAGATAGAGCGTCGGCCTGCGGACTGAAAGGTCCCAGGTTCAATTTCAGTCAAGGGCATGTACCTGGGTTGCACACTCAATTGTAGGCCTGGTCCAGGAGTGTGCAAGAGGCAATCAATTGATGTGAGGACATCAATCTCTCTCTCTCTCTCTCTCTCTCTCTCTCTCTCTCTCTCTCTTTCCTTCCACACTCTCTAAAAATGCACACTAGTATAATCATAAGCAATGAACACAGACACTAGGGGGGTAAGGGAATGTGCAGGGGGAGGGTGGGGGAGGCCGGGAGGAGGTCAATAGGGAAAAAAGGGGACATATGTTCTACTATTTGTAATACTTTAAACAATAAAAAAAAAAAATAGTGGAAAAGTGTCCTCGGGTGAAGATTAACAACAATAATAAATTGAACTAAAGTCTATAATGGCTTCAAAGCAAATGTTCTTTCTAGTACACTGACTCCCCCAGTGAAATTTATTAAATATTAAATAATACATCCACCCTTTAGGGTTATGATAAGGAATCTGAGGTTAATGGAATTATTTAAACAATTTCTTTCCTAGGGAAATATTTTGACCAACGAGAAAATACAAACAAGAGAGAATAAAATAAATACTCCCACTTCATCAAAATAACCACCTTTTACCAATTTACTGTCAATCATTTCAGAAGCATTTCATTCCATTCAATTAGGAAAAATAAGAAAAGGCTGATTATATTAATACTGATAAGGGATTGGCAAAACAGAAGTTCTCATCTACTCTAAGTTAGCACCTAGATTGTCACAACCATTTGGGAGAGACATTTAATAATATCTAGGCAAGTTGAAAGTTCCATGCCCAGAGTATGCTATGACCTACCATTTCATTTTCACATATACATTAATAGAGGAATGTATAAATACATTGTGGTAAATTTTTATAATGAAGTCCTAAAGCAGTTTTTAAAAAAGTTCTGTCAAGTAAAAACCTTTAAAAATAATACTAAGTGAAAATGCAATGTATAGATGGATATACAGTGTTAATAAACTTTTAAACAGAGAAACTACATTATGTATATTGATCATTGGTATGTACCTTATGATGTAACATTATAAAAATAGACAACATTTAAGAAATAACTTCAAGATAGTGATTCCACTAAGAAAATAGGGAAGGGAAAAGGATGGAAAACAACTCATTTGTATCTCTATTTGTTTATTCTAGATCATAAATGTATAAGTGTTGGCTTCAATTATCCTGGTACTTTCTTCATGTCAAATGTGGTTCATAAAGAAAATGAATTTATATGAGCTGAGCTAAGGCAATAGTGGTAGCTTGTACGAAAAAGGAAAGAAAAACAGTACATGTAATACATTGGCTTTCATAATACTTCTTTCCAATACTTCTCCCTTTCTTTTAACCTGTATATATCTTTCTCTCTGTCCTTATTTCTTTTTCCTTGTATTGCTTCTAAGCTTACATGGTCCTTATTTGGGTTCACCAAAAGACCTCTCTAGTTCAACTTGTGTCATCTACCTCTCCCTGAGCACTCTGAACAATAAGATGGTACACTTCTCCTGTTAGGACTGAGTCATATGTCCACTTCTACACAGGTGGCTCCCAGAAAAACAATTACAGTGATATAGCCAGTAGAATAGAAAGGAAAGTCTTGGTAGGCAAAAGCTGTAAAGCTACAAGGTTATTGTAGAGAAAGATGTGAGAGGATGGAAGGAGGAAAGTAGGGCATGGTAAGATAAGATTTTGTTTTTTTACCAACATTATACTCTGCTTATTTCTTAAATAGCACTCTTTAAAATTTGTGATTAATTTCTTGTTGAATGTGTTACTTGTCTATGGTCTATTTCCCATCAAGCTCGCCATTACCATGACTATATGGACTATGTTTGTCTTGCTCACCACATTATTCCCTAGCTTTGACAAGAGTGTTATACTTTCAATGAGTATTTATTGAATGAGTTAATATATAGCAGTGATTTGCAAATTTTTTGGTCTCAATACCTCTTTATATTTTTAAAAATTATTGAGACACCACAGAGCTTTTATTTATGTAGACTGCCTACATCAAAATTATCAGATTTATTGTATTTG
Source organism: Myotis davidii (assembly GCF_000327345.1). NCBI lineage: Eukaryota > Metazoa > Chordata > Mammalia > Chiroptera > Vespertilionidae > Myotis > Myotis davidii. The sequence goes on along the minus strand of NW_006299276.1, from coordinate 102,265 downwards.
GAATTAAAATACATTTTAAAAGATTTTATTTACCAGTTCATTTAAAACTAAAGATAATAAATCAATTTCATGTTAACATAAATAACATACTTTATGAAAAAAAACTATTTTTAAAACAAAAATATTTATTGAGAAAAGTGAAATTCTCATTAAAGTAAGTGCATCCAGTCATTTGCAATATGCTGATTTCACTAATATATATGAAGATCATCGGGCACTGTATAGGTGCAGAGTTAGAAAAGTGATGAATATAGCCTTTTATGATAATTGTGGACATTTTTCTTGGATATTGAAATAACCAAACTCAAGAAGTGTAATTTCCTATAGGTTAGTTACAACAGGAAATCTGAAACCTTATCAATGAACTTTTAATACTCTGTTTTAGTATAGTTTCCATTTTGTTACATAAAATGTTAAAAGGTTGCATTCAAGGGTGGAGATTTAATAAAAGTAAACATTTTTAATGCTTTATCAGGGCATTCTTAAGTGAAACTGGTAGGTATTTTTCTTCTGTGAATATGGCAGCGAAGAATGCAAAGATTAATATAGTTTGACACTATCCTTGATTTATTTTAATGTTACAAAAGTTTTCCCTGCTATTGCTTTTGAATCATCATCAAAAATGTAAACATACTAAAAATATATTTTTACGTTATTATGAAAATGCTTTTTGACCTCAGGACTCCTGAAAGTGTCATGGAAACTCCTACCTTGAAAACTACTAATATCTATAATTCAATGATATTTACACTAAAATTAAATTTTCACACATTTGATACATTTTGTACTTCCACCTAACTTTTAAAGAAAATGTATATTATGATAATATAACATTTAAAAGGGGTAAATGTGGGGAAAAGGGGGACATCTGTAATACTTTCAACAATAAAGATAGATTTAAAAATAAAAAAATTAAGAATAAGATAATATAAAATTCAAAGGTATGAGATACCTTATAGTTAAACACAAAAGCTAAAATATAGATCATTTTATTATTTATAGAAAAAGAAAAAAAGTAACTCAGAACTTGCTGTACAAATCTAATGCTAGATCTAAATTGTTATTAGAAAGTGCAAATATGTGTCCGTTTAGATGGTAGATGAGTACCAAAAAGTTGTGTGCATATCAATTGTTTCATAAAATAAACTCCTATTTTGAATGCATTAGAGAATTTCACTAAGGAAAACTAAAGTGAACTATCTTGCAAGAAGAAATATTTTATATCATATAACTTTATACCATACATCTGTTGTCAAGTAAAAATGGTATAATAGTTACAGTGGTTGCTTTAGTAACTGTTGCACTTTTGGAGCTTCTATAAAGTATTACAATTTTGATATGTTAACAATACTCATTGTCAACCATGTTCCTCTAATATCACTTTTATAAACAGGCTCAATGACAGTATGGGCTGCTCATAAGCAAAAAGTGGTCAGCTCAATACTTAAATGAAGAAAAAATAATTGTCACGAAGATATATCACATTAGTATTTGGGTTTCTGACTCTGTGTGGCTATAATTCAATGATATAGAATTCAAGAATATCCTT
>NW_006299276.1:76647-100579 GCF_000327345.1 Myotis davidii | reverse complement strand
GAAAGAAAGAAAGAAAGAAAGAAAGAAAGACTATCAATTGATGGTTTTTACTATCCAGGTTATTCCCATGCCGACCACTCCTCATGCTCTGCATCTGGCTCAACTCATTCATATTTGTTAACTGGAAAGTGTTTGTAAGGGATTTGTTTATGGAACAGTGTGATGTAAAAACTATTGCTGTGTATTTTAATATACCATCCTGTGAATGATAAAAGGTATCCTTGACTATAAATCAGAAGGCCTGAGTTCTTGTTTCCACTTCCCTGTCAGTTCACTGTATGATTTTGAGCAGGTTAGCATTAATGTCTCTTGGATATAATTTTCTCATTTATTAAGTGAAAAGTTTCCCTGGTAACTAGCTGCTTTTAAGGGCTCTTCCATAGGTATTTCTATTTCTTGACATTATAATAGTCCTATAATAGCAGCACATGGAATTTATTTTCGTAGTATTTAAAAATTATTGAAATTATTGGAATGTCATTGGCCAATAAAATTATATAAGTTTAGGTGTACAATTCTATAATACATCATCTGTATATTTTCTTATGTGTTAACCACTCCCGGTCAAGTCTTTTTCCATCGCCATTTATTCCCCCTTAAGCCTCTTCTACTGTCCCCACTCCCTGTCCCTCTGGTAAGCACCATACTCTTGTCTGTGTCTATAAGTTTTTGTGGGTTTTTTGGTTAATCCCTCCTCCTTTTTTCACCCAGTCACCCAACCTCCCTCCTCTCTACCAGCTGTTAGTATGTTCTCTGTATCTATGAGTCTCTTTCTATTTTGTTTGTTAGTTTATTTTGCTCATATAAGTGAAAACATATGGAATTTTTAAAAAGCTGTGGTACATTTACACAATGGAATACTACTCGGCTGTAAAAAAAAGGAAGTCTTGCCTTTTGCAACAGCACAGATGGATCTGGAGAGTATTATGTTCAGTGTTTTACTCAGTATTGAATGACAATTCATTGTGACCTTTCGAAAGTCAAGACAACAGTGACATCAATTTCATAAAAACTTTACCAGATTATATATCAAATCAGAAATTTCTTATTGACTACATTACTTTAGAATATAAACATATTTGGGCTTTAAGTGACTCTATATATACTATTATTTAATTTAATTGTATCCATAATTTCTTACTCTAGACTGCCAATACAGAAAAAAATGCGGTTGCCTATAAAGAAAAATAAAATGAAGAAAGTGATCAGAATCAATTAAGAATAAGTTAAAGTAATTTTTGTAGCCTTCCCATCAACAGATGTGTCTTTTCAATGATCTGGGTAACTTTTGACATATTTTTCTTGATGGTTAACAAATTTCCATCTCTTTTTAAATGTATACTATTATAATATTTATCAAAAATAATTTTTTCAATAATCCCTTTTTCCAGTCCATCTATTCTTTCTATCTTTCTTCATATTTTCCTTTTTGCCAACTTACCTACTTATCTATCATTAGCCCAGCCTAACCCGGTGAAGAATATATTATTTGCCACCAGAAGCTAACAGTATACTAGGTGAGATGGGTATATACATACATATATGCGATACAGTGTAATAAATGTAATAACTGAGGTAAGAGCTAGGTACAGTATTGGAATAAGGAGGAAGTGATGGCTACCCTTGAGCAAGACAGAGACATGTGTACCAAATAGGAGACTTTTAAGTTGTCATGTGAAGTATAGGGGAGATTTTCCTAGGAAGGTAAGGAGAGGGGAAGGCCATGCCAAGGAGAGGTAGAACAGATAAGTAAAGCATGTTGGCATTGAATAGCAAGGTACATTTAGAGAACAGATGCCAGACCTTAGGAGCCTTTGCATGGCATAGTAAAGAAACAGTTTAAAGTTGTTTTTATTGTCAGGAAACTACATGCTCAGATTCATGTCTTAGAAATATCATGCTGGCAGAAGTGCTGAGGATAATTTGGAGAGTGAAAGACTTCATCCCTTCGCCCTGTTCTTCTCACTTTCAGACACACAAAAAAAAATAAATTATTTCATATGATTAGTGAGCTCTTCAGACAGAAAAGATAGGTACAACATTGGGCCTAAACTCCTCAGACTTGCCTACTAGATCTTGCTTTCCCAATGCTACTTCTTTAGTTTCTGATGAGCCCTTGCGTAACTTCTCCACATCCCTAGCCCCATTTGCCATTCCATCTATATTGCTAGAACTTTGGAATCAGCTGGTTTAGTGGCAGTTACCAGCTCCATCCAAACCACTTCATTTGGGGGAATAAAGTTTTATAGTGTATCTGAGTAACTTGTTGTGACTAAAATGACACAACTCTGCTAAGCCCTAGGTGCAGCTTTCAAATAGTACTTGTTTTTCCAAAGCTGTTTTACCTGCATTTAGCACCAGTCAACATTTAGCATTCTGTTACTCCCACAGATCTTGTATCTTTTGCAATAAAAGAAAAACAACTTTTCAAAGGTTGTGTTGTTGGAAGCTGCACACACAAATGTTGGTATTTGAGCTTGACAAGATGCCATTTAGATTTTTTTTATCTAAAACCAAGGCATACAAAATCGCTGGTATGATAATTATTTTTGGCTTAATAAGCACTTTTACACTCTGCACTAGGTAAAAATTATCCATACTTCTAAATGGCATAAAAATGATGATTGTCTTTGTACTAGTGATAACACAGAAACTATGGGTCGGTTGACAGTCATGAAAGGATAGTGATGTTGTTAAGATCAGATTCTGTGATTTCAGACACGTTTGAATTACATCTTAGGTGAACTTCTTGTACTTACTGGGTGTGTGACTCTGAGCAAGGTACTTGACCTCACTGAAATTCAGTTACCTTATCTGAACACTGGGAATGACAATAATGGTTACTATGTGAAGTTGGTATGAGGGTTTAGTGAGATTGTGTATGTAGAGTGCCTGACATAATAACTATTATAATTTATATTGTTTGTAGACAAGAATTAGTGCTAACCACTAAAAGTTATACTTTCTGTGACTTGAAATTTCTGCTTACAAATAAAAATGAGTAGCCAAGACTGGATTCACCCTCTCTCCTGAAACAATCAAAAAGCAAAAACATATATGAAACAATGTTTTTCAAAACACTGGACATCACATAATGAAAGATAAGGATTCCTGAGAGATCAGAAATAAATGTGGTGACCCCTACAATTGTCCCACACACTTGCTTTGTAAGAATTCCCAGCCTTAATTTCAGGGATGGAACACCCAGATGGAGCCAGATTTTAATCACAAAACTAAGTCGATTTATTGAGATTCTGGCAAAACAAAAGCAGCTACTGCTCATAGAACAGAAAGGAGAGGGCTGTACAGAGAAAATACTCACTACTGCAAACAATATATCTTCAATATTCAGGAGATTACTAATTAGAGCATGCATGTGAAAAAACTAACCTAAGTTTGGGATGAGGGGTGTTGGGGAGAACAACCATGAGAAGGGATAAGATGAATCATTATCCAGTGCTAACATAGGGTCAGTCCCAATCAACAAAACTGGGAAACCTCAAAATTCATGAAAATTTTTGTTGATGGCATAAAATAATTTTGCCCCTGCAGTGGGGAATAATTAGCAATGACTGAACCAATGTTAGTCTCACCTAGTAAATACAAGCAAGATACAGAAGGTTTACGCTGTTTCCAAATAACTACTGCACCCCAGAGCAATGCTTAATAATATTTATAGGAATATAAAAAAAATATCAGCACCCAAGAAAATAAAATTCACAATATCTGGCATTCAATGCAAAATAACCAGACATTCAAAGAAGCAGGATAATATGAACTATTAAGAGAAAAGAAGTTCATCAATCATAATCAACCTCGGATATATACAGATGTTAGAATTAACAGACAAGGACATTAAGATATTTATTATAGCCCTAACCGGTTTGACTCAGTGGATGGAGTATCGGCCTGTGGACTGAAGGGTCCCAGGTTCAATTTCAGTCAAGGGCATGTACCTTGGTTGCAGGCACATCCCCAGTAGAGGGTGTGCAGGAGGCAGCTGATCGATGTTTCTCTCTTATCGATGTTTCTAACTCTCTATCCCTCTCCCTTCCTCTCTGTAAAAAAATCAGTAAAATATTTTTTAAAATATATTTATTATAACTATTTCCATATGTTCCAAAAGTTAAGTAGAGACACAGATTATTACAGATATACTCAAATTAAACTTCTACAGATAAAAATTACAATATGTAAGTTAAAAATACTATCAATAGGATTAACATAAGTTTAGATATTGCAGAAGAACGAATTAATGGACTTGAACTCAACCTACACATCTAAGAACCTTAATAAACACCAAGCACGCAAAAAAGATCATAAGATCATTTTGGGGTTGGAGTATGTGAGAGTATTTTTTCACTGGCATTGCTAAAAAATGCTAGAATATGAAGGCATGAATGCGGTAGTAAAAAGAGCAGCTATCACTCAGCTTTATCTTTTATTAAAATTATCTGTAAACAATACTTCCCTTTATTGCCTGCATGGAGAGTAGACAACTTCCATTGCTCCATCTTTGGTAGGCCACTGCTCCATCCCCAGATTTTTAGATATAATCAAGTGATTAAGTGATTAAGATATAATTAAGGTCTAAGAAAGTGATCAAATAAGTGTAGGGTTTGTGGCCACCAAACACCATTATTTTAGTGCTTGGGTGTGTAAGGAGAAATTATTGTTCTCTCTGAGGGCTTCATTTGCTTACAATATAGGATGGCATGCAAAAAACACCAATATAAGGTATGGAAGTAATTCTTATGACTTCTTTTGTAGATGGTATTGTCATGACACTTGCATCAGACCTCTCTGTGTTTGAGTCTACTCCCACACATGTAGAAATATTAAGCCCTTTTACTCCTTTCAGGTGGTAAACAAAAAATTGGTAACCCAGGAAATTAGTCAAGTTCTCATGTCTCATTCAACTTTCAGCCCTGTCTGCTTATTTGTGATACTGCAAGTGTGACCCTTAATTCTTCAAGACCCCAACTCCTTCCTTTTTTACATACCTGCCTTTTCACCCCCTTATCTCCCTCTCCGCCATCAGAAAACTTGTGCACACACAGACATGTATCTCCTTTTCCCATCTCATTGATTTTATTTTAATTATTAACATAAACATACCCTATTGGTACAAGATTTGTTTCCTATGCTTCTGACCATTTCTCCACAGCCTCCTCTGTAGACATGGCAGGTAGTTCTAGGTCTCTGGACCTTGCTATACATAGGGAATTACTTGGAATGGTGGATTTCTCCAGTGTCCCTTGCTCCTGATCTGCCAATTTTTATTTTCATGTCTTATTCAGCCTGGATAACAGATAAATATGGTTGGCCTTATTATGTTTGCCTTAGGTTTTCTTGAAGGGGTGGTAATTGTTTGAGTATAATTTTTTCTTGAAGTTCCTTAAAGGAGTCCTTTTAGCATTATTATCTTCTGTATCTGGTAGGGAAACAGGTGATCCCAGATGAGCATTGGTTTGAGGGGAAAAAAGATGGAAACTGACTAGGAAGGTGGGTTCTATGAAAAGGAGTGGCTAGCTGAGGAGAGGATTTATGCCAATCAAGGACATGTAAGAGTTATAGGTGGGTCTTATGGGCAACAAGGGTAAGATCTTGGGTGGAGTCACCTCACATTGACACCAACTCTGTACCTGGGTTCACAGGTGTTATTTGATGTTGGTTGTCCCTCATCTGCTCTACGCTCTGATGGTTTCCTAATCATCTTAGCTACATTGAAGTCAATAATGGTTTATCCTAGGCCTCTTGCCTTTTAATTAACCACATGAGTAGCCATGCTTTTCAGCTTTGTTAGGTCACCATGGTTTCCCCTTGGCCAATGATAGCCCTGAGATGGCTCAGACCCAGAAAAGCAGCACTTCTGACAACTTTATGGGAAGGTGTGGTGCTGGGAGGCCAAGATTTTTGGATGGATAAGGAGGGGCTTTTATTTAATACCACATAAAGACCTTTCCACACCTGACCTGCCACCAGATTCAGTTCTAGTATTATACATAATAGGGAGAGGTGTTTCCTGCAAGCCATTCTCCATGGCCATCATATTCAGTAGTTCATTCTGTAGTCTCTCACTGTTCCCCATTACCTAATCTACCACTTAACACATTCTTCAAATTAATATGAGCATATTTAAATATCAGTAGCAATATGTATTATCCAATTACTCTTCAATAAGTTGTTGTAAAAAGTCAACAAGGAATGTAATTACCACCCCTTACATAGAACGATTCTCAGAAACCTTTTAAAATATCATTTTAATCAGTATGTTGGTGAAGGTTAATAAATAAAAACTTAAGAGAATATAGCAATTTTCCAAAATGTTTTAAAGTTTTTTCCTTCAAGATTCTCCTTAATTTGGTTGATCATATTTTTTACATTGCTGCTGTTTTTTGTTTGTTTGTTTTTGCCTCTCTGGTTTATTTCCTTAAAAAGGAGAAATTATCCCATGTAGATAAAGTGGTTAGTCTTTCAAGTCTATACACACTACTTTGGGCTTAAATATTTGTTAATTTCCAACTCTTTGTTCAGACATTGAATATTACTGTTTGACCTCAGTAAAGAAAAATCAAGTGAATATTTTAAAAAGCTGAAATATAATTAAATGTAAAATGACTAGAAATAAATTTCTCCCTGAAGTCAATCACTGTTTTACATCCACCCTAACCCTATAGTGCCACTTGTATTTCTAGGATTTTAATGTATTTATTGCATTCATTTATCTCATACTTATTGAATGTGTCCTATGATACAAGTACTCTGATAAACATCAAAAGTCCTAAATTCTAATTTCGCCTTTACCACTGAGAGAGGGATAATAAAAATCTCCTGAAGTTCTTTACATTTCCATCCCCAGGACATGTAAATATATTACTTTACATAGGAGAAAGACTTTGTAGATGGGATTAAGGTTAAGGAATTTGAGATGGGGAGATTATCATGGGTTAGCTAGGTAGAACCAATCTAGTTGCATGAATTTTTAAAATTAGAGAACCTTTTCTATCTTTGGTCAGAGGGAGATATGACTACAGATTAACGATTAGAGAAGTATAATATTGCTGGTTTTGATGATGGACAATGGGCTCCTGGAGCTAAGGAATGTCACAGCCTCTAAATATCGTGCCAGGATTTTATTTTAGTCTGGTGAGACCCATGTTGGACTTCTGACTTACAGAAAATAATAATTTGTGATGTAAACCACTTTTGGTAATTTAGTACAGTAACAATAGGAAACTAATGCAACCAAATACCCACTTGATATTATGACCATGGACAAACCAAGGGAATACCATATCTGTGCTGTTTCAAATATTTGTTGAATGGATTTTGTGCTAAACTAACTAAAACATTGCAAGCAAACTGATCTCTAAAATCTGCTATAAAAAGTAAAATCTTCCATGAAGAGAACCAGTTAGTTACTACTAATAACTTGATAAGGTATTTGGATAAAATGTGAGACAAATCATAAATCTGAAATTTCTCTTTACTCATTAATGGTAGACCTCAAGTGGCTCCTCTTCCTTTTAATTTTTTTTTATCAAATTCTGTAGATTATTTTTCTGTCTTGCTTAAGCACTAATTAAACATGAATAAGATTCAGTTGCAATGAATGAGACTTAGGGTAAATGTTGCAAAGCACTTTTCAATTTTGAAAAGGATTATAGTGCTACCAAAGATTCAAGCTAGTCTTTTAGATCTGTGATGATGTTCTTACAGGTCTGTCTGAATTAAACTCAACAATGATATTTGAAAGCTAGTAATAATTGCTTTGTTTTCTTAAAATGATGATGCCATGTAATAGGATCAGTAATACCTGAGATCCCATTGACATTGCATTAAATCATTGACCAAAAGGTGGCACAATAAAATTTAAAAAGAACAAACACTGGGTTCAGGATTAGAATTTCAGTTCAAGTTTCAAAAGCATATATTAACAATCTATAAATCATTTAAACATTCAGAGCTTCTGTAAATGGCTATAATTCTAGTTCTACACCAGACTTCCATGCTATTGTGGCGCTCAAAGTAATAAATGTAAAACTAACATGAAAATGGTAGTGTATGATTTGCCTCAGATTTTAAAGTACTTTTGTGTCATTATGATGTTAAAATCATCTCTGCAAAGTAATTATTTTTCCCAATCGATTCTGTTGGGAGTGACTCAGAAAGAGGACAACACAATGTTATTACATTATAGGGTCATAAACTAGCCTCTAATTAGAAGTATGTGACAAGTAACCTTAGTTTTCAATGATTTTTTTTTCCATTTCTATTATGTAAAATATATTTTTAAAATATTGGTATATGACATATGCACATCGCTGTGTTTGAAAGAATCTTAAGTAACTCAACCTTCTCAATCTGGAAATGCAGAAATGAAAAATGATCTTTACATCCAGAACACTCAAAATTTGGACAAGATCCCATTGTTTTCACAACAGAGGGCATAGATTAAATAAATGGAAAATTGGGTTGGTCATGCATCAAACCAGATGATTTAAACACATATAAGTAGTCATTTTTAAGTTGGATTGTCTGTTTTCCTGGTTTTGAGTTGTATAAGTTCTTCATATATTTTTGAAATTAACCTGTTATTTAATGTATCATTGGTTTCCCCATTCAGTGGGTTTCCTTTTCATTTTGTTGATGGTTTCTTTTGCTGTGCAGAAGCTTTTTAGTTAGATGTAGTTCCATTTGTTTACTTTTTCTTTATTGTCCTTGCCCTAGAAGACATATTGCCAAAAATATTGCTATGAGAGATAAAATTCCTTTGAGTTTATTCTTGTGTATGGTGTGAGTTGGTGGTATAGTTTCATTTTCTTGCATGTACCTGTCCAACTTTCCCAATGCCATTTATTGAAGAGACTATCTTCACCCCATCATATGTTCTTGCCTTTTTTTGTCAAATATTAATTGACCATATAGGTGTGGGTTGATCTCTGGGCTGTTTGCTCCATTCCATTGATCTATATGCTTAGTTTTATGCCAGTACCAGGTCGTTTTGATTACAGTGGCCTTGTAGTATAGTTTGATATCAGGTATTGTGATAGTTCCAACTTTGTTCTTCTTTCTCAAAATTTCTGAAGCAATTTGGGGTCTTTATCAGTTCCATATACACTTTTGGAATATTTATTCTAGATATGTGAAAAATATCATTGGTATTTTAATAGGAATTACATTGAATTTATAGTGAAATGAGCCAATCAGAGAAAGACAAATACCATATGATCTCACTTATACGTGGAATATAATGAACAAACTATACTGATGAACTAAATAGAAACAGAGGCATGGACACAGACTGACAGCTCTAAGAGGAGAGGAGGTATAGGGTTACTAGATGAAAGAAGATGAAAAAAGCATATATGCATAATCCTTAGACACAGATAACAGTGTGATGATGGCCAGAGGGAAGGGGGGTGAGGATTGTGTGAAGGTGGGCAAAGGAGAGGAATATGGGGACATCTGTAGAGTGAAAATGAAAATAAAGGAAAAAAATAAAGATGTTCTGACTCGAAGCAAATAGTAACAAGGATTAAATCCATGCCACATGCCATGATTTTTCTCCACATTAAGTTAAAACCACCATTAAAAGCATTTTCAATTGACTTTTGCTCCAGTAAAGGGAAGCAATGGATCAATAAGTGGTTCCTGCTTTTATGACTTGGACATCATTAGACTTAATTCAGTTGCCTAGGAAAGTTTATTCTAGATGAGAGGATAGCAATTTTTGCACTGCTCTTCAAATTTAAAACATGTCCAAATAAGAATGTTTCAAATATATATATATTAGAGGCCTGGTGCACAAAAGTTTGTGCACTCAGGGGGGTCCCTCAGCCCAGCCTGTGCCCTCTCACAGTCTGGGACCCCTTGGGGGATAACCACCTGCTGGTTTATCCACGGGAGGCCCCGATGGTGGTGGGGTGGGTGGAAGCTTGCGCCACCCCAGGTCACACACGGGAGGCCCAGATGGCAGCTCACGCTGTCCCACCCCGCCTGCAGTAGGCAAATTTAACGGCCATCTTTGTTGGGTTAATTTGCATACTCTTCTGATTGGCTGATGGGTGTAGCAAAGGTATGGTCAACTAGCATCTTTGTCTTTTATTTGTGTAGATATATACACATATATATTAATAGAAGGGTAATATGCAAATTGGTCATGATGCCCTCACAGTCACGACCAGATATGCTAATTAGTCACAACCAGTATGCAAATTGACCATCACTCCAACACAAATAATAAGAGAGGGATATGCTAATTACCCTGATATTCTAATTAGTCACAACCAGTATGCAAATTGACTAACCCAAGTTGGCCACTCCCATGTGGTCAAACATGGTCGCCCCCATGTGGACACAAGATGGCCACCACAAGATGCCCTGCAGGGGAGGGCAGTTAGGGGTGACCAGGGCAGCAGGAGAAGGCAGTTGGGGGTGACCAGGCTAGAAGGGGAGGGCAGTTTGGGGGGACCAGGCTGGAACAAGTGTCCCGGATTGTGAGAGGGATGTCTGACTGACAATTCAGGCCTGATCCCACTGGGCAGTTGGACATCCCTCGAGGGGTCCCAAATTGGAAAAGGTGCAGACTGGGCTGCGGGAACCTCCCCTCCAGTGCACAAATTATATTTCAGAGAGGAAGAGAGAGGAAGAGTTTGATAGAAATATCAATTATGGGAGAGAATCATTGTCCCGGATTGTGAGAGGGATGTCTGACTGACAATTCAGGCCTGATCCCACTGGGCAGTTGGACATCCCTCGAGGGGTCCCAAATTGGAAAAGGTGCAGACTGGGCTGCGGGAACCTCCCCTCCAGTGCACAAATTATATTTCAGAGAGGAAGAGAGAGGAAGAGTTTGATAGAAATATCAATTATGGGAGAGAATCATTCATTGGTGCCTCCCGCACTCCCCACACTGGGGATCAAACCCACAACCCAGACATGTGTCCTGACTGGGAATCAAACCGTGATCTCCTGGTTCATAGTTCAATGCTCAACCGCTGAGCCACGCTGATTGGGCTGCTTCCTTTATATTTTAGAAGAACCACTGTGAAGCAAATATACCATTTTTCCTTTAGACAAGGAGGTAGTAGCTGAGCACTTATGGAGGAAGAAATTTTAGAAATTCACAATGTGTTATTATCTGCATAAAAGTCTGTATTAGAGTCCCCAGGAAGGCATTTTCTTTAAAAAAGCAAGTCATTCTGATAATTAAAGTGAAGGATGGTAATAATGAAAATTTGGAGTTATCTTCCATACCTTCTGGCAAATTACCAGCATAACAGGCTTCTGAATATATATATATATAATCTGTGTGCTGGTGAATTGTTTAAGTTTCAATATATTCTGATGATATGCTTGGATTCTCTAAGGACATTATCCACTATGTATCATATATCATTAATGTTATTTCTCTTAAAGACAACATTATAACATTAAGACATACTGGTAGTAAATACAGTATACATAACGCAGTCTAAGTTTATTTTATTTTTTTCTATATCTTCTATAGGAAACATATTGGCATCTTATAAAGCTGGATTTTAAAACTTTTCCAAGCAATTTTCTTACATGGCTGAAATTTAGTGCTTACCACCATCCACACACAAAATTTAGAGATGAAATGTGGCATTCATTCTCCTATGCCAAGAACTCTGAAAAATAGTTTGTTGGGCTGTTTGTGTCTCAGTTTCTGATTCTGTCTGTATCTGAATGTCCATATTCCTCTCTCTGTCTCTTCCTCTTTCTCTCTTTCTCTCTCCCTCTCTCTGTTGGACCACATTCTGAAACATACCTTAGAAACTCCTTGCATTTACTCATAAGTAAAATCACATGTTGCTATAGAAAATGTAAATATTCTGTGAATAAAGCTTATAAAATGCCACAAATTATGCAGTTAAATCTGAGTAATAAGGCAGTAATTACACTTGATTTTTTTCTGAAAATAAAATTGTGACATGCAGAATTTTCAAAATACAAATTATACATTTTATTAACATAAAAATTTCTTTTGAGAAGGCCTGCTACAGCAGATAGCATTTCTTTTCCTAGGCCAAAGTCTAACAGCTGTATATTGTGAAGTGTCCACTTCTAAATGTGCTTGAATAAACTTCAGCAGTGCTTGCCAGTTTATAAATGAAGCTGATGTATCTGCAGTTACTTTTCTTCCCTTAGCAGCAGAAATATCTGTGACTGCCTGGGTTAAGTTATCAGAAGGCTCTCCCTGCTACTAGAGTAAGAGACAAATGGAGGTAAATGGACTCTTCTCATAGAAAGTAATTGTCATGAGATGCTTGGTGCAGAGCCCTTCAAATATCAGGTGGCAAAAATATTGGTAGCAGCTAACTGGATTTAAGGCCCCAGAATCAGAGTTTAGTATAATGCTAGCAGATACCAGGCTTGGGAAAGAAAGTAATAGTCTCTTGAAGAGGAATCTGGAAATATAGAGATTATAGAGCAATGGATTATAAGTAACTAAATTGTCTTAATAATTTCAAAGAAAGCATTGCATTATTTTATGGATTACATTTGACCTGCATCATATACACACAGCTGATTTTTGTTCTTATTGGGTGGGTCTTTTTTCTTTTTCTTTTCTTAAGTGGTAAATTTTTATAATATTATTGAGCTTACATAAATATTATATACTATAAAAATATTACTTTATAAAATTGAAGTTTGAGCCAATGGAACTTCACCAAAATACTGAGAACATGCTTATTCGCAAAGGACTGTGGTCAGATCAGGTGTCATACTCTATATAAAGAAAACTGGGCTCCAAAGAAACTCACCTGCCATGGGAGAAACACGATTTCCCAGGATGCAATGTCAGAATTCAAATTAGTAATTTCTGTAATCCAGAGAAAATAACTGAGGGCCACAAGTCAGCATAGCAAAAGCAGGAAGCAAAGGAGTGTATTTTTAAGGTGATTGTAACCAATTTTAATCAACACTCCCAGAACATTTTCAAAACATCATTATTAAATGCATCCTATATAGGCAGCAACTTAATTTACATATCTCTGTAATCACCTTCCCATGTGCTGTATCAATTGTATATATATGCATTTGACAGTTGAAAAAGTAGAAGGAGATTGAGTGATTTTGAGTGTTGCCATGAAAAAGTTTTCTGATGGGGTTAGAACAGGAATTTAATAGATATACACATATATGGATTTGAAGAGTTTTATTTATTTTTTTCTAATAGAACAAGCACTATATATAGTGTAAGTTCTTATGTTATATGAGTGAAAAACAATTTTTAAATTATTTAAGCATTATAGCACTATTAATGGATTTAAAATCAAACAAATAGTAAATTCATGCACAGTTCTAACCCTCTCCCCTGCCCCAGTAAGCCCCAATTCACCATTGGTCTAAATCTCCTTTTGGTTCTTGTAAACATGCCAATATGATGTTATATATTTAATAATAATAATAATAGCTTTACCTTTATTGGGTCTTTACCATATTCAATTTTCATGATTGAGTCATTCACATGAATTTTCATATTATGACTTTATAACACCCCTATAAGATAATTAAGTACTACTATTATCCCATTTTACAAACAAGGGAAGTGATGCATAAGGTGATTAATATCTTTTCCAAGGTTATATCACTAGGTCATGTCAGCAAGAGTTTAATCAGGCAATTTGGCTCCGCATCAGCCTGCATACTTAGTCATTATGCTATATCATCATTATAGTATAGATACCATTCAACATGACATTACATATAATAAAGAGTTTTCTTGGAAAGGAAATGTAGTTATCATGGATTTTCAAATGTCCATTGTGTTCAGCAAGTGTATAGTTACTTATGGGGGCACAGAAAGAAAGTAGAATAAATAATATCAGACTTCATGGAACTTTGCATTGAAGATAGCACACTATACAAAAGTAGAGAACTTTTAGCCCATGGCACTATGAGCTTAAATGATTTTGGAAACAGTTGTATTGAGCTTAAAATCTTAGTTTACTGATTGTATAATATAATGGTTTTCTTTAAAAAAAATGTTTACTTCCCTCATTGGTCCATAAGCTAACTCAGGGCAGGGATCAGGCCATTTTTACCTTTGCATACCCAATCACAGTCCCTTAAAAACATTAAGAGCTCAATAAAGGGTTTTTATGTGAAATAAAGGATGTTTAGAAGATGTTTGTCTTTCTGCCTCCAATATGGTCCATTCATGCTCCTCAATCAAATCATAGGTCTATGTGAATCAAATGGCTTTGGAACATTTTTTAAATCTACAGCATTCTTATTCATCAAAATATGCAATTCAGTTCAATTGCACAGAAAATTATTTAACACCTACTTGGTGCTTTTCACCCATATAAGAGCATGAAGAAACCTAATAACTGTAACCTATATGCAAATAGAAAGGTTTTTTTTATTTTATTTATTACAAGGCTCTGTACCACATAGGGACCACATACCTGCCTTCATTAACTCTTCACATTTAGATAAACAATGACCCTCTCACATGTCAGTTTAGTCTAAACTCAATCTCTATGTCAATATGATTAAATTGGAATGTGTAGCAGCAGCCTTTTCAGCACATTTTGGTGGGATCAAACTAAGCTTTAATCCTCCCTAAATGTGGGATCAGTGCCCCCTTAGGTAGACTTCTTTCTTGCCTTAGGGTCCAGTATACCTTCATCTGCCCTCCAAAGCCCAACATGGCACCATGGTCCAAGAAAAAGGGTTGGCTTGAATTCAGGGCTCATATTCTTGGACTGTATAGCTCAATTACATTTTTGGCCTAATTACCTCAGTACCTCAATTCTAATCATTTCTAGTGGATGAATTACAGGCAGAGCCCGGACTTTCCCCCCTGTCTCCATAATGTTTCTGAGAATGGACTCATAGGCTTTATATTGATATCAAATTTTAACTTTGTGAGGTACAGGTATAACAAAAAAAACCCACAATTCCACTCGACAGAAGTATATAATCTAAAAAGTAATTAAAACAGCTTAGAGAAAGTAATTTCTTCATTCACTGATTGATTAAAAATACTGAGTACTAAGGCAGGAAATACTGTAGAAGCACACAGAGAAGGAGAAATTTACCAAAAGTGTCAAAAAATAATTTCTTCATAAGACTACCTGTACTAAAATGCCATCTCTGCATTCTGAACACCAATAACAAAGCCTTAAGGATAAAGATTATCTATGGTACAGCACCTGTAGAAATCTGTCCACTTTCAGTACGACAAAGCTGTCCGCAAATAGCAAAATCATCCTTAATTGGCTCTGAAACTTTCATTATTAAATCAAGAGTCAACAGAGTTTGTGTTATTGTCACCTGTCACAGTTCACCTTACATCTGACATGCAAAATTAGCAAGACTATGTGCAGACAAAAACACCTATTGATGAACATTGTACAGTTTTCCCCAGGAAAAAATAGGGCTCCAATATGCATTCCTCTTGATAAATATTATCAGCATGTTGAACATCTTGAAAATAATTGCTATTCACTGCCTCAGTTTATGGATAACTTCATTGACACATTTAACTAACCATCAAGTCATTTTTAGTGCTTTTCATAAATGGATCTCATGCACTACTTGTATTCAAATGTCTGATGGCAGCAATAAAACAATTTCCCTCAACACTGGCTGTTATTGAGGGTTTTAGCATTTGAGTTAAGAGATATGTTAAATCTACTTTATTCCACATTATGTCAAGATTTCTTGATTTTGTTTGGATATTTTATAATTTTCTTTGGGTACACAATAAAGATTGTAAAGAAATGTAGGAGAATAGAGACTAAGTTGCCAGATATTATAACATTTATAGTTCTGGGTTACCAGAGAATCCTAAATAATAAAAGAGAAACATGCAAATTAGCCATCCCTCTGCTACACTCAAGCCATGCTCACCAGCCACGCCCACCAGCCAATGAGGAGTGGGGGCGAGGCAGGCACTTCCCCATGTCCCCATGGCAACGCTGGGGAAGTTCCAGTCCTGCAGCCACTTGCAGGCACACGGGTGTAGGGAGATGGGGTAGGGGTAAGAGCTTGCATGCCCATGGGCACTGGGAGACTGGGGGTGGGGCGGGGCACATGGAAGTCCCTGGGAGACAGGGTTGGGACAGGAGCTTGCGTGTGCACAGGTGCTGGGGAGCAGGCGCCGGGGATATAGGGTCGGGGTGGCACATGCAGAAGCCAGGGGTGGGGCCTGGAGCTTCCCCCACATCACCATGGCAATACGGGGGAAGCTTCCACCCCATTGGAGTGCGTGGGCAGGCGCCGGTGGAGGTTCTTGCTCTGCAGCCGCTTGCACGCACTGGCACCAAAAGGCCTGTGTCACTGGGACAGGCGTCCTCAGGAGACAGGCCACCCCAAGCCTGTAGGCCCGAGCCTAGGCCTGGAGCAGCCGGGGTCCCGGAATGTTACAGAGGGTGCACATTGGGCTGAGGGGACTCCTCCCCCACAACCCTGTGCACGAATCTTCATGCACCAGGCCTCTAGTCTTTGTTATAATATTACACAGCTGCACCATACAACTTTGAGGAAAAAATAAACTTGGAAGTTTTTGCCATCATCATATAGTTTCCATTTTACTGGGGAGGAAGCTGAGGTCAAGAGGTGTCAAGTACATTGCTTGTCGTTACACAGCTGGTAGTAGTAGAATTGAGATTAGAATTCAGGTCATCATATCCAAGGCTACCTCTTTAATCACTTTAGCATAACGTGGGCTTGTGTTAATGCCCTCTAGGTCCATCCATATTATTGCAAATGGCAAGATTTTGTTCTTTTTTATTGCTGAATAATATTTCAGTGTGTGTGTGTATGTGTGTGTGTGTGTGTGTGTGTGTGTGTGTGTGTGTGTGTGTGTGTGTGTGTTTGATATGACTACATTTTTTTACATATATTTTTATTTATTTCAGAGAGGAAGGGAGAGAGAGAGAGAAAAAAACATCAAAGATGAGAGTCATTGATCAGCTGCCTACCGCACACCCCCTACTGGATATCGAGCCTGCAACCCAGACATGAGCCCTTGACCAAAATTAAACCTGAGGCTCTTCAGTCCACAGGCTGACACTCTATCCACTGAGTTTCCAAAACTGCTGTTGGTTTATTTCACCACTGACTAGAGATATACAGGGTTTCCCCCCAAAATGTATAAACACTTTGGATACCTACTAATTCCAATCATTTTAAGCATAAGAAAGAAACAACAATTGATCTGTTATCTGTTAAAAGTGTGGGCACAAACAGGTAGTTGGACATTTCCTGAGGGGTCTCAGATTGGAGAGGGTGAAGGCCAGACTGAGGGGCCCCTTCCCCCCCTACCCCCGTGCACGAATTTCGTGCACCGGGCTACTAGTTGTATATATAATTATAGATTATGTGAACCTGGAAAATGATTTACAAAATCTGATGAATTTCTAAGGTGTGTGTGTGTGTGTGTGTGTGTGTTTGATATGACTACATTTTTTTACATATATTTTTATTTATTTCAGAGAGGAAGGGAGAGAGAGAGAGAAAAAAACATCAAAGATGAGCGTCATTGATCAGCTGCCTACCGCACGCCCCCTACTGGATATCGAGCCTGCAACCCAGACATGAGCCCTTGACCAAAATTAAACCTGAGGCTCTTCAGTCCACAGGCTGACACTCTATCCACTGATCCAAATCAGCTAGGGCTGATGTGTCTATATTTCTTAAATAAACCTAATATATAAAAAGCCTGGGTCCGTCACGACCAGAGGCTCTACCAACCAGAAATCAGTCCTGCAGTCAAGGCTGGGGGTGTGTGTGTGTGTTTGATGTTACTACATTTATTTTTTAATATATTTAATATGTTTTTATTTATTTCAGAGAGGAAGGGAGAAGGAGAGAGAGGAAAACATCAACTTAACCTTCAACATGGAGCCACCTGTAGATCTGTCTTGGATTTTCCAGATATTAAGATATAGACAGTTAGAGCTGGAAGGAACTTTGGATCAGCTGTTTCTAATTTGGGGGTGAGGGTAACGACCTCTTTGAGCTTCAGAAAAAAAGCTTTCTCCACATGAAAATGCATATGCTTACACAATTGCTATACTATATCTAGGGGTTACTGGAGCCACAATAACTCAGGATGAACTATTTTCACTCTTTCTTATTTGCAATATGGGTGTTCATGGGTGAGGTTAGATCCTGCCATATAACTCCTGCATTCCCTACCAAGGAGAATATATCTAAACAGAGGGATAGAGACTTCCAAAGGTCACACATCTTGGCCTTAGTTTGTGGAGTTGAGGCTTCTTTTCACTTAATCAATTCATTGCAATATTATTTGGTCTTTTTTTCTCAGAAGATTTATGAGACAAATACTATCGTATTTGCTTATCTATACTGAAGTCAAGAGGCCATGCTTTTACTGCAGTGTTAAGAGACTCATTTTTTATTTATAACAGTTTTGGCATATATTAGAGAAAAGTTACATATATAAATGCATCTAAAACAGGAGTGTGTGTTATTTTAAAAAACTGAGTTTAGAGCTCATATAGATTCTAATTACAAAGTGTAATTGTTGCACATGCCTCACTTATAGGTAGAAAATCAGTAGCCGAGACTGGCACTCTGAGATACTTTTGTTTCTCAGGACATAATTTCTGCCATTATTGTGTAAAAGTAATTGGAAGTGGTTTCAGTTTTTGTCCCCAGTGGTTAGCTTGACAATTATAGAACTTGTGTACTTTTTAGATGACATCCTTAGTTACATATTTGTCACACTTATTCAAATTACTTCCCATAAATGCAGCAAAATACATGTGTCCTGAAATCCATCACTTGGCTTATTGGTGTGCAAAGCTGCCTCACATTCTTCTGTAGAAGAGCTCCGCAAAGGCACTTCCTTGTCAAGGAAATCAACAAATCACCATTACTACCTTACTGACCAGGGAGCAGATGAAACTGTTTCAAATAGCACTGCAAGAGCTAGCCCCTCAAAATGCATTGCCCTTAAGGAGGACCATCTGGTTTAAACAGGCTTCTTGCCAATCCATAGATTAAAAATGACAGAAGAGGCAGCTGAGAGCACTTTTCAGAGGTTACACTGCATTAGAAACCACTGCAGAAGCTGGAAATACAATATTGGAAAAGCTCTAAAAGCCAGTTAGTAGTTCTGAAACCATGAGAAACCAAGTACACCTATCTTCCCTGTCATTATTTTTTTTACCTTTGTAATGAAAGTTTAAAGTACAAATGCTACTGATTTTAACATTAATATCCATACTAGAGGCCTGGTGCACGGATTCATGCACCAGTGGGGTGCCTCAGCCTGGCCTGCACCCTCTCACAATCTGGGACCCCTCAGAGGATGTTGGAGAGCCGGTCTCGGCCCAATCCCCACAGAAATCCATGCACTAGGCCCCTAGTATGAATATAAGATCTATAGTTAATCTCTTCCCACCTTTTCCTCTCTCCCCTTCCCTCTGAGATCCATCAGTCTGTTCCATGTTTCTATGCCTGTGGGGGCATTGAGTGTCTGCCCCCTGATGGTCAGTGTGCATCATAGCTACCGGCTGGTCAGCCGGTCAACTGGTTGTCTGGTCGGCTGGTCACTTAGGCTTTTATATATATAGATTCTTTCCCCACATAAGCAGAAAATCTCTTTGATTTTGCTCAAAGGAGAAAATAAGCTATTGCAGTAGAGACCTATGTAGGCCTAAGTTTCTTTTCTCATCACATCTTATAGAATTCCACTGACAATCATGCTAATGAAATCTGATTAGTTTATACTCCAGTTTACAAACCTATTTGCTTTCTTGCTAGTCTATCACAAGATTTGGTACATTTTTCTTAACTTTCTCAATCTGACTTCCTCTTTAAATGCACCCTTACCTGATCCCTACATATAACCTATACTCTAGCTCACTGAGCAATCTACAGTGTCACCTCTCATGCCCAGGTCTTGTTTCCTTTTTTAAAACGTGTTGTTCAGTGTATTAGAATTGCCATCTCCTCCTCTGCTGCATAAAACTCATTCTGCAAGACTCTGTAGGTTACCTAAGACTTCCCTAACACATTCCTTCTCCCAAGACAATGTTGATTAATCTACTTTCTGTGTTCACCAATACATAGAAGGTATTTGGTATGGCACACATCAGTGGTAGTGCAGTTTATCTGTTTATGTGTCTTTTTTCCTTAGTCAAGCCAAGATCAGGAAATTTATTTTATCTTTGCTTTGTTTACATGTGCTGCCAGATTCATAGCAAAAATTTGGAAAACTTTCATTCCTGCCCTCCTCCCTTCCACATCAAATATAAACAAATCAGTGACTTTATGCTCATTAAGATATCCAAAATATTTACTTTCAGCTCTGATGACAATCATATAGTTAGCCATTCATTTCTCCAACATCAATATAAGTAATAGTAGAATAATACCTGAAAAGTCAGCCAAAATGCTTTAATCATTTTTATAATTCCACCTGTTCCTTTGATTGTTTATTGCTTAAGTGGTGCATTAGAATAATATGCAGTCTTTTTAAAATACAGATGTCCCAGTCCCATCCACCAGAAATTAGATTTCAACTGGCCTGGGATATGACCCAGATATCAGTAGTTTTTAAAAACTTCCAAGATACTGAAATATGAAGTGAAGGTCAAGAATCACTGGTGGAAAAACTATAATTGACAGCTAAATCAATACAAATAGTCTCTATTTTCTTTCAGTGGGAAGAATTAAAACCATATTTTCTTGAGAATATTTACTTACATTGAGCCCTTTCACAACTTACATGAACTTGACATATTCTCATATACATTTTATATATGATAAATTATGTATTTTATCATTACATATAGCTTAATTAGGTGCGATTGGTAGATGAGCTAGCAATGGCAACAGGCATCTGTAGCAGTAATTAGAGTTGAGCTCAAACATGCAACACAGATTTCTAGTGATCCATTTGGTTTGGTGATGGTACAAAAAATCGGCTCCAGCCATGGCCAGTGCTTCTCAGTGGTTAGAGTGCTGGCTTGCACACCAAAGGGTCGTGGGTTCAATTCCTGGTCAAGGGCACACACCTGGGTTAAAAGTTTGATCCCTGGCCCCCTATTGGGGCATGTGTGGGAGGCAACCAATCGACGTGTCTTTCTCACATTGATGTTTCTCTCTCTCTCTCTCTCCCCCTGTCTTTCTCTCTCTCTCCTCCCATTCTCCCTCTATTCCACTCTCGCTAAAAATCAATGGAAAAAAATATCTTTGGGTGAGGATTAACAAACAAAATAGTGTCTAACCCAAGGATATGAAATAGGTTTTCCCTTCTGGCTGCTTGGAGAGCTGAGTTGTGAAGGCTCATTAGATTGTGTGAGAGCTCAGCAGAAAAGAGTGCTGTGCTACTGTGGTTAACTAGGCACATTAGGATAGTCCTGGTTTGGGGGAGTAAATAGATGATAGATGCATATGCATGGGTACTATAACTGTTTTTCCAGATATTTATTTTTTCAGAAGTATTTTCACCATCCAGCAAATGGAAATTTATACATTTGTAGTGACCTGGAACAGAGATGGCTCAAGAACCTGTAGTGAATTATTGAATATCTCTTGCAAATTAATCTCATAGAGATCATGGTTGCAAAAATATTTATCTGTTTTTTTCCAGTAAAGCTGAGGACTGAAGGTGCTATCACATCTTTTCAGAACTCCCACTGAAAAGTTGGTTTGGTGGTACTGATGAGGCAGATGAAACCACCTGAGCTTGGGGATGTCTTAAATATAGATAAGAATTTGCCAGCCAATAAAAATATTATAAGACCTCTTTGTCAGATCATATATTGCCTCTTCTTTCACTGCCTGTGAAAAACTGATCTATAAAATGAAATTGGATCTGTGCACATCTGAGATTCATCCCTATCTGATTTATGCCTCTGTACACACTGGAATATGGTAGGTAGTAAGATACACATTGCTCAGATATTCTAATAAATCTTTATTCTCATCATTTAAGACTAGCCCTACTGCTGGCACAATACATTCTCTGAAATGGTATCTGACTCTTTCATTGCTTATTGGAAACTATAATCTTAGGGTTTGTTAGCATTTTCCCAACTTTTGTGATACCTCCATGAAGGGCAATATAAGAAGAGATGACATTTATTTCTTTGATTGCAATATATCATGAGTCATAAGGAATAACACTCAAAGATTTGGGGCCAAAAACAAAACAATGCCACCTATGCCACCTTACATATATACATATATACATTAAGTTATGGCACATCTTGTTTTAGAAACACACACACACACACACACACACACACGTGAAAAATAGTGGCCAGCTTTTTTTTTTTTTCAGAGAACCCTTAGAGAAAGAGTGCACACCCCCAGCAGTGGGAGTGGCACTGCTTTTATTATATGTTAGTGTTATTTTAGACTCTATGTGTCATTTGATATGATTTGCTAAGTTAATTTGGGGGTTTGGGGATGCTCAAAGTTTTTTTCATATAAATTAATGGTAATTATTTCTTTGCTTTTTGCCATTTTGGCATAGAAAAGTTTCATAGGGAAACTATACTTTCTGACAGTTGGGGAGACCTGTATATACTTAGAATCAAAGAAATATAGAAGTATGAGGGCTGGGTAGAGGGAAAGCAAAAGGGGAGAATGGGCAACATCTGTAATACTGTCAACAATAAAAAAAGAAATATAGTGGTACTGTTCACATTGGGATATACTAGGTACTTTTCAACTTGTATCTCATGAAATCTTTAAATAGGAATCTGGTGAGTTGGGTCCAGAAAGAAAAGGCAACATGCTTATACAAATGGGATTGAAGAGAAACGATTAGAAAGAAGGATCAGGGAGAAATGACTGCTGATGTCCTTTGTCATATGGGACTTTCTCACGGAATCTCTCCCTGCCATTATTTCTCCCTTCCTTCATGCTGATGAAGGAAGCCAGAATTATCTCGAAGATTCTATTGATTATACTTCCAGATGAACTTATTGGCATATATGAGTGCCAGAGTCACTTTCTATAGTGGAAGTCAGGATGATTAAATGTGGGCATAATAAGTGACATTTTCTTTATCACAATGGTTATTACACTGTATTTTTTGCTGTTTTCTTAACTAAATGCAAAAGGCAATTATGATTAGCCAAGTAGTGATATTATGAGCATATGATGGATATTCTCTACATAGTACAGAAAATTTTATTTCAAATGTTATTTTGTTTTTAGCATCAGTTCAATAATGTTGGACAGTAAATTAAATAGAAAAATAATTTAATATCTTATTTTAGGAAATATAATAATATATGTATTTTCAGTGCATCCTAATGATTAATAATTTTTAATTGTTTCTGCTACAAAAATAAAAATATAAGAAAAAAAGTCAATATGCCTTATTGTTTTTCATCTATAAACACTGAATTTATTTAGATTTATTGAAGGGTGTACAGGCATACCTCATTGTATTGCAATTCACTTTATTGTACTTTACAGAGAATTGAGTTTTTACATTGGAGGTTTATGGAAGGCCTGCATCAAGCAAATCTCTTGGCACCATATTTTCCAATAGCATTTGCTCACTTTGTAGCTCTTTGTTACATTTTGGCAATCCTCATAATATTTCAAACTTTATTGTTGTTGTTGTTATTATTATTATTATTATGGTGATCTGTGATCTCTGATGTTACAATTGTAATTGCTTTGGGGCACCACCAACCATCCTATATAATAAGGTAGGGATATGCTAATTAGCCTGGATATGCTAATTGATCAAGAACAGATATGCTAATTAGCCATGACCAGTATGCAAATTGACCATCACTCCAACACAATAAGAGAGGAGTATGCTAATTAGCCCTTATATGTTAATTAGTAATGACCAAGCACATCTGTGCTAGTATCCAGATCACAGATCAGCAGGAGGGTCGGCAAGCAAGGTATAAGCGAGCTTCGGAGAGCTACAGGAGGAGGC
>NW_006299276.1:51446-76572 GCF_000327345.1 Myotis davidii | reverse complement strand
GGTGATCAGGCTGTCAGGCAGAAGCAATTCGGGGCAATCAGGCAGGCATACAGGTGAGCGGTTGGGAGCCAGCAGTCCTGGATTGTGAGAGGGGTCCCAGATTGGAGAGAGTGCAGGCTGGGCTGAGGGACGGACACACACACACACACACACACACACACACACACACACGCATGAATTTCATGCCCTGGGTATCTAGTGCACATAAAAAATGGCAGACAATAGATAAATATTGTGTGTATGTTCTGAATGCTCCACCAACAAGCTGTTCTCCCATCTCTCTCCATCTTCTTTGGCCTCCTTATTCCCTGAGACACAACAATATTGAAACTAGGCCAATGAATAACCCTACAATGACATCTAAGTGTTAAAGTGAAGAGTCTCACATCTCCCACTTGAAATCAAAAGCTAGAAATGATTAAGTTTAGTGAGGAAGGTATGTCAAAAACTGAGATAGGCCAAAAGATATGAAGCTATACTACAAAGCCACTGTAATCAAAACAGCCTAGTACTGGCACTAGAACAGACATATAGATCAATGGAACAGAATAGATAACCCAGAAATTGACCTAAGCCATTATGCTCAATTAATCTTTGATAAAGGAGGCAAGAGCATATAATGGAATAAAGACAGTCTTTTCAATAAATGGTGTTGGGGTAATTGGACAGCTACATGCAAAAAAATGAAACTAGACCACCAATTTATACCATACACAAGAATAAACACAAAATGGATAAAATATTTAAATGTAAGCCATAAAAATTCTTGAATAAAATATAGGCAGCATAATATCAGACATTTCATGTAGCAAAATTTTCACTGATACAATGCCTAGCACAAGAGAAACAAAAAAAATAAACAAATGTGACTACATCAAACTAAAAAGTATCTGCACAACAAAAGAAATCAACATCAAAATGAAAAGGGAACCCACTGTATGGGAGAAATATTTGCTAATGATACATTTGATAAGGGGTTAATATCCAAAATATATAGGGTACACATACAAATAAACAAAAGGAAAACAACCTAATCAAGACATGAGCAGATGACCTAAATAGCCCATTGTATGTTCTCCAAAGTGGACATACAAATGGCTAAGAGACATATGGAAAAATGTTCAGTGTCACTAAAAATCAGAGAGATGAAAATTAAAATAACAATGAGGTATAACCTCACATCTGTCACAGTGGCTGTCATCAATAAATCAACAAACAAGTGCTGGCAAGGATATGGAGAAAATGGATTCTGCTGCTGGGAATGCAGACTGGTACAGCCAGTATGGAAAACAGTATGGAGTTTCCTCAAAATATTAAAAATGGAACTTCCATTTGACCCAGTGATCCCACTTCTAGGAATATATCCTAAGAAGACTGAAACACCATTCAAAAAGGATATATTCACCCCTATGTTCATAACATCACTATTTACAATAGCTGAGATCTGGAAACAGCCCAAGTACCCATGAGTAGATGAGAGGATAAAAAAGCTGTGGTACAATTACATCATGGGATACTATGTAACTATAAAAAATGAGAGATCTCTTACCCTTTGAGACAGCATGGATGGACCTAGAGAATATTACGCTCAATGAAATAAGTCAGTCAGAGCAAGGCAAGTATCACAAGATTTTAATTCTATGTTAAATCTAATGAGCAAAATAAAGTGATGAACAAAATAGATCTAGAGGCATGGAAGCATACAACAGAAGAAAGATTCTCAGAGGGAACAGGAAGGGGAAGGGAAGAGATCAAACAAGGAGCTTATATGCACATATGCATAACATATGGACACAGACAATTGTTGTGGTGAAGGCCTGGGGAAGGGACGTGAATGTGGAGGGAGGGTCAATGGGAAAAAAGGTAACATCTGTAATGCTTGAAACACTAAAGATAAAAATTAAAAAAAGAAATTAAAAGAATCAATAACAGCTATTTTAGGAGAAAGTTTGACTCCATATTAATTGGGCTCATTAAATGGATTTCTACCCCAGTGTGGAATTTGCCTAACAAAAAATGAATGAAATACTGGTAAATACTACAACATGAATTAATTGTGAAAATCTTATGCTGATTGAAAGAAACCATACCCCCCCCAAAAAAAAGTACATATATTGTACAATTTAATTTATATTAAATATCAAAAATAAGCAAGTCCGTTAAATCAGAAAGTTGATTAGTGTTTGCCAGGGTCTGAGGAAGAGTAAATAGTGAGTGACTGTTAATGGTATAGGCCAGTGGTCGGTAAACTCATTAGTCAACAGAGCCAAATATCAATAGTACAACGACTGAAATTTCTTTTGAGAGCCAAATTTTTTAAACTTAAACTATATAGGTAGGTACATTGTTATTAACTTAATTAGGGTACTCCTAAGGCTTAGGAAGAGCCACACTCAAGGGGCCAAAGAGCCGGATGTGGCTCACAAGCTGCAGTTTGCCGACCACGGGTATAGGTTTTCTCCTGAGGTAATGAACATATACTGAATTATACACTAGTGATCATTGCATAACTCTGTGAATATATTAACACTCACTGAATTATGAACCCTAAAAAGGTGAATTCTGTTATTTTTTAATACCTCCAATAACTATCATTAAATAAAAGTGAATTTAAAAATTCTATGAATGCCCTGGCCACCCATGTGGCTCAGTTGGTTGGGCATTGTCTTGTGCACTGAAGGGTTGCTGTTTCAGTTCCTGGTCAGGCCACAATCCCAGTGCAGGGGCATACAGGAGGTAGCCAATCCATGTTTTGCTCTCACATGAGTGTTCCCCCCCCACCTCTCTCTCTCACTCTCATCAATAAAAATTCTTTAAAAATAAAATAAAAATACTGTGAATGCAAATGTAAGTCTACTCCAAAATAAAAGAAGAATAAGAACATCACAATTATGTTTATTTTTCAGTGAATCTATGCATGAGTGGTATAGTTGCTGATCCCTGATAATTCCAGTACTTATAAATAATTATAAAAAGAATTATTAAAAATTCAAAGATATAATCTGATTTAGATTAACTTTAAAAGATTGATTAGATGTCCATAATTTTTGTTTTGAAAAACTGATGGATAAGATTAATGGGAACCAGTTCCCCATGTCTTTGCTGCTTCTGATTGAGGGGATGTATATTTTCTCTTATTTAATACTAAAGGCCCAATACACAAAGCTTTGTGCAAGAATAGGCGTTCCTTCCCCTGGCTGCTGGCATTGGCTTCTTTCTGGCACCCGGGACCTGGGCCTTCTCTCCAGGCTGGAGGTACCTCCTGCCTTCGCTCCAGACCAGAGCCATCTCCTGCCCACTCTGGCCAAGTCTGTGGCTACCGCCCAGAGGCCGGCCCCTGGCACCTGGCCATGGCTTGCGAGTGGCTTGGCTTCCTTCGTTGCTGGGGCAACAAAGGAATCCAAGCGTCTGGCCTGAAGGAAGCCAAGCATCCCACCTGCTCTGGCAGGCTCATTGACTCCCCCTGGCGCCACCATCTTTGTGGCTATGGGTGCTGCCATCTTTGTTGCGGAGTGACAGTTAATTTGCATGTTGCCCTTTCATTAGTATAGATATCGATGTCTGATTAATATGTAGATCTGAAGGTATCAAAGGCTCACATTTCTTAAAATTTGGATTTTGTTTCTAAGAAGGTTGGTGGCTCTTCTCTGGAATTGTTTTATCTTATAAATATAAACAATTAAACACAAACCAACTGATTCTACAATGTTGCACATTTTGAAAATTTGACTCTGAGCCATGGCATAATATAACGTTATGTTTTCTATTCATTTACTCAGCATTCACTGCTTTATCGAACTCACCATATTTTTATCAAGAGTCTTAACATTAAATAGTGTTCTAGTCAGAACGAATGTTTGTTTGTTTTAATGTCATGCAGGTAAATATACGAGAATATAAAAGTGAACTATGTTTCTACACTTTCAGAGGAAGTATAATCCAATCTGACAAAATTTTATTTCATTAATGTAAACCCAAGCACTGGTCAGGTGTGTTCAGTATAAACTTTCTTCAGCATTTAAGGAAATTTTCAACTAAATAGAATTTGACATTTTAATAAAAGGAAGTGTGGCATTATGCTGCAGACAGCATGCCAAACTAAGATCAGCCAACCATGCTGAGAAGATTAGAAAGTTTTTCTCATGCCCTTTAACTTGAATCCAGTAATCAAGAGATTGATTTACTTCCTAAACTTAATTTGCAGCTCTAATTTTATTAATTTCCAAACCAGCTAGATCTTTTTAATTTATTTGATCATCTTCAGCTGTGTTCTGTTTGCAATATGAGATCAACCTTACTGCTCAGTTATCCCTAATCATAATGAGAGAAAGAATAAAAGTTTAGCCTTGCCCTCTGAGTGAAATTGCATCCCTGATTCCAGGAACTGGGATCCTCTTTCTCCTTCAGATTAAAAGGATGTAGGATTTAAGAGTTAGGGAAATTTCAATAAATGAGAAATTTATTTTCTTCATTTAGAGAAAAAAAATAAGGTGTTTATCTATGGCACAACAGGATCCAAAGCTAAACAAAAGAAGAACATTGGGCCTCATAAAAATGATTTCAGTCCTGAAGTAAGCATTAGTTTTAAAAACTAGGCTCTTAACCTTTCTTCTAAACAAAGACAGGGTTAGATCCATTTGCTGAATACATTATGGTACACCAGAAAACCCTGTTGTTAGACTGTTGACACTCATTACTAAACTAACAGCCATTTATTGTAAAGTCAAACTAGGCAAAT
This sequence comes from Myotis davidii, assembly GCF_000327345.1. Classification (NCBI taxonomy): domain Eukaryota; kingdom Metazoa; phylum Chordata; class Mammalia; order Chiroptera; family Vespertilionidae; genus Myotis; species Myotis davidii. The sequence goes on along the minus strand of NW_006299276.1, from coordinate 71,834 downwards.
TTTCTCAGATAATATGGAAGAGCAATTCTAAAATCATCTAGATGTTAGGAAAGGAGTTTAACTTTGCATTAGGACCCACTCCTCCACCATACACTGCTTTTCTTCTTAAGGAAGTGCAGGTGCAAACTGAGCACCTGAATTTCTGTAATAACTTTTATGGGAACATGGAGACTAAAAAACTGCCTGTTTACCTAATCTCTGGATGCCTTTTATTTTTCTTCATTTTTTGCTCAAGCCAACTACCTCACTCATCTTTCTTTTTTCTCTCTTTTATATTTTGTATTTCTATATTTTCAGTGTGTATTAGAGAATTTGGATACTTGAGAAAAAGAAAAAAGGTATATACCTAAGGATTTTACCTCAAACTCTGTTAGAATTTTCTGTATTTCCCTTATTTCTGCAGCCTCTTGTCATATACATGGTGTAATATATCTTTAATTATTACTACATAATTTTACATCCTGTTTTATAAAAAATTAATGAGTACATGCCTAACCACCCCCATCCCCTGAGATTCCTCAACTACTTAAAAGGTCTAAAAGTTTGCTTTGCTCCATATGGCCCTAGATCAGGGGTGGGCAAACTTTTTGACTCGAGGGCCACAATGGGTTCTTAAACTGGACCAGAGGGCTGGAACAAAAGCATGGATGGAGTGTTTGTGTGAACTAATATAAATTCAAAGTTAACATCATTACATAAAAGGGCACGGTCTTTTTTTTTTCCTTTAGTTATTCATTTAACGAGCCGGATCCGGCCCGCGGGCCGTAGTTTGCCCACGGCTGATCCAGACCCTGTTGAAGAGGGCACGGTGCGGAGCGAGCAGGAGCCGGTGCGAGCAGGACCAGCACCGTCAGGGTGTGTCCCATCACCCCTCAGGAGCAGGGGGAGGTGGAGAAGTCCTCAGGGGCAATCAGGGCCAGCAGCCACTTCTCATACCCACTGACAGTGCCGAACAATGGGCACCTACACCGGGTGCCAGCAGTGGGTGCAAGTGCACCGGTGCCAGCAGTGGGTGTGAGCAGTGGCTCTGGCACCAGCGGTGGGTGACAGTGGGGACATCACCGGCTGTGGGTCTGAGTGCCAGGTGGGATCACTGCACATGGGAGCAAAGAATTTTCAGTAACCACCAAAGCCTTGCCCCAATGACAGAGACCGGTGCCCCACCATGGTCTGGCACCCTGCTCAGCAGCTCCACCATCCCACCACAGCTGACACCTGCCAAGTTCAGCACTCTGCAGCCTGCTGCCAACGCCTGCCATGTTCTGCACATGCTCCTGGTGGTCAGCACATGTCATAGCGAATGGTTGTTAGGTTGTTCGTTTGTTCTGCCGTTCGGTCTATTTGCATATTAGGGTTTTATATATATAGATGTTGGATATATCATCCAAATTCTCTACTTCTTTTCTGGAATGATTAAGTTGTCAATATAAAATAAAGGCATTTAGTTCTACTTTTGAAAAAACTTTCTGAGGATTCAGAAAATAAAGTTTAAAAAAATCAGCCTGATATTATCTCTCTCTGTGTCTGTCTGTCTTTCTCTCTTTCACCCCCCCCCCCACACACACACACCCCAAATAAACAACCACCCAGCAAAAACTTAACTTTTACCTCTGCAGCATGGAAACAACTCTCAAGAAAGTGTATTGTATATACAGAATCCATGCTGTAGCTACATGTCATGGGGCACCATTCCCACAAGAAGTGAGCACAATGTTTCTGTTCCCAAGAAATCATTTTGGATGAGGACTTTTTTCTTTGACATTCAATTACTCTCCCAGCCTCACTCCCCTCTACCATGCATTTCTTTGCTTTATTCAGTCTCATTCCTTCAAACCTGAAAGAGCCCTTTTTGCTTTGGGAGTTTGGGGATATCAACAAAATTCCTGTGTGTTTCTGCTGGTGGATGCTTCTTTCCCAGGCTATGTTGTCTATTATGGGGCTCATGCACCCAAGCATAATTGGGAAATGAATTATTTGGGAAAGCCTCTCCAGGCATTCTAATCCTCCCTGTTGAGCACAGCCAAGCACTGAGCACCTGTTTTGAATAGTGAATATACTGGAGAGCTGCCCAAGCCTATTCCCAGTTGGGCTACAGAGATCCCTATTTCTGTGAAAATAAGCCATTAAGTTGATTGCTAACTAATGCAGCATATTATACTACCTCACAACTACAGGCTTAAACCAGAGTACCAGAAGGGCAATAGAGGGCTATTGCATTTCATGATTAGAAAACAAATACACTTAGTGTTAGGTACTTTGTCTGATCCTCGGTAAAATGAAATGAGGAAATTGTCTACAGCAGAGGCAGTAGCTGTGCTGCACCCAGATATATTTTCAGACAACTGCAAAGACCCTCCTACCCATCTCGTCTCCCCATGGCATTCTTTACTGATGCTGCCTTTGCTGTCCTGCATGACCTAGGAGTATCTATAGTAGACTTAGTCCTTTTAATGAAACAAGAGGGTGTGCGGTATGATAAACATTGTCATATTCTCAAAAGCTTTTGCCAAAATATGCATTTTCTGGGTATCTTTTACTAGCACACTCAGTTACTATGATTATGTATTAGTATCTTGGAAGGCACAGAGACTTAGAAGGGAAATATTATTTTATTAAGAATTGTTTTAGGGGAAGGGAGAAGCATGGTATAAGCAAGTGTGGGTAGTAACCATGTCATGGGGTAACACCAGAAGAGAAAGTTCTGATTCTAGTTGGTGGAAGACTTGGAGTCTATACATGGGTAGACATGAGGAAATGAGACTGAACTTCTTAATAATATATAAGATTATGTCAGAAAGACAGAAAAATGAGTCAGGCATTGAGCTGGCAGTGGCAACTATGCTGTGTGTTCCCATATGCCTGTTAAAGATGGAGGCAGGGACAACATACAACTTTACTTCAAAGGGAAAAATGGAGGCAAACTCTAAGTTTGTGAAATGGATTTTAGTTTCATGGGCATGTAATTATTTATTCACAATCTACACAAATGAGTGATGGCAGGATGGGCGGAGGTGAAAATGGCAAAGCTGTGGCCTCAAGGAGCTAAAACAAACCAGTTAAGCAAAGGCAAGCTGACACACACACACACACACACACACACACACACACACACACAAACCACTCATGTGTCCTTGACCATTTTCTGCCTTGCATTAAAAGGTGATGGCTAACAAAATGTCCTCAGCCTCAGCAGATTGAGGTTCTAATACAAGTTCAGCAATGGTGGCTGGAAAGGCAAATACCTTCTCTATAGCTAGGTCCTATCTATGTGTAACCATTGATAAAGTTAGCACAAGAGGATCATTTGAATGTTAATTACATCAAGACTAATCAAAAATGGATATTCAAAATAAAGAGGTATTTCAATAGAATTTTACTTAAAACTTTGCCACCTTGGAAAAAATCTAAATGACTTAGTCTGAAATAATTGTGTGGTGTTTTTTTTTATTTTAATTACTATAGCAAAGATTTTCTTGTAGTTTAAAAATAGTTTGGTATTAATTACCAGCAATCTTGTTCATCCTAGCATTATTTTATTACTGTTCACACCTTTGGAAGAGGTGATTTGACATACTGCTCAGCATTTATTACCCAATGATTATCGATCTTCGAGGCTAGAGGCATACAGTTTTAAAATCCTGATATGAATATTGCTTTTCATATCAGCAGAGGGTAGAAGTATTGCAGAAGTGATGCTTGCAGTGTCCTAAGGGGGAGTGGCCAGTTGGTTTGCTAATGACCCTTATCTAGGTAAAGGAAGCTTGACTTGCAATGCACATAGTAAATGTGCAAGAAATGCTGTAAGTTCCATCATTAAAAAGGAAAATAGAAAAAAAAAAGAGAAATTTGATGTTGGTATGTCTGTACTACTGACATATGATTTCTAGGCAAAGTTTCTTAGGATACATGGGAACTTAGAAGAAGTGACCTCAGGCTTTGTTTATATTAGGCAAGATATTCCACACTGCTAATTAATTCTCTTAGAATTGCGAATAGGAGAAAATACAAATAATGAACAAATATAGAGAGAAATTGCTTTAAGTACAAAATGAAAGGGAGAAAAATCAACTGAAGTATCATTCTAACCTACAAAATAAGTGATAACAAGTAAAAAGAAAAATAAGATCCATGAACATTAAAGATGCATTGGAAATTATACACTGTTAGAGGTAGACATTGTTTCTTTTTATAGGAAAAGCAGCAACAATATGTTTTAGAATCCTGTGCATGGGTCATCAAGCTGAGTATTTTCTATTGTTGGGCCAAATGTTTGATAGGCAAATGTATCCTTTATGGCATCAACTTCAGAAAATTATGATTGTCCCCTACTCAATCTTCAAGCCTGTCATGTGTCATTATGGGTTTGTTTTCTGTATAATATTTTACACTAGAGGCCCAGGGCACAAAAATTTGTGCACCCTGTCACACACAGAGCCTCAGAGCGATCAGGGGGTTTGGGCGTTGCCCCCTGTCATGCTGATCCCAGTGCTGGGAGGCATATTACCCTTTTACTATATAGGATAGAGGCCTGGTGCATGGGTGGAGCTGGCTGGTTTGCCCTGAAAGGTGTCCTGGATCGGGGTGGGGGTCCCCACTGGGGTGCCTGGCCAGCCTGGGTGAGGGGCTGATGGCTGTTTGCAGCTGGTCACACACCCTTCAGGGTGGGGGTCCCCATTGGGGTGCCTGGCCAGTCTGGGTGAGGGGCTGAAGGCTGAAGCTCCCAACTGCTCCTTTTTTTTTTATTATTCTGGGCCAGCTTTAGCTCTAGCTCCAGCTCTGAGGCCTCTGCTGCTGAAAGCAGGTATCTGGTTTGTTTGGGTTCTATAATCGAAACAATGTATAACTCCAGCTCTGAGATCCCGGCTCTCTGAAAGCAGGTTTCTGGGGTTTTGTTTAGCTTCTATATTTGTTATAATGTTTCAAACTGCAGGCTCAGAGACCAGCAAGGCAGTCGGGGCACGTTGGTTTCCTCTGTCACTGAAGCAAGCAAGCCTCATGTTAGTTTCAAGCTGCCTGGCTGCCGGCTGCCATCTTGGCTGGCAGTTAATTTGCATATCTCCCTGATTAGCCAATGGGAAGGGTAGCAGTCATATGCTAATTACCATGTTTCTCTTTTATTAGATAGGATATCTAGATTCCCAGAAAACAGGTCATAAATGTTTTTATACCTGTAAAACAGCTACCATGTTTATGACACAGCTTTAAATAGTACACCTGCAATTATTATGTTTGTACACAATTAAATTTATACTCTCAATTCATAGCACTACTTAGGGTTAAAAAAATGTGTGTGTGTGTGAGAGAGAGAGAGAGAGAGAGAGAGAGAGAGAGAGAGAGAATGTTAGTCATTGGTCAATAGCTGGTAAATAATAAATATTATTTCATTAATTTATTTAATTAAAAATGTAACAAGTACCAAATACCATTATAAGCACCAATGGTACAACAGCAGAGCTTCAAAACTAGTGGATGGGAAATGGAAAATAAACATAAAAAGTGACCTAAGGTGCTAAGTGGTGTAGACAATACATAGAACAGAATACGAGGCATTGGAACACCTTGAGGTAGACTTCAATCTTTAATATAGTGATCAAGGAATCTTCACCGAAAAGGTGTCATTTTAATAAAGACTTAAACAAGATGAGGGTATGAACTATATAGATAACATGGAGAAGAGTGTTCCAGGTTGAGGATGAAATGGCAGAAACTCTGAACCTGAGGTGTGTCTAGCAGGTTTGAACAACTGCAAGGAGATCAAGATGACTGTAGTGAAGAAATGAAAGAAGAAATTTAGGTAGTAAGATATGAGGGGAAAATAGGTAGTAGAATGATACATAAATAAGATTTTGTTGTCTTTGTTGTTGTATATACCATAAGAAAATGGAGCAAGTTTAGACAGATGAATGACATAATCTGACTTGATTTTATTATTTATTTATTTATTTATTTATTTATTTATTTATTTTTGAGAGGTAGGGAGATAAGGAGAGAGAGAGAAAGATCAATGTGAGAGCAAAACATCAATCTGCTGCCTCCTGCATGCTCCCTATTGCAGATCAAACCCAAAACCTGGGCATGTGCCCTGACCAGGAATCAAACTGGCAACATTTTGGTGCCTGGGTCAATGCTCAAGAACTGAGCCACACTGGCCAAGGCTTGACATATATTTTAATAAGATCACTCTGGCTGCTCTGTTGAGAAGATACACCAGAAGTTCAGAGTAGAATCAGGGAGATAGATGAAAGGAAATTGCAATAATCCAGGTGACAGGTGAGGAGACTTAGATCAAAATGGTGGCAATGAAGGTGGTGAGAAGAAATCAGATTCTGGATGCATTTCCTGAAAAAATGAATAAATTAATAACATCATGATGTAGAACTAGTAGTTTATCACCAAACAAGCCATGAGTCATCTATATATTATATTATCAGATGAATACTAGATATCTAAGTGCTAGCTACAATAATCTCAGATTATGAATTTTATTAATGTTATAGTATACATTTTATTTTAAAAATATATTTTATTAATTTCAGAGAGAAAGGGAGAGGGAGAGAGAGATAGAAACATCAGGGATGAGAGAATCATCAATTGGCTACCTTCTGAATTTCCCCTATTGGGGATGGAGCCCATAACCCAGGCATGTGCCCTGACCAGGAATCAAACCATGACCTGCTGTTTCATAGGTTGACACTCAACCACTGAGCAACACCAGCCAGACTATAGCATAAATTTTAATAGAAATATTCTACCAAAATATTTGACACTGTAAGGAGTTACTGCATATATAGAAATAAGTTAAGAACAATCTAGCCTGCCTGACCTGTGTATGATATGGGGTCAGAAAGATTCATTCACTGACTGGGATCCTATACACAGAAAGCTTTACAGGCCAATTATTTTATTTTATTTTAAAAATCTATTTTTATTGATTTCAAAGCAGAAAGGAGAGGGAGAGATAGAGAGATAGAAATATCAATGATGAGAGAGAATCATTAATTGGCTGCCTCTTGCATGCCCCCTACTGGGGATCGAGTCCACAACCCAGGCATGTGCCCTTGACCACAATTGAACCCAGGACCTTTCAGTCTGCAGGCTGATGCTCTAGAGTAGACACAGCCAAACCAGCTAGGGCAACAAGGCCAATGATTATTTTATTTTATTTTATTAACATTTTTTGTGCTTGTTTTTCTCTGACTGATTAACTTAGAATGATATATTTTTTAAATACTGTATTGTTTAAAGTATTTCATATGCCTCCTTTTCCCCCCCTTGACCTCTCCCCAGCCACTCCCACCGCCCAGCACATGCTCTCACTCCCCCCACCAGTGTCTGTGTCCATCAATTATGCTTCTATACATGCATACAAGTCCTTTGGTTGATCCCTTACCCCCACCTCCCTACCCTCCCCTGCCTTCCCACTGAGGTTTGACAGTCTTCACTGCGCTTCTCTGTCTCTGGATCTATTCTTGTTCATCAGTTTATGTTGTTTGTCATATTCCACAAATGAGTGAGATCATGTGATACCTATGAGTATGTTTCTATTTGGTTTGTTAGTTTATTTTGTCATTAATTTCCACATTTGAGTGAAATAATATGCTATTTGTCTTTCTCTGACTGGCTCATTTCACTTAGCATAATGCTCTCCAGGTTCATCCATGGTGTTGTGAATGGTAAGAGTTCTTCCTTTTTTACAGCAGCCTCATATTCCATTGTGTATATGTACTACAGTTTTCTAATCCACTCATCTGCTGATGGGCATTTAGGCTGTTTCCAAAGCTTAGCTATTGTAAATTGTGCTGCTATGAACATAAGGGTGCATATATCCTCTCTGATTGGTGTTTCTGATTTCTTGGGATACCTTTCTAGAAGTGGGATTATTGGGTCAAATGGGAGTTCCATTTTTAATTTTTTGAGGAAACTCCATACGATTTTCAACAGTGGCTGCACCAGTCTGCATTCCCACCTGCAGTGCACGAGGGTTCCTTTTTCTCCACCTCCTCACAAGCACTTGTTTGTCTTCTAACTCACTGCTTTGGTCTTCTGCTTCTTTTGTCTACTGTTGAAACCTTCCATTATGTTTTTTTTTTTATTGTAGCTATGCCATTCCTAATTTCCTCTTGATTCCTACATAAGTTGTTGATTTCCTTATCTACCCACTTTATGAACTGTATCACCCTTACTCGGAATTATTTTTCTGACATATTGTATGCCTTCATTTCATTTAGTTCCTTTTCTGATGATTCCTCCTTTTCTTTCCTTTGGGGGTTGTTACTTTGTCTACCCATTTTTGCTCTCACTGAAGGATTCAGGCGCTGAGTTGTGTGGGGCCTTTGGCTGAAGTGGTGTGGTTGGCAGGAGCGTTCCAGGGCCAATGATTTTATTTTATTTTTATTTTTTTTAAATATATTTTATTGATTTTTTACAGAGAGGAAGGGAGAGAGATAGAGAGTTGGAAACATCGATGAGAGAGAAACATCGATCAGCTGCCTCCTGCACATCTCCCACTGGGGATGTGCCCGCAACCCAGGTACATGCCCTTGACCAGAATCGAACCTGGGACCTTTCAGTCTGCAGGCCGACGCTCTATCCACTGAGCCAAACCGGTTTTGGCGAGGGCCAATGATTTTAAACTTTACTCAGTAAAGTACAAATTCTTCAGTGTTGTTCATGAATAGCTAAATATTGGAAAACTGCTGAATAAGAGGAATCTGTATGATTGAAATTTTTGAAAGAATTTTATCGTAACACTCAGATTTTTCTTGATCCTTTGTAAACATTTATCCACTTTGGAGGTCCATAGATGGAAAGATTTGTGGAATATGGAGACATTTCAGAGGAGTGTTACCAAGATGATCGAATCATTGGGAAGCAAGGGTTATGAAGAAAGGTTAAAAGAACTAGGATTGTTCAGCTTGAAAAATAGAAGACCAAGAGGGGATTTAATAATGGTCTTTAAGTGTATAGTGTATAAAGAGCTATTACACAGAGAATGCTCACCAGCTGGTCTCAATCTTATCTCAGGACAGGACAAGAATGGAGTGTAAATTGCATCAGAGGGATTTAAGAAAAATAGTAGGAACAATTTTCTAAGGAGAAGTGTTGTTAAACATTGAGATAGGATACCAGTTCAGAGTTTATATGACCCTGAATCTTGACCATGTGCCTGGAATTCCAAGCGTCCAGTGCATTTATATGAATTTAGTATATGTTTCCTGAAAGCTCACTATGTTCAAGATACTATAGGTAAAACTATATTCTACAGGAGGCCATTGGTTTAGAAGAAAAAGTAGTATAATTTGGCTTATATAACTAGTAAAATATAAATTCAGAAAGCAGATCCCTAAGGTGGCATGCCATGAGGCCAGTTTCCTTTGTTATGAAGGTACTGGTGTACTACAATAGAGAAAAAAAAAGAAAGGTGTAGAGTGGGAGTATGAGCTTGAAAGGAGAGGCATAGTTAGGCTTTCAGAGGTGGCTAGATGAAATTGAGTAATAAGGACTCATTTTCCTCAAGGAGAAAGGCAGTGTGACTGTTCTTGAATCCTTGCTTTTTGGAGTAGAATGGAGGCAGTAGTAGGGAAGTTTGTACTGCACTAGCCAGTCCCATGAGTGGGAAAAATAAAAAGCAATTTAAAAAGACAGGAATACAGAAACCTTTTGTCCTGGTGCTATTTAATTTCTACCCATGATATTTACTTCTCCCTCTACAAGTTTCTTCCCTTTGGGGGTGGCGTAAGAATGAAGTTTGGCCCAATTGTTTTCTTAGACACTTTTTTTTTTTTTTTTTTTTTTTTTACTGCAGTAGAACTAAGAAAGGAATTAGCTGAAAAAGACATGTCCCGGGTTTCTGTGTGACACCAACTCAACTCAGTCTCTAACTTTAACTCTTGTTTAATCATTATTATGCTATAGTAGAAGGAATATGTGTTCTTCTGAATTTATAACTGGTCTCCTTAAGAGCTGTGAGATATTCATACGTTTCTTAATCACTCTGAGATTTAATTTCCTCATCTGTAAAGCAGAGATAGTTATTACCTCAAGGAATTTCTGTGAGAATTAAAATGCTTAGCAAGGTGTTTAGCACCTAGAAGTACTTGTCATACATTAATTCCCTATAACATTTCCATGTAAAAAAAAGTTCAATTATGTAATGACATATACTCTGTCCATTCTCTGCTGAGCTCCTTAAATCTTCATTCTCTTTAGTCCAAACCCTTCCACTTAGTTACCTTATCTCTCATTCTTATGGTAAGTCATCTGATTTGCTATCCTTAAGAAGGCCTCAAATGAATTAATATCTTTCTTAAAAAATGGGCTTCTTATGATGGAACACACCATCATCAATAGTATCCCATCTATACAGAGTATTACATCTTTACTAGTGGCCCGGTGCACAAAATTCATGCACATTAAAAGGGAATTAATTAGAGGAAATATTTTAATATTGCTATTTGCCCATTCTCTATAAAGGAAGTGTCAGAGATGAAAGGACATGAGTAAAATGTATCTGAAAATAATATATGAATTTACTAATAAATAAACAATAACAAAATGATATAACAACAACAAAGGCATGATATAAAAACTTCAACAAAAACAAGATATAAAAACAATAAAAATATAATATAAAAACAACAAAAACATGATATAAATATACCATTGATACAAACAATGACTGACAAAGTGATTAAACTTATTTTAATATCTCCCTATATACCACATTAAGAGTTAAAACAAATTCAGAGTGCTTGACTAATTTCTCTTGTGATGAAGTATTTACAACTTTAACTTTAAGGTCACACGGTCTTCAAACTCGAGAGAAAGCAACATATAACTGACCATGTCTGAAAACTGGTTCAGGTAGGAATATTCCTCCTCTGTCTAGAGTTTGTCCTTGTGCTTTATTAATAGTCATAACAAATACTGGTATCATGGGAAACTGTCTTTGAGTCCATTTAAATGGGAGGCCAGTGTCAAACAGGGACAAATCAATTCTTGAAATCAGAACAATCTTTCCTTCTGCAGATCTTGTTAATACTTCAGCTTCAATAATGTTAGGTCATAATCTTTTGATAATAAATCTAATACCATTACAAAGACCCTATTTACTGTTAAGATTTCTCAATAGCATGATGATTGCACACACTTTCAATTTTAATTTATAACATGGCATTCCCAAAGGAGTAATACTATTAAGAAATTCGATGGGAAAATTTTCCTTTTCAGCATCATTTGTTGGGACAATGGAATCATCACTCAAATATGTGTGAAAATCTCCATTGAGTATATCCAAAATTTCTTCATTAAATTTTTGAACATGCTCAGTTTTGGGACAAAGAATTGCATGTTTAGACATGTTTTTAATATTACCTATAGATATACGATTTCCAAAGGTAGCTGTAATAATAGATCCATTACAAATCATTTCACAGGAGATTTCAATAGTAACAATTCCTAAATGAAAACTACTATCAAGTTCGCCATCTCCAAGTTTTATTATTCACTATAAGCAGAATCCTCTGATCTCATATTTATTTTAAGAGACAACTTTTTGAAACATCTCCAAACATTACAGTGCTTTAAATTCGTTTGCACTATGACCTATTGCATAGCATGTGGCACAACACTGAGACATTGTCAAAAATTCCCTCTGAGAAGGAGAACTTTCCCACCAAATTCAACATTCAAATTCCTAATTTCTCTTAGTAATCTGTCTATGGTGTTTATAGCATGACTGGATGCTATGGTGTATTCATGAATAATGAGAAGTTTGGCCTTTTTAATGGTTTTAGCAACTTCACTTTTTATAGAGAGTCTAGAAATTGAATTTTGAAATTTTGGTAATTTACATTGGAAATGAAAGGTTCTTCCACCGAGAAGTAAATTTGCAGCAATTCTTGTAGACACTGTGGGTAAAACAGTACTGCCATGACCTCTAATGTAATGTACTAAAACTTTTTAAAGATATGTTTTTCCTCTACCACCTGGACCATCCAAGAAAAAGCATTTGGGGTGTACAGTTTGATCTTCAATGGCTGAAGTTATAGTCTGAAAGTATGCCAACTGTTCATCATTCAGAGAATTTATTAAAACCTGTGCCTGTTGTCGCTTGTACAATTCATCACATGTATTTGCATTCATTAATGAAGGATAGTCTGGAAGTTTGAAATGAGGGGACTCCAGCGGCAGGTGTATGTAGCAGCCGTCCCTGCCCCCTCTGTGGGAGCCACCATCTTGTGTTACAGGAACCGCACCTCTGATGTTGGTGCAGCCATCTTGTGTTATGGGATCCTTGCCTCTGCTGTGAGAGTTGCCATCTTGTTACAGTGTGATGGTCAATTTGCATATTCCCTCTTATTAGATAGGAATATGACCACTCTTAATGTAGAACATATATTTCTATTAATACATCTTAAAATTGTATTGCATCTTGACAGACAAATTCTACTTTTAACACAAATCCTGAGGATTTTTTAGAACCTGGGTTTTCTTAGAAATGTTCTAAGTCTGGTATTCTCTGAAAGTAATTCACTAGAGCAAATGATCATACATGACTGTTTTGAGCCCAGTGGATCTGTGATTCTCAGAGACCAGGCAACCATAAATGAGTAATTTAATGTTCCAAGTATCTAATTGATGTTCTAAATAACATAAAACGTAACATAACACAATATAAAATATTACTGTGAATTTTCCTACCTGTCAGGTTACTACAATGACTTTCTTTACTGCTAAACGTCTTGGAAAAGCTGCTCTTATTTGCTACTGAGTTAGGTGGGATTTTTCCAGAGCAGGTTGCAAAGGTGGTTTCTTTCCTGGGTTCTTGTCCAGGTTTATTTGAAGAATGAAGGCACAGACAAAAAGTAGTAGATGAAAAGGGTGAAAATTTATTGAAAACAAGTACAGACTCCCACTTAGGAAGTGGGTCCCAAAGGGAGTAACCCACTAAGCTCCTTTCCTTTCTAAGGTTTATAAAGGCTGCAGTTCTTTGTTTCTTCGTACTGCCTTCCAACTGGTAGAATATTAGCTTCAAAGCTCAAAACCCACGTGGTGCCCCCTTTTTTTTTCTCCCCCGTCAGTGGTAGAATGCTTTATCTCCTGTGAAAATCTGTTTTCCTTTTTCTCCCATTCATCAGCATTTCTCTATCCTCTGTGCAAGTTTCATTTTTCTCCCAAAACCTTGACTTTTCCCTATCTTCTGTGAATGGGTGTCTTCCTCTCCCCTTATCCTGTGATATCTCTTTTCTTTTCTCTGGGAATGTATGCCTTTAGGCAACTCCAAGCTCTCACCTTTGCAGTCCTGCCCCATGATGGACCCCTTAATTTCTGAAACTCCCTAAACCTGCCTATTTTACCCCTAAAACTCCTTTCAGTCTACTTTCAGTTTCTCACCTACCAATTTCTCATCTAAAAGCAATCTGGCTTTCCCCTCAAACTGTTTTCCCAAAGGTCACCCAATACCTCATTGTAAAAAGGATTGATTTTTAAATTATTTTCTTCTGTAATCACTCTATAGCATTTGACATATTGACCATTTGTATCCCCAGGATTCTAACCAAGAGAAACAGAAAAAAATAAAAATTTAAAACACAGACTTGAATGCAAGGAATTGTTTACACAGGTAATGGAATCCCCTTCCAAATAATAATATCCTCCCATCCCTCCATCTCTCCCCTCCATATTCAATCATCAATAGCTCTCAACATTAAAGGTAACTTTTAGTATGTACATAAATTTTCACTTTTTACTGTACACTTCATTTCTTTTTTGTTAAATTTTCATTTATATTTCATGTTTTTTGGTGTTTAAAGTGTTTATTTATAGATTAAACAGAATATTAGACATGTACTGTATATAAGAAAGGTTAAAACAGGGAATACTTGGGGGGTCTGGAATGGATTAATTCAATTTACATTATTTCTAATGGGGAAAAATGATTTGGTTTTCAAACAAACCACTTCTCGAGCAATTTTACAGAATGAATTAAGTTTGAGAACCAAAATCTCACTGTAATTCTGACTAAATTTCTTAAGCATCCCATAACGATTACTTTGAACACTATATCTGATAAATTTCTTGCCCCCATTTCATTTAGCTCTTTTTCTGGACATCCCTCCTGGTTTTTTTGTTTGTTTGTTTTTGCTTGTTCATTTGAGAATTATTTCTTTTCCTCTCCATTTTAGCTGTCTCTTTGTGTTTGTTTCTATGTAGTAGACAGAACTGCTATAACTCCCAGTTTTTGTGGGGTGGCCTTATATAGTAGGTGTTGTGTGGGACCCAGTGGTGCAGTTTCCTTGATCTCCTGAGCTAGATGCTCTAATAATGTCTTCTGTGTGAGTTATGTGGGCCCTCCTGTCAGAACAAAACAAAAGAACAACAAACAGAAAAATAAAAGAGAAAATAAAAAATAAACAAAAGAAACAAGAATATGAGAAGAAAAAAGAAAAGAAAAAAGTATATGACAGAAAAAATAGAAAAAAATAATGTAAAAGTAAAGAATAGGGAAAGGAAAACAGAAAGAAAGAAAAAAATAAAAATAAAAAGGAAAGGTAAAGTAAAAAATAAGGAAAGAAAAATAAGAGATATGAAAAAAGAAAAGATAAAAAGAAGTAATCCTATATAATAAAAGCCCAGGTATCGAACAGTGGAATGACCAAAACGACCAATGGACCAGTTGGTATGATCCTGTGTTGAGCATCTGCCCCCTGGTGGTCAGTGAGCTCCCACAGTGGGAACACTGCTCAGCTGACCAGGTTGAGTGGCACTCCCACAGCGAGCTGATCCCTGCAGGCCATGCCCCCCACCGGTGCACAAATCCCACGTACCAGGCCTCTAGTAAATAAATAAAAGAGTTGTGTTTGTCCCAGCAGAGTTTAGTGCCTCCTGGGTCTCCCTTTGGATATGCTGTTTCTGAAACTTGTTGGATCTTGCTCCCATGTTGTCTGAACCTGTGTGCCAGTTCTGGGCCTTCTGGAAGATTCTCTGGTGCAAGTCAGTGTCAGATGCTGTCCAGATCTGGCTCTTCACAACCTGTTCAAAACTATAGTTGATTCACAGTTTGTGGCTGCATCCTATAGGCTTTTGGAAATTCTGGCTTTTCTAGAGCAGGCAGTTTCCTAGAGTTCTGCTTCTCAAATGTAATGGCCAAGTGCATCCCTTGAGGATATTGCTAAAATTTAAATTCAGAAGTTCTGCCCCGCCGGTGTGCCTCAGTGGTTGAGCGTTGACTTATGAATTAGAAAGTCATGGTTCAATTCCCAGTAAGGACACATGCCCAGGTTTTGGGCTTGATCCCCAGTGTGGGATGTGCAGGAGGCAGCCAATCAATGATTCTCTTTCATCATTGATGTTTCTATCTCCGTCTCTCTCTCCCTTTCTTTCTGAAATCAATAAAACCATATTTTAAAAAATTTTAAAAAATTAAAAAGAAGTTCTGGAGTGGGGCCTGAGATTCTTCACTTCTAACAAGCTCCCCTGTAATTCCATGCTGTTGTTCTGTGAACCCCAATTTAAATTTTTGGGTGATAATGTCTTTAGAGAACAGGAATTATAAGTATTCTTTCTCCATTCCTTCATTAGTAAGTTCTACTTTGGTAACTAAGTAAGAGCTGATGTTGGCATGATTGAAGTCTTTATTTTTTCCACGATTCCAGAGCACTACTAGCTTGTCAGGAATAGCTTAGTCCAATATCCTGATTATATGTCATTGTCTCCTCCCTGTAAATCTCTTGTTCTCACTTCCTCTAGCTTTTCTAATTTTGCTTTGTACATGATAACAAATGCAAATTGAATCCCCCAATTTTGTTTTATCTTTGTCTCTGCAAAACTGGTTGATGATAAATAAATACACCACAGAGACTAAGCTAGGGAATGAAGCATCTACCACGACTTGTTTAAGTAATCACTCAAGGTCAGAGCAAGGTTTCTTGATACTTTGTCACCTGAATATAGAATGAGAGCTCTTTAAATTCCCCAAGACTAAAAACAAGATTAGTCCCAGAGTCAGAGAAAGGACCAAGCATAGATGTGAAATAAAATAGCTCCAGCTACCTGAAGAAAGATGTTATAGGAGCAGAGATCTAGGAAGAGAGTTTGAAGGTCTACAGGGGTTATCATCATGAGCATTGAAATAAACTTCAAAGCTTATTTTAAATGCAGATTCCTGGATGTCCCTTCCAGAAAATCAGAATAAGTAGACAGAGTAGGACGAAGGAATATACATATTTAATAAGCACAAATGGCATTCTGATGCTGTAGAGCCCACATTTTAAGAAATACTTTTTTATACACAAAGGCAATTGTTGTGAACATTTGAAATAAATGTTTTGTTGTTAAAGAACAGACATATAAAGAATTATATCAACTATAAAATACTCCCTTCTATAAGCAAAATGTATTTTTTTTCAGAGTGTTAATAGAAACATTCATCCAAACACCAGTGGACATATTTTCAAGGAAAGGTAACTATAATTGTGTCAAAATATTATTATATCTATTTGCTTGGAACCTTTCCTTTTCCATACCACAAATGTTGCAACTCTCTAAAGCAGTGGTTATCAACTTTCCTAATGCTGTGACCTTTTAATACAGTTCCTCATGTTGTGGTGACCCCCAACCATAAAATTATTTTTGTTGTTACTTCATACTTGTAATTTTGCTACTGTTATGAATCGTAATGTAAATATCTGATATGCAGGATGTATTTAGGTGACCCCTGTGAAAGGGTCATTCAACCCCCTAAGGGGTCGCAACACACAGGTTGAGAACGCTGCCAAAAGGATGAACTTATTAGAAGTCATAGGTACTAAGAAAGGTTTTCTCTTTACAGTGACATCTAAATGTCCTTCAGAATCTCAAGAAGGGAGGATAAAGTTAAATAATATAACCCATGACAGCAAAATAAAAGAATAGCTTTTCCTAAATATTAGAAAAATGTACAAATAAATGGCAATAAACAGAGATAGATGCATCACAGATATGGAGGACAAAGAAATGAGATTTAATGCAAGGGTTATAAGTAAGTCTTTCTTAAGCGGAGAAGCAAAAGACGAATATAAAAGAAAATTGAGGTGAAGGAGTTATGTCAGCAATATGGCAGAGTAGGAAATCACAGCTTTGATCCTATCAGGAAAAAAATAAAATTGGCAGCTATTCATGAACCAAAATAACTCTTGAAGAGCTCAGGAGCCCAGTTAAGAAGCTGCAACAACAAAGTGGAGCAAAATAAACAACAAAACAAAACACAAGAATAACCACAGGTAAAGGGTAGGAAGAACATTTTGCTTTTGTCTGCATCATCCCATGCTTCAGGCCAGTACAGCTCAGTGCCAAAAGTTTCTGTTCAACATGAAAGTTCTTCTCACTGGAGAAAGGAGATCAGGGTGAGTGACCAGCTTCTTCAGCCTTCCAAGCCACTGCTCAAAGGATCTGCTTGGGTTTCACCCCATACAGATTGCTAGGGAGATGGTCATAGCTGAGACATCTGCAGTTAACTACGATTTAAAAAAAATAAAACAAAACGGTCAGGGGCTCTGAGGACCAACTATTCAGCAGATACATGATCCCCAGTGGCTTTCTTTGCAAAGGACCCCAGCATCCTTCACCACTGAAGACCTTCACCACTGCACACTCCCTGCAAATTTCACTGCCAAAGATCCTGCAGTGTTTGTCATCTTCTGCTCTACAGACGACCCCAGAGGCTTGGGCAGCAAATGAACCCAATAGCCATCAAAACTGCCACAGATGCCCCACAGCTTTGACTGCGTAGGGCACCGCAATTTTCACCTTCACAGACTCCAGTTGCCTGAGTTGCCACACCCATTACTCCCAGACACACAGGAGTCGCTCCAGCCAATGCAGCTGTGGGTCCCTCGGTCCTGGGATCCAACGTTGTTGCTGCCAAATTAGTGCTCACCTCAGAGCTTCATCTTTATGCATATGACAGTCTGCTGCTGTCCTCAGACCCCACCACTCGCTCCAGCTCCCACTGCTGAGCACACACCTGAAGACCACTACCACAGCTGAGTGCGTGCACAAGCAGCAGGCCCTGACCTATATTGATGGCCCTGCTCCTCACTGCCACATGGGGGAGAGCCAACCCCATCCTCACTACAAGCCCCCACAACATATGCCATTGGCCTCAGCCCCACGATCACCTGCCATGGCACTTTCTTACCTAGCTGCATTTGATACTGGACTCAGAGGCACTGCTGAGAACTCCAACAGCTCTTTTTTTAAAAAAAAAAAATATATATATATTTTATTGAGTTTTTACAGAGAGGAAAGGAGAGAGATAGAGAGTTAGAAACATCGATGAGAGAGAAACATCGACCAGCTGCCTCCTGCACACTCCCCACTGGGGATGTGCCCGCAACCAAGGTACATGCCCTAGACCGGAATCAAACCTGGGACCTTTCAGTCTGCAGGCCGATGCTCTATCCACTGAGCCAAACTGGTTTCGGCTCTAACAGCTCTTATAGCAACTGCAGGATGTATCCTTCACTGCAGAGGGCCACATAGTTGCGTTGGAATGGTACAGCCATGTAACATGTATTAAATTATTTAAATGTATTTATGCATTTATTTTTTTAAAACAATTATATTGCTAGGAAACAGAGATTTGCACAAAGATGTATACAGAGGAATATCTTCCTAATTATACATGGTGAATTATGTGTCAAAATATTCTTTACTTTTTGTCTGTCATTCTTCTCTCACATGCTGTCACTTTTCATATCTCCTAATGATGAATATGCTGCCCCAAATAGCATTAACCTTTCCTTTTCAGATTGCTTTCATTACCACATTATTGTTTTTGATATTTTATTTGTGAAGAGACATTGTCTGGTTGCTTGTTTGTTTTCTCAGTAGTTGAGGTTGCTGGGGAGATGACCCCTATTTAAGTGAGGTATTATTATATATAGTTCTCAACATTTATTCCATGGCAAAGGCAGCTAATGAATCTGACAGGCAGCTGATGAATACATCATTTTCAACTATAATGGTATAACTATGTGGTGTCTGAAATCATACATAACAGGGCTGCATAGTATAATACTCTCCAGGTCTCTCCATATTGTCTCAAAGGGTAAGAGATCCTTCTTTTTTACTGCTGCATAGTATTCTATGGTGTAAATGTACCACTGCTTTTTTATCCACTCAACTACTGATGGACACTTGGGTTATTTCCAGATCATAGCTATTATAAATTGCACTATCTCGAACATAGGAGTGCATATATTCTTTCTGATTGGGGTTTCAGGATTTTTAGGATATATTCCTAAAAGTGGGATCACTGGGTCAAATGGCAGTACTATATTTAATTTTTTGAGGAATTCCATACTGTTTTTCATTGTGGATGCATCATTCTGCATTCCCACCAGTGTTGTACTAGGATTCCCTTTTCTCCACATCCTCACCAACCCTTGGCATTTGTTGATGGTAGCCACTCTGACAAGAATGAGGTGATACCTCATTGTCATTTAGTCCAGTCAGAGAAAGACAAGAATCTTATGATCTCACTCATATGTGGACTATAAAGAACAAAATAAATCTAAAGACACAGAAGCATGATCTCCAGCCCTAACTGGTTTGGCTCAGTGGATAGAGCGTGGGCCTGCGGACTGAAGGGTCCCAGGTTCAATTCCGGTCAAGGGCATGTACCTTGGTTGCAGGCACATCCCCAGTAGGGGGTATGCAGGAGGGAGCTGATCAATGTTTCTCTCTCATTGATGTTTCTAACTCTCTATCCCTCTCCCTTCCTCTCTGTAAAAAGACACAGAAGCATGAAACAGACTGTTAAATCTCAAAGAGAAGGTGGGGAAGTATGAAGAGATTAACCAAAGAACTCATATGCATATATGTATAACCCATGGACAAATACAGTAGTGTGGTGAAGGCCTGGAGCAGGGGGTGGGTATGGACTAGAAGGAGTCAATGGAAAAAAAGGAGGGACATCTGTAATACTTTCAACAATAAAGATAAATTTAAAAATTAAGTACATAAAAATGGGGATGTACTTTTCCATGAGAGAATGGAGAAATATATAAATACTAGAGGCCCAGTGCACAAAATTCATGCACTGTGGGGGGAGGGAGGTGGTGTCCCTCAGCCCAGCCTGCACCCACTACAATCTGACACCCCTCTCACAATCCAGGACTGCTGACTCCCAACCACTCTCCTGCTTGCCTGTCTGATTGCCTCTAACTGCTTCTGCCTGCCAGCCTGATCACCCCCTAACCACGCCCCTGCCAGCCTGATCAACTTTAACTGCTCCCCTGCTAACCTGATCACCCCTAACTGCCCTCCTCTGTAGGACTGGTCCCCCGCAACTGCCCTCCCCTTCAGGTCTGGTCACCCCCAACTGCCCTCCCCTGCCACTCATCT